>NC_053452.1:53275886-53583737 GCF_015227805.2 Hirundo rustica | reverse complement strand
TCTGAGGGATTTACATAAGATGACAAACTTCTTGCAAAGAATCGTATTTGCTGACATCATTTCTGGCCTAACTTAAATTTCAGCTATGAAGCTGAACAATGAATTTACAGAATGTGACAGAAGACTGCTGTCCTGCAGCAGTCTACTAATAAAGCACAAAATCGTGAACCTAAGTTAAACGAGGGCAACTATACAAGAAATTTTAGGCCCATTTCTTGAAATATCCCATCTAAACCCAATTTTTTGCTGTTTTCACAAGAACTAACCTCAGGGCTTGATTTGTGTTTTGAGTTAAAATGAAAGCAACACATAGTTTTGAACTAACCTGAATATTCACTTCCATAATTCCATCTGCTGGGCCTACTGACTAATTTTGGCAGCAACTCTTTACCTCATCATACCTTGGTTTTCCACTCTATGCATTACAAAGAAGACACTGCTGTCTTTTCTCTATGGGCTTTGGAATACACAGGTACTAGACTGGTATCTTTACCACCTTTTGAATAAGCAGGGTAAATATCTACCACCTCTCCATACCAAGAAGAAAGGCTGAAGTGGATATATTACTTCTAGTAGCAACAGTCGAGCATCTTGAGTGTAAAGTCAAAACAGATTGCCTGTGCATTGCTTCATAAACCAGAAAAATATTCTACTAAAACAGGTATTTTAGGGAATGTAGCCACCACATTTGCAGCTGGGGCGGGGGGAATCATCAGAATGACAACAGTTGAAAGTGAAGTCATTGGCTGCACTTGTTTTCTTTCCTAATTCAAGGACAGGAGAGATTAAGAATGAACATTGGCATCCAAAACACTACTTAGATATGAACATACAAAATACTTTGGATGGACAGGAACATTACATTTGTATTAAACAACTTCCTCATAATGCTCAACTTCCGTAAACAGTGTGGGGGCTCAAAGTCAATTGTTCAAATTGCACACACTTATAATGTTTTACTGTCCTGTGTTTTAGAGTCCAAACTACTAGACTTTCATAATTCAGTTCACAAGTATGTTATCTGCAGATAACCGTAAATCATTTCCCACACAACCTCTACAAAACTGGCTGCTTAAAACTCCTAGAGATTTATGGATGCTGAGACTGGGACGAACAACCCTTTGCAAATGGAGAGATGGAAAAAATTCCAAATTATTTTTCAGATTGAAGTCATAGACTGACTTTCCTCAAAAACTGGTAACAGTTTTTGGAAGCAGAAAGAACTTCTACGTGCTTCTGTGATGTCAAAGATGAAATCTCTGTTTGTGGAGGTACAATCTGTAGCAAGAACACATGTCTGCCAAGACTCTGGCATTGATGATATTTTGTCTAGACAGCCTTTGAATGTGACTGACACAGGAACAGTGCACATGGCTGAGCAAACTGAAACTTATGGAAGAGCTTTTCAAGACTTAGTCAAGATACAGGATTTTGGAAATGTGCCTAACATCCTCCAACCATGCCTCCTGGTATCCTCAGGAATCTAACTGGTTTTGTTTCATCAAGTCTCCTAGTTGTCCCAGGGAACAGAAAGATAGATTTGCTTACATAAGATGCTGGCAGGGCCATTTGCATGTAAGGAATACCGTCAGCAAGTCTGCATGCTGGCTAGTCACTGAGAAAGGCATTCAAGCCACTGAAATGTGTGTTATTTTAAAGGACTGAAGGCTGCAAGAAATTGCTAAACCTTTTCCCAACTACTGGGCTTGACTATGAGAAACATATGACAACTATTAGCTAAAGGACAGAAATTACTACTGCAGTTGGTAACTATTCTAGATATTTCAGAAAGCACTATGTATTTACCTTGACCTTTTGAGCCCCGAACCATGTACATGCTTTGACGGAAAAGTCCATGTGAATTTGCCATAGACAAGGCTATAATTTTGAGGAAATGATGACTATCATTTACAGTTGAATTTTCACTGTATGACAGCCCTGGTTGACTTAGTCCTCAAGCAACTGTCAGAGCTAGGACAAAAGAGATAAAGGTGAAGGAGACTCAAAGAGATTATCGGCTTTTAGCCTTAGCTGGTTCATTTCCAGTTCAACTGTCACTGAAACCAACAGCTACCCTCCTAACTTACTGGGGTTATATTATAACTTCTATTAGCCAGTATTACAGACAGTACTTTTCAGCAACCCAAAAGGTAAAAAAACCCCCAAAACATATTATAATTTGTTCTTCATAGAAAAAACAAGCCTTAAGACACCAATTTACAGTTGCAGCAAAAAGCACTAGTTACTGCTGTGGATCCTCAGAGCTCCAGAACATTTCTGCAACTACAAAAAATGTTATCCTGGCGAAGTGAAGAATACAGTAGACTCTTTTTCTCTGCAAATAAAGTATGGACCTCAGTGAACCTTAACTTTATCCTGATACTGAAATTTGCACACTTGACCTGCTTGGCCACTAGTTTGGTCTCCAAGCCCACAAATTAAACCTACTGAGTAGTGCCATGAGTGTAGGCAATAGCAGCAATACTTGTGAATCTACAATGAAGTTCTGAGAGAGGTGTTATCACTGGGAGGCACTGAAATACTTGCATTTTTGGGACTTTTCAGTAACTGAGTTGGAACTGCAAATGTTCTCACCTAATTACAACGTGGATACAAAGAAAAAAAAAAAAGTATTTTGATCTACGTACTAAGTGTAATTTGGCTATCTTATTTCTGAACGACAAACGAAGTTCCTCCTCCCATCCCCTCTCTTCCTCCCACCCCCTCTCCTCCCACCTGCACTGAAGGAACACTTGCTGTGGAGGCAGCAAGCCTAGGAAGCTAAGATTAAAAATAGCCCCGGCTAGCACCTGGTGTTTTCCAGCAGGCCAGCACGCTGGTGACTCTTCTAGATCTGGACCCTTATGAAGAAATACGATGAAATGACATGTCTTTTATTTAATACACGCGTTTATGGATTTGCAACCAAAACTAACTGGATCTGGCAAGTTGGAGTTGCCTGGCACTTTTTGCATCGCTGACACACTTGCACCTGTCACAGATGGATTCCTCAGAAGGGCCAAAGGGAGCAAGACATATATTTTATTTTGACAGCACACGGGAGCCAGATGCTGGGCCAGCAGGTTCTGGTGTTCAGTGTCGGCCATTAGAAAAGGCGAAACACATCATCAGCACTGGGGTGGGTGACAGGCCGTCAGGCGCACCTTCCCCACGGCCGCTTACACGCAGCAGCCGCTCGGCTTTGTCCGTGCCTCTCTCCGTTCAAACCAGCCGGCTCCGCGGTGCCCGGCTGGCTCCTCTCGCGGCCGGCCCTGCAGCCCCAACATGTCGCCGCCCCGCTTTAAGGTCACCGCATGGCGAAGCCGTCGAGAGCCGGGAGCCGCGATGCGCCCGGGCCGCGGCCGCTCCACGGGCAGCCCGAGGGAGGGGGCAGGGCCACGGCCGCCGCCGGGGGCACTTACCAGGTCTATGAAGGTCAGAAATTTCCAGCTGCCTCCATAGGTCTGATGCGCGGGCATGTCAATGGCCTTGTAATTGCATAGGATGGAGCAATAGGACAGGAGAATGGCGGCGCGCAGCACCTGGCAGGGCACCAGCGCCATGTTTGCGGCGCGGGGTGCGCTTCCGTGTGCCCGTGTGCGTGTCCCAGTGCCCCGTGTGTGAGTGTCCGCGTGTCCCGGCGTGTGTGTGTGTATCCCTGGGTGTGTGTGCGCGCCGTGCGGGCGGGACTCCGAGCGCCCCCGCGGCCCCGGCCGGGGCGGAGCGCAGGGCCCGCGCGGTGCGGCGGCGGCGGCGCCGGGGCAGAGGGGCCGCAGGGCCGGGCGGCGGCGGTGGCAGCCGGGCGGGCGGGCTCGGCGCGCTCCCGAGCCTCAGCTCCGGGGCCGGGCCGGGCCGGAGGAGGCCGGGCCGTTCCCGAGAGAGGGGAGGGACGCCAGTGTGAGCACGAGTTAACTGCAGAACCCGGCTGCGCGCCGGTTTTCAAGCGAGAACTACGATGGGTCAGCAATTACGGGTTATAATTGCCTTGCCCAGAGGAACGCTGTGGCTCGTGTGTAACCCCCGGCGCTGGCGACCCCCCGGCGGCCGGGCTGCCCATGGGCGGGCAGAAGAGGTGCCTCCGGCCCGGCGGCGGGAGCGCGGCCGGGGGCGCTCGGGAGAGGCCGCGGGGCAGGGTCGCGGCTCCGGCTGTGCGCCGTGTCTGCCGCTCCAGGGCTGCCCTTCGCGTGTCCGTACAGCGGCCCCGCCGGGCAAAGTGTTTGTCCTGCCCTCTCTGTTCCTGAGGAACCTTCAAGTGTCTCAGTGTTTCAACTTGTCCCACTCAGACTTTTGCTAGAAGTGGGCTCTCCATGCCTACAAGCCCTGTGAGATGAGAGCCTCCTGGTCCTTGGGTTGAAATGAAGTGCCCGCATTATAAGGCATGATGCCCTGGGATGTCATACCAAGGGACAGGAGCATATCTTTTACAAGGAAAGGTTCAGTGAGCTGAGCCTTTTCAGCCTCAAGAAGTGATGACTAGAAGGGGATGTCGTCAATGTCTGTGAGTGTCTTAAGGGAAGGTGTCAAGAGGATGGATTCAGGCTCTTGGTGATACCCAGCACTAAGACAAGAGGCAACAGGCAGAACCTGATGCACAGGAAGTTCCACCGAAGTATGAGGAAGAACTTCTTTACTGTGTGTGAGTGACTATGCTCTGCAACAGGTTGCCTAGAGGGATTGTGGAGTCTCCCTGACTGGAGATGTTCGAGAACCATCTGGACACAACTGAGTGCCGTGTGCTTTAGGATGACCCTGCTTGAGCAGAGAGGTTGGACCAGATAATCCACTGTGGTCCCTTCTAACCTGACACATTCTGTGATTCTGTCTGTGAGTCTTTCCTGTCAGCAGAGGTTTGATCACCACAGGGATCCTTGATAGTAGGAGAAATCAAGGGGGGGGGTCTCATGTTTGGACTCCTACACCTTAAAAAAAAAAAAAAGCTCTTAAGCTGCTTGATTGAAGGGTAAATATTAAATTGCTTTACCATCTGGAAAACTTATTTTAAAGAGGAAAAAAAACCCCACAAGCAGTGATGTCTGAGCTAGGATAAACAAAACACTTCTATAAACACCATCTCTATACATCTGTCTTACGAAATAAATATTTGAGCAATAAGGTGCTTTGTCATAGTTAAGCTACTGTAAGGCAAAAAGAATCAATGATTGTGGAATAGCATTCCCTGATGCTATTCCACTAAGTAAAATCAAAGCCTTTTCGTCTGATATCAACTGTGCTTCAGTTCTGCTAAAATAAAGGGCTTTCAGGAGAAGACATGCTAGCAGCTATCCTCAATGAATTTAGCACTGTTCAAGGTCTCTGCTTATGCAGAGGAATTGTATGTCATATGTATGCATGTATAAAGAATCCTCTAGAAGCATGAAACATGAATTTAGCACCAGGTGCTTTAGATAATCTTATCCTTCAGTTCACAGACCCAGCATGCACATTGGGCAATCACACCCTTGTTGTTTGTGGCACATGTTTTAGTCTTGCAGGCTAAAAGTCTTGCAGACTTCCCAAAGCCCCAAGGTGCAGTGTAAGAGTCACCTGAGTGTAATGTAATGGTCTGCAATACAACAGGAGACCAGACTAGTGACATTATCAGTGTGACGCAACAGAAAGGAGTCAGTAAAGCAGCATGGTTGCTGGTGAGGACCTGATGTCCGTTCTGTATGCATGCAGGAGGTTTCACTTCTCTGGACCTGTGAATATTCATTAGTGGCTGAGGGGCATTAAGTAAAACCCTGGAGCACATATTCTGTTTTGGTTTCATTCAAGAGGAGTCCAGCTTGCTTTCTGGAACTGTGTCAAGTTGCAAAAGCTCTCAAAGGGAAGGTGACTCTGTGTAGAACTCTTCAGCATGACTGATTACATGTCTGTACACACCCTTGTGTTGTGATCAGCCTCTTGACAGGAAGTTTGGGGCTGTCTAAGCCTTAGGCAGTCCATCCCCTACTTTTCTCCTGCACCACCTCCTAGCAATATGCAGGAACTCCTTTGGTCACCTCTCTGTCAATAGTGAGGCACTCATGTAAACACTAACACTCACTGAACACAACCTGATAGCCACCTTTAGCAGTTTGCATTTTAGTTGCATGTAAACAGTCTCCAAGGTTACAGCACCCTCAAAACTACTTTAAAACTGAAAAACTAGCCAGCATTTGGGAGCTCCATTTGAACATTCTTCAGTTTTACTCTCCACTCTTCCACAGACATCTCAACAAGCCTCGCAGAAAATCTTAACCTCATTAGAAAAGCTTTCACTCAGGCTTGTAAATCAAGGTGAAAGTCTAAATAAAGCAGAATGTTGTACATTTTAATGCTCCTGTTCCCCATTCTTTTTTTCTTTCAGTGAAGAAAATCTCCAGGCAGGCTAACTATCATGCCAGACCCAGCCAAGCTTCTTCCTGGTCAAAACCTGTTCTTTATTATGCATTTCTTATGCCTACCTTAGAAAGGAAGCATAAGTCCATTGTGGGTGGGTTCTCTGAGTCTGTGTCCTTTCTAAAGGAGTATCTGTCGCATCTCTGTACAGTATTCTAATAAGGACTAGATTAGATTGGAGGCTGCCGTTAGCCTGTATGTGCTGCTGTGGACTTCATACTCTGTTTATTGAGAGACAAGCAGCTAAGTCTTTTGTGACTGTCATTGAAGTTGGTCTGCAATGGATTTTATTTTCCTTTGGATTTGGTCTTAAATATTTTTTCAGCAAAGCAAAATTTAGAAGTTTACTGCTTTGCCCTTTACGTTGCTGTAGGAATGCAACTTTTTTTGTACTTTGGTAAAATGTTTACATTTCAGGTTTTGGATTAAATGTTTAAATCATAGTTAGGTAGACTTTAACCATGTGAAATCAGATATTCATGGCTACCCTGTAATTTATCAGATGTTTAAATACTTGTTTGTATGTAAATAGTGAGAAGACTCAATTTTCATAAGCCACATACTGTAAAGTTACTTGAGAGTGGGATTTTGACACAGGTCATATTTGTCATTCAGTTGAGAGATGGCTTTAGAAAGGAGAAAGAGTTCAAAGCGCTGGTGTGTCCGGGCTGGGAGATGTTAGTAAGGGCTCTCTATTACAGGGAAGGAAGCAAGATGCCTAAAAATCTGTCAGGCAGCTGGTTGGAAAAAAATAAAAGGGAGGGTTCCCATGCAATTATATAAAATGAGTAGCATGATGTTCTTGCTACTTGGCACCTTGACAAAATAAAGTGTAACATCTTGGAATCCAAGTTTTGATCTTTTCTAGGTAGACTAGCAGATAAGAATGCTGAAGGAGTTTTTGGTGGTTTGGTTTGGTTTTAAGGGCTTTTTTTGAGTTTGTTTTTGTTGGGTTTTTTGTGTTTTCTTTTATTCCTTTCTTTTTTTGGGGGGTGGAGTTTGTTTTGTTTTGTTTTGTGTTTTGTTTTGCTTGGGGTTTTTTTTAAATGACTTTGGGTTTTTTCCATTTTTTTTAAACAAAATGACATTTGAATTTCTGAACAGCATTTTATTTTGTGAATATTAAAACATATTGGTGAATTGTCTGTGAGAGAGATTTTGAGACCCACAATGTGACTTTCCTTAATTGCTTTAAATGCAGATTTATGCACATTATTATGAATAATAATAATAATAATGGTTATACTTGTGGGAAATTGGTGATACTGCCTCAACACACGTGCTCGTGGCAATGCACCTGATACTGCAGTTTCTAATATCTGAGGCATAGAGTACAAACTGTGCCAAGGTAAGTACTTGGATGTGTGGGAGACTGACTCCCACATAAGCAGACATGCAAAAATTAAGCTTTCTTGCAAAGAACATAAGTGAAATTACTGAAACATTGCAAGTTAAAAATCAACAGGAAATTGTTGAAAAACTTCTCAGTGCCTAAGAGAAGAGGTTTTGGAAATGTTCTCAGTTAATGTATGTGTTTAATATGAAGCTCTTCAGTCAAATAAAGTACTGCTTGGCTAGGAAATGGCCTCCTGTCAGGGGAGGATTTAACTCAAAACGTTTGGTAAAGACAGATGCTGTAACTAAGCCTGTTGTTTAAACTTTAGGCAACTTTTTTATTTCTTCATTTACTTTGAATGGATATAAATTACCAATCAATAAAGATTGAAGGGTGCAGGAAAAAAAAGATAATAAAAATTAAAAGACTGTATTCATAGCTGGTATAAAGAGCAAAGTGTTTAGATTTCTGGAACTATTTGGTTTTCCAATGACTGATTATTGACAATTTACCTTCACATTTAGGTTTGAGAATTACAGTGAAGTTACTAAGTTGGCATATTTTATACTGCATATTGTACTATATATCTGTCTATATGTATTTAACAGTGGGGTAAAAAAGCTGGAGCAGAGATGACCAGGAGATTAGTGAAACAAAGCTTGGGGCAGATGGAAAATGAGTTATCCTCTCTGCAAGTTAAACTTGGTTTTATCCTGAAAAAACATGAATTTTCTTGCTATAAGGATGAAATCAGTGAAAAAACTTGCTATGTTCATCTTCCCTCTTAAATTATAGTGCCCCAAAGGGATGATCTTTATTAAGAAAAAGCCTTATTGTACAGATCAGGAATTTTGAATATGTAAGTGATGCAGGGACTGTGTAAGCAGATTAACTTTTCTTCACATTTGGATCAGATAATTTGTGTGTAACAAACCTATTTCTCGGTTAGGTTTTAATATCTCAGTTTCATATACTTTCTGTTGAGTACATCAGATAGAGAGTTAGGGCAGAAAGGGAAGGCAGGTAGCAGGCCCTGAGGCACAGGAGTGTGCTACGGACTGGGTATATTCCACCTGCCCACAGATCATATGGCCCTCTGTAAACCAGAGCAAATATTCTTCTGCTGTAGCATGCAGTCTCACAGAAAGACGTGGCTTTTGGGAAACAGTTTAGGAACATGCAGTGCACTGTTATAAATTATCTGCTGTCCTGTTTTAAGAGATTATCCCTTACACTAAATCTAGCTATTTGTCAAGTTCTTGGAATGAGCTGGATATTAGCACCATGCTCTAACCAAATGAACTAGTCTTGGGGTCAAAAGATCCACAGAATATTCTGAGTTGGAAGGGACCCACAAGGATCATCGAGTCCAGCTCTTAGGTAAATGGCCCATACAGGTGTTGAACACACAACCTTTGTGTTAATTAACCTTGGTATATGCATTGTTGTTTAGGAATGTTCATGAACAGTAAAAAAGCAAAACTGTTTGCCATGGGGAAATATGAGTCAGCTTCTTATTCATTAAAAATGTACCAATTTTCCACAAATAACTGTAAAGCCAGAAAAATTAACCCTGTCTGGAACTACACACTAAAGATCTGCTTTCTCTTCCTTTGATAGAAGACAGTCTTGGCATAAGAATTTTACTAGTTACCCTTGAAACACATTAAATCCCATCTGAACATGAGAAAATGCTGTTTATTTTCAGATTGGTTGCACATAGGAACAGATTGCCCAGATAGACTGTGGATTCTACATCTGTGGTGGGATTCAAACCCATCCAGACATGGTCCTGGGAAAACTGCTTTAGTTGACCCCACTTGAGCAGGGTGATTCAACAATATGTTCTCAAAAGGTCCCTTCTAACCTCAACACGTTGATGTGATGTGTTAGTGTAAATGGAGAAACATTTACATTTACATTTAGTGACTAATGCATAGCTCACCAAGTCTGCCTGAACTTTCTAGATTAAAAGCTGTCAATTTGTATTTTTAACAATTAATTTGAATTGCTAACTTTAATGATTAATTTAAATTCTTCGATTTAAGAATTAACAATAAATTAAATTGTTGACTGTTAAAGTAATTTCTCTGATGGCTTCAGTCCCCTAAGTACATCACCATGCTACCTCTTCTGAACACGTGGGCAATGGAGTTAGTAGGAGAAGGAAAAGGAATGGTGCTCCATGCCACTTCTGTAGCAGCGCTTGCATAAAAAAGTTATATAATTGTTAAGCTGTGCTGGAGACTTAACATGCGTATTTTATTAGTTAAATTGGAACAAATCTCTACCCAGAAACTGCCCATCAGAAGTTGTAGAATTATTTGTTTGCACTGTGTCTGTACCCCAAATTCCTATCCATAATCCTGCACTAGTAAAACTTTATGTCTTGTGTCCTGACTGAAAGTTCATCTCAGAAAAACCTATTTCTTAATTTATTTTGAAATTATAAATATGTGACTGTACTTCACCCAGTTAAATCCTGGTCTTCTGAGGAAACATGAAATACTAAAAAGTACACAATTTTCTTAAACAAACTGCATTTTTTCTGTGACAACCAACGCATAGGCAGTACTGGAAAACAGAGTAAGCATAAAAAATTTCTATTGTCAATGACTAAATTTTCTGGTTCAGCTGCAGTAAGATTTAGCTGATCAAGGGAGAGCAGTAATACACATCTAATACAACAGCCAGGACATAGAGAGAGTGCATTTCATTCAGCAGCAGAGAGACAGCCCTGGCTAGCAAGGACAGGAGTGACTGAATACCCATCTCAAAGATTTGACATGGCCAGTTTTTTAAACTAGTTTTGCTTTGATGCTTTTGCAGAAGATTATGTTGTGTTTGGGCTGCCAGACAAACCTGGAGGTGCCTCCCATCATCTGCTAGCCCCCCTGCAGGGAATGCTGATCGTTGCCAATTCCTCCTCTCTTGGTAGGAGTGACTCTCAGCAGAATGCCACACTTCTGGCATTTTGCTATCTGCCAGACAATACAGCAGCAACCAAGCTCTCTCTGTCACCAGCTGGAAGCTCTTTCTCTCTCTAATTTTTTATTCTGGTGCTCATCCTCAAAATGTCTTTCACACAACTTGTGGAAACTGTCATTTTTCAGTGTGTGTCCTTCCCATTGATACAATCTGCTGCTGAAGGCTCACATTTCTCTGGGCTAACAATGGCAGGGGGTCTCCATCGTACTGTGATGATATTGCACTACAGATGGCTCCATAGGATGGTTTTCCTGGATACTGATGCTTTGTTTTGTTTTGTTTTTCTTATCTGTGTATCAAAACCGTTTCATATTCTGGAACATAACATGAACAAGAATCTTTGGGTAAGGTATCTTCATGCCTCCAGAGCATCCTTTTTTCCCTGCCTTTTTAGTTCAGTGTCTGGCTATGCTGACAGTTTAAACTCCTTCCCTGTTCACTAATTTGCACTCTTCCAACCTGCTTTCAAATCTTATTCTTAGACACACAAAGCTACTGTGGAAATAGTAGACAGAAAACTATTCCTGTAATTTTGTCACTTATTAATCTGCCACGTAACTGTATCTCCATAGCTAAAAGCCTCTCTTAAAATCAGCTTGGAAAAGAAAATCCACAATAGAAACCTCAAAATGTAAGTAAAAAGGGAAGAAAACATACATACTGATGTGGCACAAAAAGTGAATTGCAAACTGGGTTTAGGGAAACAACCATGAATAACTTACTCCACTGTTTGTTCAGCTTTGTATGTTTTTATAGTCTGATGGTCATTTGAGATTAATTGCAGAGGATGGAACGATAATATGTGTTAAAGGAGAAAACGAAGGGAGAAGCAGGAGGTTGAGACCGACCTCGAGAAACAGTTATGCGCTGTTGCGTATTTGAGTTCTTGGATAAACCGCCACAAATGCAAACAGGAATAAATGAACACACTGAAATTACTTCAGACTTTCTTACAAATATCATTTTCCATGTTATGGTTATTGCTACCCACTTGCTAAAACAAAAATAAAAATCAAAACAGTTTAAAACTATTCAAGCTAAATCATGGGAATTTCTCTACAAGTGAATGAGATAATCATAATCCTTGTTTTCCTGGATGACAGCAGTCTTGCACAATGTTCATAACCACTGCAGAAGACACACTGGAAAAATGGGTGTTTGCAAAGAAAAACCAGTACTTAATCTCCATGGGAAAGGTTTGGCTGCCAGAGCTCCTGCCCATGAATCTCAGATTCACTAACTGAATGGACTAGCCACAAGTCACTTTGCTTTGTTGTGGTGTTTTTTTTTTGTTTGTTTGTTTTTGTGGTGTTTTTTTTTTTTTTTTTTTTTTTTTTTTTTTTTTTTTTTTGGTTTGGTTGGTTTTGTTTGGTTTGGTTTGGTTTGGTTTTTTTTTGTGTGTTTTTTTTTGGTTTTTTTTTTCTGTTTATAGAAGGAACACAATTGTGCCCACAGATGCATCATGAAGAGACAGCAGTTTAAGCAGAGCTGGAGTAGCATTACTGCAAGGCTTAGCAGTATGGTTACTAGCTAATAAGGTGCAATTGAATGAACCAGAAGAGACTGAATTAGGATGTCTTTGCTGAAAGTAACCCGGGAGACTGTAAATATGATTATTAGGATACCTTTGAAAGCCTTTAGGTGCCTTTTTGGAGTATATTAACTGGTAAATCTGACTGGTTATGCTAGTAAAGTACAACTGCTAGGGATAATTGAAAATGCACAGGACTGCAGTTTTTTACCGAAATATTTGTGTGAATCGGGGTGGAAGAAATCCTATTTATGAACATTTTGCAAAAAACATAGTCTATTCTCAAGCAGCTTCAAGCCTTGCATGAACTTAGGCAGCCACTTGCCTATCAGCTTTATTATTTATGAGCAGCCCAGATGGCACACTATGATTCAGAACAATCTAAATCTTTGTAAGGCTCCATTTAATTTTGGCTGATTTCGCTTAATCACAAAACTGTCCTCTCTATGTTTTCTGAACCTAAGCAATTCAGGGTTTGAGAGGGTTTTTTATTTTGGTTTTGATGTTTGTTTGTTTGTTGTTTGTTGGTGTCTTAATATAAGATATATCCTTCTTATCAGAGTAAATTATATCATGAGTATTTCCAGAAATTATTGGAGAGAGGGATTTTTAAAATTTCAGACATTTCTGATGGCAGCTGAGGAAATTTTACATTTTTCACCTTGTCACGGAAAACATATCCAAGTGTGTCTATTTTCCTTGTAAGAGATTCACTGCAAGACAACAGTCTGCTGCTTTTGAAAGAACTGACCAGCTATGATGGATTCACATGGAAGAAGTACACAGGTTTCTTTCAGGGTCAGCACACCTGGTTAAAAATATTATCAACTGCAAGGTATAATGATTTGTCTCTTGGGAATTCCTGGTCTGTGGTGAGGATAGAGTGTAATGTGGGTGTATGCAAATGGCTAACATTTAGCATTAGTATAAATTTTAAATGGTTACCTAAGTCTCTAGGAACAAAATTCTCTTAATGTAGAAGTCATCTTTTTAAGATGTTTAATATAGTGGGAACACTTAAAGGCTTCTTTCCCACTTATTTGATCTCATTCTTCTGTCCCTCATTAATAAATTAGCATGCCTAAAAAACCTTGTGCTACTTTTATTAGAATTAATCTCTAAAGTTTCCTGATTCAACTAACCATCTAAATTTTTTGTCCAATTTTAACACCATCCGTGGGTCTCAGGTGAAAATTTGAGGCTTCTCCTGAATGTCATGATATAGCTTCCACTGATAATGATGCATGATCAAGCCTGAGCTCATGTAACTGACTTATTCAAGGCCAGTGTTCTGGCATCATTAAAACATTACAAACAATGCATGGAGTGTGGTTTCTGTGCCACAACTGGAACATACTACATGGTGAGTAACATAATTCTTTTCTCAGTATGAGCAAATATTCTTAGTCTTCACTACCGTGCCCGTAAGTTGAAAGGGAAAAGAAATAAATGAGAAGAATATTAAAGCAAAACAAAAAGCGTCTCAGAATGAAAAGGGTGCATGCAAATGAAAGTATGTGATAATGGCAGGAAGTGATTGCATCCTAAGTCCTCTGTCTTTTTTCCAGGTTTTGCATTCTTCTTTAAACTCTAAAATTACAATGATGGATCAAATCATTTTCATAAAATCAAAACAAAACCCACTGTTATTAGTTTGAGCAGATATACCATGTGGAGTTTGTTACCATTTGCTAATTTTCAATTAATTTATTAAGATCAGCTCTCATTTTTTAATTTTCAGTAATCAGTGTCACTCTAGTTATGAAAGCACCTCTGCAGTCTAGACAGTACATACTCATTTATGTGATAAATAATGGATAAATACTGAGTGTGCCATTAGCCATTAATGCAGTAGATTGATTCCCTGCAGCACACACTCTCCATCCTGGTTTTAGCACTTATGCCACCTGTCTCTTGCACTTACTGTATGATGCTTCAATAATGTGAATGGGGTTCCCTGATCATTCTTAATTTAGCTCATTTTATCGTCTCATAAGTAGGCTGGCATTGCTCTGACAGATGTGCAAATCAAAAGGTGCCTCATTGCTGTCTTTGTGATCGCCGTCATTACCCTGCCCAATGTTTTTAGCACAATGCAGATTGCACGAGGGTGACTGGATACAATCAGTAGACCTGTTTTCTTTCCACAGATTTCCCTTTTAACATATCACTACTGCTTTGGCTGTGTGGCTGAGACAAAGACAGTTTGAGTCCCTGCTCCCATTTTCAACAGCTATAGGAATAGGGATCCAAATAGAATTAAATCAAATAGACAGATCTTTGTAAGTCGCCAGGGCAGGTTGGCATTCATCCAAGATTTTGAAGGAACACAAATGTGAAATTGCAGAACTGCTGGCCAAGTTGTCTCACAAATCTATAGAAACAGCCCTATGCCAGACTGCCAGTGAAACTTCCACCTACAGGTAGAAATTTGTGATTGTAATTCATTGGTACGTAAGGAAGATTATGTACTGATCAACAGTGCTTATATATAGATTTGTTACAAATATGTGTCTAGTTCAATGAAATAAAATTGTTCCATTGGAGGTTCTATCAATTAATGATTTATTGTCCTTACATAATGCCTTTGTTTTTACTTGGATGCTCCTATGACCCTTCTTACTTTAGATAGTCCATTGCATTTAATCTTTATATGGGTAATACAATATTCGAGTCCTGCTATCCCGTTTTGCATGGTTCCCTCAGTTCCTGGTGTTTAAAGTGAGAGGTCTGTGGCTGCAAGTGGATAGAAAATTACCACTGAACTGTTGGTCTGTAAGGGAATATGCAAGTAAATTAAATGTGAAAAACTTTTAAATGGAACATTATTCTGTGGGAAAGATGAGTGAGAGAGAGCAGAGGAAAGAACGGACACAAGAAACTGAAAGGGTAACATGTTTCCCCAAATAATTCAGGAGTTAAAGAAATCATGAAGTATATGAGAAAGTTTGTTTTAGTTCTGCCCAGGAGCAGAATAGACTATAATCTGCAATTTCCACTTCTCCCTTACATCTTAGAGGATATGCCTGGGTGGGGAAAGATTCTAATTATTTTTGGTAACTATATATTTTGCATAAATAATAAAATACTTTATTTTGGAGATTGATGTTCAGGTTTCATCTCTGAAGCAGGACTGAGGGTTTACTGTGACCTTGGCTGCTGCATGCAAAGGAAAAAGTGTCATCTGTAGAAAATTTGACTATTCCATAGATTAGCCTTTATGGTCTTCCTGCCAAGATAGGGAGGGAGCAAGTTTGATTCTACTCTCTGCCTCATGTCATGTTAGTCGTGCTGATCATTTGCATTAAGCTGGGGAGCAAAGATTTGGGGTCCCATTATTAATAATTTTCTTCCTTGGTTAAGAGGAGTCCTCAGACATGGCCAGGGGAATTGACAGTTGACACTATCTCCTCCCTTGGTTACAAATGCCTCCTTGTCCACAGAAGGTTTCCCTTCTCATGGAAATGTAGACTGAATAAACTGGAAAATATGCCACATCAAGGCTGCTGACAGCACCAAGAGCAAAATTTCTGTCTGTTCAGATGATCCAGAAGGACCCTGGTCCATTTGCAATGAAGTTCTCCTGCAAGAGATGTTTCCTCACCCTCTAGTCAGGCCTACGTCCAGCTGGCTGTGTCTGCCCCAGCCTAGATTGCTACTCCCTCAACTGTGGTCCTGCTGAAAGCCTGGCTTCCCCAGAGCAGCTCTTCCCTGGGAGTCTGGGCTTGGGGTGAGCCTCAGAGTAAGTCACCAGAGTCAAGATCCTGCCCACAGTAAATCAGGAGAAAGCCAGTGGTCCCACTGTCCCCTCAGCTTTGTCCCTTTTATTCAGGAGGGAGGAGGTGCAGGACCACACAGTGAGCCACAGCTCACAGGGTTCCTGCTTAGCCTCGCAGAAACCTCACTGAAGGAAACCAGGGAACATATTTAGCTTTAATGCATAGATCATAAAGCATATTTAAATAATGTACTTCAGTTGCTCGCTGAATATGCTTTTGCTTTAAAAGAAGATTAAAAGAGGAGCAGTAAATGAAGTAGGCATTTCTCTGTCTTTACAGATGCATAAACTGCTTTTACTGTAGTAAACACATAGCCAGAAAAGATCAGAATGCAAGCCCATTCAGTTTAACCAACAAAAACTGTTTCCTCGAAGGACTGTCAGAAAAGGATTCACTTCTGTTTAATCTATTAATTTTGTGGGAGAAAGCTACATCTCTTATCCTCAAATTAAATTTATTTACCCAGGCATAAAGGAAAAATGGTGAGCCTGAGAGATGCCCTTGTGATTTAAAATTCAGTAGATTTTGCTTCTGATTCCATTAGGTTATTTCCTTCTTGAATTTCAAAGACTTTTAAGCAACTGAGTCATGCTATGTTGGAAAATCACACAAAACAATCTGACTTTGAGAATAATTATTTTTATGGTTGAACCTTGGAAAAAGGAGTAAGAGGCCAGCTTAAAATACTAGGCATATCTTACTGTCAGCTTTATAACACTGAGCTACGTTCACTCTACTTTTCCTGGCAGGTTTTTGCATTCAGGAGAGCAAATTTGTTTCAGGCTGAAAAATAACAACTACTCATGTCCTTCAAGTAACGCATCCCATGTATCTTTACTGTCAACTAATCTGATTCGTGTATATAAGTTATTGCCCTGTCAGTTTGTCAGAAAAGACCCAGTCATATATTTTCTTACTTCAGGGGAAAATTGCAACAGCCTCAAGAAAAAACTTGTGCTGAGTACCAAGATGTGGCAGATAACAGAAAAATGGAAGCAACAGGAAAACAAAAGCAACACAGTCCCCTTCTTCCTATGCCAGCCCATCAGTGCTGCAACTTAGTTTACCCCAGTGGACTCCTGATATCCTGTGAACTTGGATATTTGTTCTGGTTTCTTGCCCATAATCCCATCAGTGGAGCAAGGTACTGGACTGAGACTGGGGACCAGTTACACCTGATGCTGATCCTACCACATTCATTTCCAATGGCATTTAAAAAGTTCAAAGCAGTGATAAAAATCTCCCATCAGTGGTATTCAAACAGCTTATCCCTGTGCCTGTGAAAGCATAGCTCTACTGCATGAGGAAGAGCGCTGGGAAACAATTTTTTCTATCTGTATATCTCAAAATATATATGGGATGCAATCACTGACAATGACGGCAATTGCTTAGCATCTGACTTTTGATAAATAGAATCAAGCTCTTGATTCTACTTGCTGTCCTATTTACTGACCCCATCAAAATGTGTGGTGGAAATGCACCAAAAGGGAAGACACTGTACCCGCTCTATAAAAAAGGTCACAGAAAGCACCAGGGAGATCTGCTCTTGCTGATTTTCGTGCCTGCCAGTGAAAAGTGAAGTAATAGTCTTTTACCTTCAGCTTCCCATCTGTAAAAGAGGTCTATTTTCTAGCTTATACAGGAGACTGGGGAGAATAAATGCTTTAGAAGCAGTCACATGCTACAGCAAGAGTAACTGCAATAAAGAGAAAGCCTCCACTGGAAAAGCCTTTGGGGGAGCCTAGAGTTCCCTTTTAACTGACCCCTACATTGTACCATGCATTACATATACATATGTATACATATACATATGCACAATATTTAGCATATGTAGCATTTACAAGAAATAGCAAGTTTTTTCAAATAGTCATACAAATAATTTAAAATTAACAGACAAAAACCATACCCACGTTTCTGTTCCATAGTTAAAATCCCCTACCTCTTCTTAAAATTCTCTGTAGTAAATCTGTTACTTTATTCTGTCACTTCTAAATAGCTAAAGTGTTTTTTGAGGAGCAGTCTCAATCCTAGTCTGTCCAAACAGACTAGCACACCCAGAGTGCTGTGCTCAGCCAGTGCTAGCAGGGCTCCAATTCCATGGGAACAATGAGAACACATTAGTCTTGTCATCTGGAATATCCATTTAGCATCCTGGTTTTTTTCAAATATTTTGAGTTTTGTCTTCATTGCTGTTTTCTCTAATGTAAGTCCTGTAAAATCTGAAGGAAAAAATGCATGGTTAGGTTTCATGTTGATCAGGGATTGTCTGTTTGATGGAACTATGATATGGTAGAAAATGCCTTTTAGCCCCTAAAGAGAGAAAAAAAATACTCACCACAGAGCCTATGAAACCATTCTAACTATTCTAAAATGTTTAGCTGTTCTAAATGTTATGAAAGTCAGTTTATCAGAGTTATAAATAACAGTACAGCCCACTAAAAGTCAGATTAATGACTAGCAATCCCAAAAGCGTTCCATCAAGGAGTACAGTTGTTTGGGTAGATAGCTTTAGTCAGTTTATTACTAACCTGATTGGACACTCAAGATACTTATAATGGATTTAATTTGATAATAATAAATTATTGCTTATGCTAATGGTGCTATCCAGATTAATAGGTTCTAAATGGTTAGTGCTATTTTATTTTCTCATCCTGATTAATGAACTAGTCTATATCTACACTGTACACTGAATGATGGAGACTAATAACTTAAACAGTATCATACAGTGGTATCAGTATGGGACATCTGAACATTTTTTTCCTTATACATTGAAAGGTAAAGTTGAAGTTTATGAAATATTATGAAAGATTAATGTGTGCAACAGAAACTGTAAATAGCTGACAGAACACTGGGAAATTGGTTTAACTTCCTCACCACTCCTCACACAAACCATCTGTCAGGCACTTCTCCAGTAAAGAAGAAAAAACCAAACCAAAAACAAATGACATTTTTTAGAAATGTTTGTTCTGCAAATACAAATTAATGCTTTTTAATTTTTTTCAAGTAATGTAGAAGGATATGTATCTTACAATATGTCTGCATGGAGACATGGTGCCTTTTTAACTATTTCTGAAGAAGGTTATGATGGCCTAGGCAGGCCATCCAAGATGAGTTAGAATTCTCTGTTTAGCTTTGCTAAAAGAGGAGTGGAGTGGCTGAGGACACAGAGTGTGGTTTGACAAGTGTCTTCAGCTTATGTCCAGCTCACTTGCATGAGCAGAAGAAGCCAGTTTTGCCCTCTCCCCACCTGCTCTTGTCCTCCAGCCCCCACTGCAAGTGCATTGCTGATGTTGCTGACAGTGCAGCTCCCACAAGTCCTCGTGCCAGGAGAGGAGAAGTGGTGGAACAACGGGGCTCGGGACATCGGGAAGGGGAGTTTCACATCTCTCGGTGAACGATATACTTATGTCACTTTAAGCAGCTTGTGAAACTTCACTGCAGAGCCCCAGCTCAGCAAAATTCTCAAATATGAGCCTAACTTGAGGCACACAGGCTCAAGAAAGTACTAGAGCATATGCTTTATTTTTAAACACATTATTAAGAGCTTCCTGAATTGAGATAATTTCCTTTTCAGTATTTCTCTTCCCATCCAGCATAACTTTATTTTTTCACTTCCTGCCAATATGTACTTCATTTCCCTCTGCACATTGCCAGCCAGCCCTCAACTTGCTGGTTGGAATATTTTCATTCTCTTAGGTAGAGTGTGTGTGTGGTGCCACACTATTTTGGGAAGGCATTAAAGATACAGGGCAATAGAGATATAGATCCTCAGGGACCAGAAATGGGATGTGTTTCATTGAGTACTACAGTGATAGTTTTGTTGTCTTCTGTGTTGTATGAGTCCCATTAAAAAAGCCTAAATATCTTTAAATAAGTTTGGATTCAGATTTCCATACTAACCTGTTTGGTTATCAGAACCTAGGGTATGGAGGAAAAATCTAGTTCTGTACCATTTTTCATTGCTGTCCTGTCTCCTGTGGCCTTGGAGAGGCAGATAAGGGATATAAGGAAGCTTGTGAGTCCTGCCCTGTAAGTCAGCTAGTAGGTCTGAGACTGTAAATGAGGATCCCAAACTTTAGACAAGCTTAAGTTCACCAGCTACCAGCTACCCAAATATTTCTTTAACCAGAAGATTTTATTCATAATTTCACTAACAGCATTTCATTGAAGCCAAACTTGAAACTTTTTGTTTTCTCAATATTTACAAGTTTGGGCATTCCACAAACCTTCTTCAACTGTGGGATCTTGAACAGTACAGAATATGTAGGCAATATCTTGTTATATTCATCTGAATAGGTCATACCTGTCAGTCTATTAAGTCCTGTTGGGATGATAATAGATGACCAGCACTGAAGCAGACTGGCCAATCTGTTAGGTTGGTTTCAGTGATTTTTCCCCCCCATGAGATTCACAGTTTTTGTTCTATCTGGCTGCTAGAATATTTTTACATAGTAACTTTTGACTAAAATCAGAGTTAAATTACAGTTCAGAACATCTGTTGCCTACAGTCATCAACTGTCTTTAGCCATATTTTGGTTTGTGCTCAGAAACTGAAGATGCAATTTTGATCTTTTGAAAGAAAAGAGTTTTACCTAAATTATTTAACAGACCTTTACACCTACCTGCAGCAGAGAAGATTGCTTTTAATTTATTATATGGCTGTGAGCATGTATTGCTCACAGCACACAGGATTAGCTGCTGCCAACTTTTCTGCAGTTTCAAAAGTTTCTGGATTGTTGAAATATAATTACAATTTAAGTGAAGATCCAACAGAACTTTGAATTTGCTCTTTTATTAATTTCTACGGTCCAGAGACCTTGAGCCAGGAACACTGCTGGCCATTCTGTAAGCCCAGGAGTGAATCTCTTTTTACATGTTGGTATCCACCAACAGACTTTTTCCAGGCTTCATGCTAGTTCCTTGCCAAAACATTGTAATTGCACTGGCAATTTCCATTCTTAGTTTTTGGGTAAATATGCTTCTTATGCTGTCTGACAATGTTCTCATTGACCAAGAACACAAATTGACTCTTTTTTTTTCTTTTCCTCAAGAGGTGTACTCCTGAGATTTCAACTGAATTTTTTTACAAACAGCATCCAATGGATGTAACCTGTTTGAATTTAATAGTGTCCACCCACTTGAAAAATCCAAAATTCTCAAAAAGTAAGAAAATCATGTACTTGCATACTACTAGTCAACTATAGATGGGGCCAAATTGTACGTCTTCTAGAGGTGTGCAAGAAAAGTTGCTGTCTGTGAGTAGGGATGGAGGGCACAGGACTGTGAAGTCTAGGACACTTAAGCATTTCTTTAACTTTAAGCCCAGGAGAACATCACTGCAATCACTAGGTTTATTCCTGCACTTAACAGGAATTATGCCTTTACACACCAGCTTGACTGCAGACTTGTCTGTACTATACTGACTATGCAACTTTACCCAGCTCCCATTGATCAGAATCATTGTGCAGCCCTTAGTGGGTCTTAAGTGATATTAGACATTCCATTAGAGAAACATTGTTTCCATTACAGTTTACAATTTTAAGATTTTAAAGCTGTCATTAAAATATGTAGCCTTAGAACATACTTTTTTTTTTTTTTCCCCCATATATGTAGCAGATGGCTACTTACTGGCAACTGGTCATGTATTAATTTTTCAGAAACCTGTTTCCTGAATATGATTAATGACTCACATCCCCTTCATATCTCTTTATTCCAGATGAATGGTATATGGATTTTCAAATGCAAGACATATGCTGAACACCTAATTGGGCTGCCAATGGCTCAAAAATATTATAAGTTCAAAAACTCAGGTAATATGAAGTTTGCTGCCTGAGTATTTCACATTTACAAACCTGTGGTGTTCAGGAAATAGAGTTTATATTGATATTTTAGCTATTAGAATTGGTTACATTATGACAAATCAGTAATTTGTTTGAGATCTTTTAATGCATTTTGGCTTTTAGAGCAGAAAATATAACTTGCTCTGCAATGTCTCTTCCATTATGAAGAAGAAAAATAATTCAAGGATGAAGTGAAATTTTCATTGAATGCTTCTCCATAAAATCTTCGAAACTGAAAGTAATTTTAAAAGTCCAAAAGTTGTCAGACATTTGCAGAAAGAAAGTCCAGTTGTGGCTGAAAAAAGCCCCCTGAAACCCACCATAAATTAGTAGGAAGATAAGGGCTGCCATTATTGCAGCCAGACGAGAACTTCATGTAAATGCTGTCCTCAAAGTGTGGCCAGTTACATCACTTAGAGAAAGAATTTTCTCTTTTTGTCTCCTATGCTTTCTCTGCGACATACCCACTTCTGCCAGTCAGTGAGTGGTTTAGGGACTGACCCCTAAGCATCTGCACATATGTGAGCTTTTTAAAATAGCCTGTAATGACCTATCTCACAGCTAATGAGGCAAATCTTGTTTTCAAGATGTTCATAGTCTGGCGACCCCCAGCATTCTTCTGCTTCAGATCTACACTTTTGCCATGGGCTGTGTTAAGTGGGGGGGAGGTGCAGGTTGCCTGTTTTAAATCTGCTAAACCTCATCATTTGATTGATTGGGGGGTGGGGGTGGCAGCGTGCAATTTTTCAGACTGTGCCTGACCACCTGAGCGGAAGAGTATTTGGTGTGTGTCACCTACATCTATACAAGTGTAACAGTTTTTTATCCCTTTTGTTTCTGAATTACTCCTGATAATTGTGCTTTCATTCATCACTGGACTGATAGTTTTGCTGGACTATCTGCAATGACTTGCAGAACCTGTTTTAACTGATGGTAGGTATAGACACAATGGTGAGTCTAGAGTTAGATTTCTCCCTCTTTCGTGCTTGCTGACCACTAATTTTATTTCACTTCTACACATGTGAAACCTTAAATGGTACGGTTTCAGGTATTATGGAGATTTTAATGTACTGTATGACGAGTTGGTTAAGACTGACAAAACTGGTAGAAACACTTCAAACTTTTATTTTACACATTGTCAAACTGTTAATCCATTAAGATATTTATTCTGAACCACATTATTTTATTTCTCGTATTCTATACATGACATTCTTACTCAGAATTATTGAGAACAATATTTCTTAGGAACAAATCAGTCCAATACAGAAGTGTGAGAAACTTTAAAGGCAAATATTATCTCTTAATTTCAGTGAATCACAATTTTAGAAGTTTTGATCATCTACTGTAATGCACATAAGAGAATTCATATTGCTGACTCAAAAGTGAAAGTCTCTGATGAACCTCAACACTGAAAGTTTTTCAGTTAAGCAGTTTCATAGATATTAATAAAATAAATTGGTCTTTATTTATTTATGATCCACCATTACAACACTTGAAACAACACTGACATCTGTTTCAACTTTTTTGCTACCCAAAAGAATGCATTACTGTGCGTGAATAACTCAGTGGTGTGAGACTCAGGTAACGAAAGGACACTCTCTAGGTGTGTCAAACAGCAAGTTATGACAACAGCTGTGTAACGTTTGCTTTGAGCTTGTTCAACCAAATGATTAACTGAACAAAGCGCACCCACCGTCACAGGCAACTACTGCCTGGCAGTGAAGCTGTTCACTCATTTGTTAAAAATGCCTAACAAACACCTAAACTGCAAACACCATCTATGTCAGTACTGCCAACTCACCCGTGTGTTTTACTGATTTTTATATTATGTAATGTTTTCTTACACTGGTAGAGAGAATTCTTGGTATTTTTCTCAGTTCTGGCAAAAAGTGGCAAAGTAGGAGTAACACATCTGCTTTCAGACAGAGGATTTATCAAATGAATTAGATGGAACCAGCCTGGACTACATTTGCTCGTGTCCATATTCATGACCTTCCAGTTGCTGAGTTTACAAACTTTCATAAACCAAAGACTAATTTCTAATTCAGATCTGTAGTGTGAAGGCCTGGAAAGTTCAGAAATGGGAAAGAACTTAAGAAAGTCCAAGACATACAGAGAGTGGCTGAGGTCCTTCAGTAGGTGGCACACTTCCCTCTCAATTAGTTGTGAAGGAAAGTATTTGCAGGATGCTCCGGGTGCTTGCCTGTGGGAAGATTCCAGAGATGCAAAACCAGGAAGGCAACCAATGTGGTTAGGAAGGTTCCCATGACATGTGCCAGAGTAGTAGTGGAGATAGGATAATATGGTGAAATTCTAGATAGCTGCAACTTAGTTAATGCCATTTTTCTTATCCAAAGTGCCCCCTGCCATTTTGAGATATCTTCTTTACTCTGTTTTCAAGTTGTCACTACTCACAGTTAAGAGTGGTCTGCCCCTCTGCTCTCTCCAGCCCATACAGGAAATTCTCTCTGCATGAAGCACTGGAGGTTTCTTTGAATTGGAAGATGATGCAAAAGAGTTGCCTATTTGAGAAGAACACTAAATGAAAGGCTTTCAGGGCTAATGGGAATATAAATAGGTAAGCTTTTAGAAAATTAAGTCGCTTAATAGTTCAGGTTATTTATAACTCAGAAGTTGCTAAATCATGCTGTGCCTTTGGCAGGCTCTTACTTCAGTTGTTCCTAGAAAAAATGGGGCAGGGTGAGGGGGAGAACTGAGTCCAGTGCACAAAATCTGTGGAATCTCAGGAACTAATACTTTATATTTAAAGAGAAATACCCAGTGCTTGGTAAGATGTTCCACTTGTCAGCAAGGAGAAATATTTTTTTCCAAATGCCTAAAAGTCTTCAAAAACTTAATTGGATTGTGATGTTAAAGGGGACAATCAAAGAGAACCTGGCTATAGACCTTATAAGCTTTATTTATCTCACATGAGAAGTACACATCATCCCTTGCCTGAGTTTCTAGACAACGCTGTAGGTTTTCCAATTCAGCTAGTCAATTAGCTATGAAAAAAAAAAAAAAAAATTAGTAAAAGAAATCAAATTTTATTTTAAAACATGTTCCCAGGATTCATTTGCTTTAAAAAAATGTTCCCATGAAAGGGCATAATTTCAGAAAATTTTGCCTTTTTAATTTCTTCACCCTCTTCCAAGGTCAAGTGATGACATGTTATTATCAAGCTGTTGATGCACACAGCATGTTAGTTCTGCATCTGGAAATACTTTATGTGGAGAAAATCACTTGATTTTTTTTTTCTTCCCCACCCCCCCCACCCCCCCACCCCAGGAAATCTCAAGATAGCAGAAAAATATTTTTCCTTCAGGAAATACAGACATTTGTTCGTTACCAGGCAAACAGGACTCCCCTTCCTTTGGGCCCTCTGCCAGAGTTATTTACACACAGGCTTGTTCAAGCTAACCACCTTGGCTTCGTGCTCCTTCACACCATTTGATACTGTATGAGATTGGAGCTGTTGTGGATAAAGAAGTGCTTCACTGTGACTCCTTTGTGTTCTGTGGAGGAGTCATGGGCACACTCCCCTATGAGGAAAGATTACCCTTGTTTACGTAGGAGAGTGGACAAACAAGATACAGCAGCCTGGATTCAAGGAACACATAGGAAGAGGTGTTGAGAGGGTGAACTGGCAGTGCCTTTTTCTCTTTTCTCATATGAGAAGATGGCACTTAAGCAAAAGGAAAGCGATATATACAAATGAGAAAGTGGAACGCTGTGGCTGGAAATACATTTTATGGTATTAAATGATTAAATGGTATGTGAAACTCATAGCTGCTGAGAAGAGCTTGAGATGGTCAGTGGAAGGTAGGTATCCCTTAAAATAAAAAATCAGTTACTTGAATTAGTACTGCTCTTCAAATGGATTTTGAGATGTATTTGACATCCAAAGTAAAGTCAGAGGCAAATACAGTACCTTTTAGTACTCTCCCAAGTCTTCTGATCCATCTGCCTCCCTTGTCCCCCTCCTTGCTGGCCCCAGAGCCACTGGGTGTGCCCCCTCAGGCTCTCCCTGCGTCCCCGAGAGGGACTGCTGCCCGGGACCCTCACCCTCGCAGAACGTTCATCGCCCAGCACCCAGCTCAGGGCCCTTCTCTCTCTGATGAGGGGAGAAAGAGCAGGTCTTCCAAAGAGAACAGAGGAGGGAGTATACCCACCTCTACCAGCATTAGAGAGCCAGCCCTGAGTATCTGGCCTGTTTTTCTATTAAGCACAAAGGGCACTGAGTGTAATGGGGACATTAGAAAAGGCAGTGGTATGGGCAAAGGCAGCAAGAGACTGCAGTCCAAAGAGTCAGAAAAATGAAAGAAGGAACATGGGAAGAAGCTCCTGTATAGAAAAGGACAATGTGTTTTAAACATCATTGATAGGAAACTACTAGTATTTGTTTATTTATGAGGAAAGTCATTCACACGCAGTTTACCACAGATTTTTCTAACTAAATCAAACCTTAAGAAAGAGGATCTAAATAGCAAAATAACACCACTAACTTTGTTTTGCACGCCTACCCTCTGAGACTTTCAGAAAATTGGATACATTTGGTCCATTTTGCTTTACTCTGCTCACAGTGAAATCAACAGATAGGTATCAATGCCTTATATAAATGAATTGTCTCTTTTGCTGCTATTCTATCTGTAGCAACTTTGTCAAGAATAATAATCAGCTTGTGGGTACAGGTTTGGGACTAAGTAATTTTTTTCTTAATAAAGGATGATTTGCTTTAAAATCATTAGCTATTTTAGGAATGGTTGCTTAACATTTCAATTCAACTGCACTATTATAGAAAAATTATGTAATGCTTTCTATTATCTACTTTGAGAGCAGCACAGTTTACAAAACTGGTGGATTCTGTGTGTTCTGAGATCAAACCAAATTTTTGGAATAATTTATAGCGTTTCATAATCTGTGAGCATCATTGATGAATAGTATCATTGTATGTTGCGTTTGCTGTGAGCTGCAGCTGTGATGGCCAAGGTGTTCTCCAAGCAGCAAGGATGACTTATTTTTTGATGAATCTGCAAAATCTGTACTTAAATAACAGCTGTAAATCTTACATCTGAGAGCTCCCTTAGCTCTCTTTTATGTTGGAGTGATAGTTTTATTAAATGCTGGGTGTAAACAACAACAAAAAAATCTAGAGGGAAATGATATGATGGTGTGATGCAAGGACATCATTATTAAGTTATGTTGTTGCCACAAGTAGGCGAGAGAAAGTGATTCAGATGTCTGATGCCTCTCTGCGGAGTCACTGGCTGGAGTTTGGGAGGAAAACTACGCTGGCGTCCCAGCTGCAGCCCCCCTGCGGGACAATGCTCCTGCCTCCTGCTCCCCGTGGGAGGGGAAAGGAGCATCGGTCAGGGATGAAGGTCAGCCAGTACTCAGTTACACCCACTTCCCTACCACTGTGCACAAAGGGGGAGAGGGCTGAAGGAACCCTCTGAAGGTCTCCTTGCCTCTTTGGCTGGGGAGGTCTCCTCCAAGCTAAGGACCCTTGCATCTGCAAGCTGTGCTGCTTGTCAAAACCTGCTCTGGGGCTTGAGCCAAACAAACTTTGTACAACAGTGAGGGTCTCTGAGCACAGGTGTAGCTTTGCTCTCTCCCCTGGGAACACAAAAGCACCGAAGAGCTGTAGCTCCAGCACATACCTTGCAGAGCCACAGTGAAGGAAATGGCAGTGGCTCAGATGGTGCAATAGTACGGGAATGTGGGAAAGCACACACAGTATAGCTTCTTGAAGTTACCAATGTAATTGGAAAAAGACACTTATTTTGAAAGGCTTTATGGAGAAACATTTTTTTGCTTTGAGATTGTTTTGAGACTGACTGTTAATAAACTCCTATTCTGAACACTGAACCTTGTTGCAGTACCTTCTGTGGGCTGGTTTCTGTGACAGTAAAAATGAACTTCAGAAGTCTCGTGAGAGGGAGGAGAGAGGAATACAATGCTGGGAATACACAAAGAAATCAAAGATGCTGGTCAGGAGTCTGCAGCCTCCCAGAGGGGAAGGTACTGGCAGCCATCATTTAGGGGTAGAGATAAATGCTGCAGTTGTAGAAAACAGCAGGATGGGAAAAACCTCAATTTGAAACAAATCCTAAGCCCTCCCATTTGCCATTGACTTATTCTGACATGACATCAAATAAAGATCACAAGCCCAAAGTCAATATGTTTGCTCAGACAGAATAATTCCAGTCAAACAATACTTGGTGTCAGGAATGACAGTATCACTTACACCAAAATCAAGAAAACAAGGACAGACATGCTCATGGACCTAACAAGGAGAAAACCCCTCTTTGTTCAGCCCTTCTAGTATTCAAACAGGCTTGTAGGAGCCAGCTTTTTTTTTTTTTTTTTTGGTAAGAGAAATCGTAATTTATCACGAAATGATGGTCACATGATCTTTTGCCACTATAACTTGAGGGAAACCCCAAGAAATCCCAAGACTCTCCTGCACCTCCTGGACTGAGCAAAATAAAGCACTAGGAACCTGACTCAGATCACCAAAATCAACAGGGGCCAAGGACCACCGTCGCATGAGAAGGTTTTTATTAATAGATTCTATGCCCTTCTGTGTCCCTGTATTGCCAGCTCTGAGCTGAATTGTTACTAGTCCCTAAAAGAGGCAGGAACGGCTTCAAATTCTTAGCTACAAAAATTAGAAAATAATGGTTTTATTTACCCCGGCATCTGCCATAAGAACCGCGCTTTAATGATTTATGTATAAACTTTTCCGTTTTCATCCACGAGGCTGATTTTTTTTCTTGATTTCAGTCAAAAGAATAATCTCAGATGCTAGTATGACTTTCGATGTTACCGTGACAGTGCTGCGAGTTGGTATCACCTCGAATCAATTTCCAGCAGCCTGTAAACACGGCTGAATGGATTCTTCAAAAGAAAATTTGCTCTGAAAAGCAAGTGAAGACCTGCTGTCAAAAACCCAGCGGTTGCCGGTGCCACTGCAAAGCCAAACCAGGCGAGGCCATGCAAGGGACCCCCGCGCTGCCGGAGCGGCCGGGAGAGGGAGGCAGCCGGTTGAGCTTCACTCTCCGAGCAGCCGTGGCAAATCTCAGGAATACAAATGCTGTGCCCTGCTACCCGCTGTCAGGCTTAACTAACTCAAAGATAAGCGGCAGGACCCGCGTCGTGTGTAGGTGCGGGACCAGGGCCGGGTCCTGCTTCGGCGAAGGTTCTGAGAACCCGTGGTGGGTTCCCGACCGCAGCGGAAAGGGCGGTGGGATGTCTCAAGGAAGCACGAGCACCGCCTCGCCCGGCCGGGAGGGTATTCCCCCCGCAGCGCCTCTCTGCCCCGGGGCCGGGGGCTGCTGCGGAGAGCGGCCCCGGCCCGGCCGAATCCCGCCCCGGGCGCTGCGGGTCCCCATTGGCCGCGGGCGGCCCCGTGAGCGGCGGCGGGGAGATGCGAGCCCCGCTGCCCGGCGCGGCGCGGCGGCCGCCCGCGTCCCCCGCCCGCCCTGCCGGGGCCGCTCCAGGGGCCGGCGCTTCGCTCCGCTCGGCCGCGGCGCCGGCGGCGAGCGGGTGTTGCAATAAATGCGTATGTCTGCGGCACGGCCCGGGGCGGCGCGGCGGGCTGCCTGCCCTCCGGGGCGGCGGCGAGCCCCGCCGGGCCGGCCCGATGCGCGCCCCCTCCTCCGGGGCCACGTGCTAAGGGGTGAGCGAGGGTCGGGGTGGTCCCCGCCCGGGGGGAGACCCGGGCTCGGCCGTGAAGCCGGGCTCGGCGGGCGGCACGGGGAGCCCCGGCGGTGTATTGTTCTCCCTGACAGTTAACGTGATCTCGGCCAGGCGAGAGCGAGGGGGGGCGGAGGGGCCGGGGGAGGGAGAGAAAGGAAGCGGAGGGAGGGGAGGGGGCAGGAGGATCCCGCGTCCTCCGAGGAAATTCTCAGGCCGGGAGGACGCGCGTCTTGCGCACGGCAAGCCGGGACTGGCTCTCCTGGGAGTTCCCTCGGCGGGGAGGGGGAGGGGAGCGGCGATCTCCGCCGGCGGGGAGAGGCCGCGGCTTCGCCCTGCGAGGCCCTGCCCCCTCGGTGCGCGCCCTCCCCGCCGCGGGGCTCCCGCGGCTCCCGCCCCGCACGGCTCCCAGGGCGGGCAGCGCCCAGCACCGCGCCCGGGAGCGCTCCCGCCGCCGCGCGGGGGGACCCGGTGACGTCACGGGCGGCGCGCTCCCCGCGCTCGCTCCGCGCTCGCCGCCCTGTAACTTCTGTTCTGGGAAGTGGTGCCAGGAATAGCCCGGCGGAGCCGCCTGCAGCGCGGAGCGCTCCCTCCCGCCGCGGCCAGGGCGGGCTGCGGCTCCCGGGCCTCCGCCTCTCCCCCGTGCAACACCAGCCCCTCCGCCACTGTCAGGGAGATGGTGATGAGCCTTTCCAAAAAGAGGGAGAGGAATGACCTGCCTTAAGATAAACGCGTGAAGCGGGCGCCCCTTGGCCGCTGGAATATCTCTGTCTGTCTTTATATATAAAGAAGCACCGCGAGCCGCCTCACTCCGGGCGAGCCCTTAGCAAAGGAGCAACACGAGCGCCCGGCGGGATCGGCAGCAGCGGCAGCAACAACAACAACAACAACAAGGGCACCGGGAGGGTTTCCCCTCCTTCCTCCTCGGTGATTTCCCAGGTGAGCAGCACCGGCTGCTGCGGGCAGCCCCCTCCTCCCTGCCCGCCGCTCGTCCCCTGTCACCGGCACCAGCTGACAGCCGCGCCGGGGCGGCGGGGCTCGGCTGCGGGGCGCCGCGGGGCTGGGGTCGGGCCGCGGCAGGCAGGGCGCTCAGCGGAGCGGGAGGGTCTGAGGCCGGCGCTCCGAGTGCCGCCCGGGGCCGCGGGGGTAAATGGAGGGCAAGGCGGCGGGAGGGCGCCAGCGGGGGAAGCCGGCGGGGCTGTAAAACCGCCGGACCGGTAAGTCACCTCTGTGGCGGCGGCTCCGGGCGCCGGCAGGCACCGGCATCGTCCCCGGGGGCACCGCGGCCGGCGGCCCTTCCCGCTGAGCCGCCGCAGGAGGGGGACACGGCGGGGACAGGCCTTTGTCGGTGACACGCCGTTAGGAAATGTGGGGAATACCCGGCTTGTAAGTGTATGCAGATGAGGAGAAGGCTGCCTTGCGTAATCCCCTCCTGCGGCGGGGAATGGGCATGGTCACCGCCGGGGAGAGGCGCCCGCGGGGGGGCCGACCCGACGGGGCTCTCATCGCGGCCTCCGGCGCCCCGCGAGCGGAGCGGGGGGAGCACCAAGGCGGGGGGGGGCGCCCGGGGCCACCCGGCGCGGCGGAGGGCAGGGCGCGGGAGGTGGCGGAGGGAGGGACGGAGGGGATGTGCCCCGGCTGCCGGCGAGTCCCCGCGGGGGTGCCGGACACGGGGGAAGTGCGTGCGTGTGCGGGGAGACCCGCACCGCGCCGGGGTGCGTGTGCGAGAGTGCGTGTGCGCGCTGCGCCGCGGTGACTGTTCCCTGAAGTGGGTGGGACGTTGGCCCGTTCCGGGAATGTTCCATGACGTGTAAACGCCACAGGAAGGGGGTTAACGAGGGGCTCGGCCGGGGCCGCCGCCGGGTCCCTCCCTTTCTCCCTCCCTCTGTCCCCCCGCCCGCCGGCGGGGCTGCCTCGGGGGCCGGCGGGGGCACGATCCCTTATGTAATGCGGGGTACGTGTGCGGCCGGCGGGGATTATGTAAGCGGCACGTCCGCGCCTGTCGCATAGGATATCGCATAGGGTACACCGCCGCACGCCGGCTCCGCGCCGGGAGGCGGGCAGGGGCGGCCGGCTGCCCTGCCGCGTCCCCGCCGTGTCCCCGCCGGCGGGGTCAAGCGGCGCGGGGGAGGCGGGGGAAAGCCCCGGGTTATCCCGGGTCATGCCCCGCAGCCCGCCCCGACCTTCCTGCCGGGGGCTGGCGCGCAGCACGGCCTTCCCCTCGTGAGAGGGAGCCCGAGGCGGAGGGGACGGAGGGTGGCGATGTCCGGGCTCCGGGTGGTGGATGTCCCCGAGAACTCCGGCCCGCGGGTGGGGAAGCCGGCGGGAGGCCCCGCCGCCCCAGCGCGCCTGGCTCGGGGTCCCGGCCGGCCGCCGGCCAGCACGTCTTGTCTCCGTGGGCAGGCGGCCGGGGCTCGCCCCGGGACAACGATAAACCTCCGCAGAGCTTAATTTCCCGGAAAAGACTTCTGTTTTTCTTATTAGTTGGCACTAATGGTCAATTTTTTTTTTTTTTTTTTTTTTTTTTTTTTTAAGTATGATAGTTGCAGAAATGAAACTTCTGCTGAAACACTAAAGACTTGGAGGTTTTTTAGGCAATAATTCTTAAAAACCTTTTTAAACTAAAGTAATCGAAATACTAATGAGTTTCAGCAGAAATATGTAGCTAAATAATTTCCCTTGTCTTATTTTAAAGTGAAGCCTACTTTTAGCCTTTTTTTACCTGCCTGGGTTTGTACATTATTAAATAATAGAGGGGGCACTAAACATTTTATGCTGACTTAGTCAAGGGTGCCACTTTTTTTTTTTTTTTTTCTTTTTTTTTCCTTCTAATGACTTTATACTGAGAATTATTACGAAAGAAGTAAACAAAGTGGTTAGGGTGGCAAAAGAGAAGCATTGCTGGCTGGGTATGTATTTCTCTGCTTCCCGGAGCTGCGGGTGCAGGCGTGTGTTCCTGCAGCTCCCAGCGCAAGGGGGCTCCGGTCATCATCATCAGGAGTTCTGGGGACACCGGCTACTTAGAGTAAATTACTTGATTAAAGGAACTACTGGTATAACGAGGTACAAATTCAGTGGGCCCAGTTTTAAATTCTGTTGTTGTTGTGGGTTACCACTCACTACCAGAGGAATTTGATCCTCAAGTTATCAGGACACAGTGTGGAATCCTCAATATTTTGATAGTGAAGATGATATACAGACATGCTGAAAAAGTGCATCTGTTTTTCAAAGATAGGAGAGTCTCTGCCTGTTAGATTTGCAGCACGTGGACATATTTAGATAGATGAAGTTTAACCCGAGGGTTATATTTATTTACACTTAGATCTTTCCTGATCCTTCCACTCAGGAGATATTTCTGAAACTTCAGGTATGGATTATCTGAAACTTTCTTAAATATTTTTTTGCTTTGTCTCATTTCTCAAAAAAATTTAAGTGTTGTGGAATTGGCTGAGAGGGCTTTTTCATGTGAGTTTCAAGAAGTTACTCCTGTCATCTGCAAATGTATTTAAGATTACTGTGGTTTTCAGCTGTGCAAAGGCAGCAGCGATACGGTATGAAGTCAGTGTGTCGTTACTTTTGTTGATGGAACAATCCGCATTTTTAATGTTTTGTAGTCTGTGGTGTTGATATTATTTTCCAATGGCTGTTAGGCATAGCAGTTCCACGCGTCCTGACTGAGGTGACTTCTTAAAACCTCGCTGCTATGGATTAGAATAGAATCAAGCAGCACTTGTCCCAAAGCACAAATGTAGAGGACTTCTAATTGCGTATCTAAGTCCAATTGTGTGGCAACAGTGCAGAATGCTTCTTTATAAAGGCAGATTATTAGATTCTCAAGTGACTAGATTGCCTCATATGTGAGATCTGTTTACAAACCTTCTTGTTACTATGAAGACAAAACAGAGAGCCATATGCATTCATGTGGTCCTTGCTGAATAATGGTACATGTGTCTACTTGAGTGTTTGGCAGTATATCATGTTTAGTTTATGTGGTGGCACCCTACAAGGCTATTCTTTTTTGACTTTTAACTATTTCTAATACCACTGGCTGTACTCAGCTGTGTGAGCAAATTTATGACCCTGGTCTGCATGTTTGTCACGAAGCTGGATGTTTTTAAAGCAGTGCATTTATTGTTAAGTATTTTAGCAATCTTTGCTTATTCATTTATTTAGGTGCTTTTTAAAAAAAGAATCAAGGTGAATTGGATTTAAACAGAAGTGAAAGTAATGAGTACCATTTTGTATGTCCCTCTGCTCATCATTTTTGGTCAACAGTGGGGGCAGTTACTGTTGCTGCTTTTGTAATTTAGCCATATTGGGTAAGGTAGTGGGAATATGGGAGCTGTGTGCCTGGCAGAAGTGGTTTACTTAGTGAAATACTGCAATACTTACCCATCAAAGAGAAGAATGCTTGCTATTTAGGAGTATTCCTGTATACAAGTCATAGTAATGTATAAGTCACAGTAATGTGACTGGGATCATGAAATATGGCTGGCCGTCTTTCAAATTTGAGCATGGTGGGGTTTATAATAAGCTGTGGTTGGTTATATTGGTATTTATCTATCCAGCTCTGTAAGAACTGCTCAACTACTTGCTTGTAGCTGATTTTGCCTAAGAACTGCAGGTGAATTGCCAGAGCTGAGTACTGACTCTCCCTGTCTTAGGTCCCATCATGAATCAGGCCTATGCAAAGTTGGTTCTTTGTGTCAATGGTCTTCACAGAAGGTAAAGAGAAAATGTTTTATCCATTTTGCCTCAGGCTGTCAGTATGTGGTTTTAAATTATTGGTCCTCCAAGCAGGAGGAATGCATAATTATTATTTTTCTTACGGGTTAAAGGCTTCAGGAAGAGTTAATTGTTAATACTTTTGGGAGTTGAGCAGGAGTGTTGAGTGCAGAGGCTGCATACCTTTGTTATTTGAAAAAGGTCCGATAAGTTACGAGGAAACTGCTTTAAAAATTCTTTTTTTTTTTTTTTAAAGAGGCAGGTTATTTTTTCTCAAGATTTCTTAAACAGCATCTCTGAAGTAGATGTTACAGATTAAATATTTTTTTAGTTATTTGGCTTTCTCCTGTAGCTTAACCATTTGTTTGTTGGAGTATTTTTTGTTTGGTTGGGTGTTTTGTTTTTTTTTTTCCCTTCAATAGAATATCTAGCAGTTGCTAAAAAAAGAAGAAGGAACAGCAAAGGGAACTGTAAGCTAGACGGAAAATGGAGAATAGTATTTTTCACGTATGCAGTCAGTAATTTGGGATGCTACATTTAAATAAAGTAGCACAGAATTATGATAGAATAATGAAAGTCTCAAGCTGGTTGTCCCATTCTTACAGGAAATAGCAGCTTTGTACAGCCTTGTTTCTCTTTTGGATGCTTAAACATTTTTATAAGACTTTGCAAAAACTCCTCTGTTTCAGCAGGAAATATTAAAAAGCTGTTCATTGCAGCCATATTTTTAATTCTCAAGTGAAATTAGGACTTGTGAAAATGCTGGTCTGACAGCCTGAGAGAAAAAATCCACTGTAAATAGAAATATTAGAATTTTTTCCATGACAACCAAGTAGCAAGCCTCTGTTTAGACTTTAAGAAATCATTAGTGAAATTAAAGAATATGTTAATGTCTGGAAACATTTTGGGGTTTAAAAATTGTTTTTTAGCAAGTGGGAGGTACCATGGACGTCTTATTTCACTGTTCTATTTTGTTCATAGATTAAATAATTGGCTTTATCCTTGCTGCTCATTTGTAGGAGGTTGTCCCCAGTAAGGTTTGTCCCTGAGAAATCTCTCTTGCAAAGCTATGAGCATGGAAAAGGTGTGAGAGGATATGGGTGGGGGAACAATCATATATAGTATTTCAAAATCCCCAGTGTAGAAGAAGACATTAAAATACCTTATGTAATTTTGTCTGTCAGGAATCTCTTGCCTTTTTTTATTGTCTTGTGATTAAATTCTTGTCATCATTGATACGGTATAAACATAAGAGCTTCTTTTTGCTCTGAGGAAGTATTGTGAATTCTGGGTGCTTTGTCTTTCAGGCACATTCTGTAAGTCTGCAAAATGGTCAGTCTGTTCTGTGTATGCCAGGGAACAGCAATGGAGTGTAGACCACACTGGTTTTGGTCACAGTATTGCTTATGTTTCGGTATTTTCTTGTTCTGCCTAGGATGTGTCTCTTTTACTGGATATACTCTCTGGATATTGCCTTTTACTTGAATAAGTGAAAACCGTGCATGCTTTTTTCCCCCCTTCACTTTCTCTGGATGGGAGTCTCGGGGCATACCTACCCAAAAATGTACCACTTGAGTGGTTTTCTTAAAGCAATACAGTGCACAAGTATGGATTTAATTATCTGATGTAAATTCCCCTGGTACATGGTTGTACTGATATGACCAGTTTGTATAGCGATAGTATCCCTTTTTTTCTGAGTTTGTTTATGCACGTTCTATCGCTGTCAGTGTAAACTTGGTCTCAGCAGAAAAGTTCTTTCTAAATATGACATGGAAACCACAAGTAATGTAATAATGTAGTAGGTAATGAGTTTATGGCCACTTCATATGCGCATGGGTTTGTTTAGTTGCACCTAAATTTGTGTTTTACAGACAACTATTTTCTTGGTTTTTTTGTTTTTTTTCCCCCTTTCTATAAGTTGATAGTTCTGCCCTAATACACTTAGAGTCTGAAAGATGCAACTCATGTACAAGCCATTTGATCCTGCACCTAGTAAAGAATACATCTGTTCTTAAACATGTTTAATTGCAACTCAAGTAAGTTGTAATAAACTGCTGCAGCTCTGGCTAAAATCTTTGATTTATGTAAGTTGCAAAAAAAGGGGGGGGGAAAGGATGTACAGTATTTTTTGAAAGGCGTGGCGTAATTGCTGTTGTGTCATACAGGAGAAATTCAAGATCTAACTGCTACAGAGAGTTTCTTTTTCAGGTAGTAGTTTATTGGAAATTTCATACAAAGAAAAGCAGTTAGGTAATTTGCATGTATAGTTCAGTTTAATAGAAAAGTAAAAACTAGAGGAGCAAACAGGAATTGAAATTACAGTGCCAGGTGACATTTTAAAAGTAATGCTATAAAATAGAGTTTGACCCTCTTCATAAGAAAATACTCATAGAAAATGAAGCAGAAAAATGCCAGGTTGTTTTCTGTAATTTATGGTGAAGTTTAGACTTTTGCGGCTACAGAGAATAGTATTCCTAAAGAAATGTAAAAAGCTGAAAGAAAATTCTAACTGCACAGTGTAAGATATGATACAAAGTCAGAGAATTTTGTTGAAATAAAATTATTTCCATAGCAGTTTTCCCACAGAGCAATGTCTGTGCTTAGGCAGAAAGGAGCTCTAAGTTTAAAAAATCCAGTGGCACAGGATGAAGGTTATCAAAATTGATCTTACTAGACAGTGGGGTTTTCTTGCACTCTGGTGTGGGGTTTTTTGTTGTTTTTGTTTGTTTAAATGAGATAAATGTCCCAGTCTGTATTTTTGTATTTTGTGTTTGTGGCTTGCATTAAAACAAAACATGTGTGGTGTGTCAAGAAAGAATAGTATGAAATAATAACCGAGGTTACCCTTCCTTGACAACGAGATGTGACACTATTTAGTTAGAGCAAAAACTATTTAGTTTAGACCAAAGTCAGTATTCAACAGAGACGTAAGTTGCTGGCATCTATTAGCAGTCTTCATAGGTCAGTGTAGGTCATTCTGAGTGTAGTATACTTACAAAAGTTCTAGAAGTATGTGGAGTTTTATGCTCCTTGACTCTCAAATACAGCTAAAATAGATAGTTCAGTTAGCTGGAAAATATTATCTTTATTTGCTCTTAACTGTTGTCAATTTTTGTGAGGACTGGATGTGATTTTCTTTCTTTCTGCACAAGCATTAGCAATGAAAATGAGACGCCCTGGAGTGTAGTGCGGGCCCATGGTTCACTGACACCTCTGCACGCTGACAGTGTTCAACGGAGTCCTGTGTGACACCTGTGAAACACTGATTCATCTTGAGAGTTGAATTTCTAAAACTGGTTTCTTAATGTTTTAGAAAAGAAAATCAAATACAATTCATGGTCTTCCTTAACAGTAGAGGTGGACGAATGTTAACTTTTTCCCATTTAAAATCAGCTATGTTTATGAATGTAATTTCTGAAACTTCTTTTGAAAAGCCTTTTAAGTGCATTTGTCTGAACTAAAATAGTTCTTTAGTGAAAACGGCATTTATCTTTGGCAGGACATTCATAGACTCCCACAGCCAAATTCCCAGTCCTGTGTAAGTCAATAAAAGTTTCTACAGTTTGGTAAAAATAGAATTAAACAATCAACTATGAAACTATAAAGTTGGACATCTTGCTGCTGTCTTGATATGATAATCTGTTTTGATCACCAGGTGAGGCTATAATACTAGGCTCTTCGAGTAAAGAGATTTCACTTTAAAATCTCTTCAAAGCTATGTGAATTTAATCTCTTCCAACATTCTTAGTAAATTTGTGTCAAACAAAACTTGCAGTCTGTTCCATTATTTTATGCTTGGTCCTGCAATATTAGCAAAATCCCTTTAAAAGTTAGTGAATATTTTCACAGAGCTGCTTGGCTAGAATATTTGGTTTCTTAAGGTTTAAATAATGGATAAGCTACATGTATTTAATTTGTGGGGTAGAATTGAATTTTGATACAGGCTTAGCAAGATGTTACTGATACATACTGGAAGAAATCTGTGATAAAGTGTAAGGGTAGGAGTCATTTATATAATACGCTTAGGAGGAAATGATGTTAGTGAAACACAGACTGACTGAAAGGTATTTGTTTTATAGCTAGAGTGATACCAAACACTGTGTTGCTAACTCTGCAGTTGGGTTTTATGGTGGAAAATATTGGGATCAAGAGGACAGTGAAGTTGGTCCAGTAAGTTATCTGTCATGTTTGATATGTCATATATTTTTAATCTCTGATTTACCTAATTACTAATTAAATACACATATTGTGCTCATCTTTGACCTAATTCACTGTAGTGAGTAATGTTAATTATCGGTGAAGAACTTCATAGTCAGCCACTCATTAGTGAAACTACTCAATGATTTGGAGTAATTAGTAGGGCAATTTTGAGTCAGCTGTTTTTTCTAAACAAGTAAGGTCGTAAATTGGAACTGATATGCAGTAGTATGACGGCACCTTTCTTTGGTCTGACTGGACTTTGGTCTGTGAAATGTGGGGAGGCTAAAGGATGACATACAATACCTTCATTTTCTCTGCTTTGTTTTTTAGCTCAGCTCATATAGTTGTTCAGTGATTCTATTAAATAAGAGATGTCTTAATGGAAAAAATGTAACTGTTCTATATCTTTTATGAACAGGCTTGAAGGAGAAGTGAGAAAGTAATAGAGAAGGGAATGGAAGCATATCAGGTCTTTCAAGCTTTCCTTTTGGATCAAGGACGAGTTGCGTTTACTTGTCACCTTGGAAATGCTAGTTTTGCTTCTGAGTTGTAGGGATTTCCTCATCCATGGCTGATAAACCTGAGCCCTCTATGATGGGAGGCTGGACTGGACACATTCACTTGTAAAAGATGAGAGTACAGAAAGAGCCTTTGCTTTAGTTTCGGTCTCTGTCCTCTGTGTGATGCTTTATAGTGGTGTGTCCTGGGTCTTTGCTCATTCTTCTGTAGGAACAGTGAAGCAGCTTGCAGTAGCTGTACCTTGACTTTCCTCCCCTTGCTCCCCAGATAGGCAGGAAAGAGAAAGACATTTGGGACGATGGAGTTCCTTTATGCACACCTCTCCAAAACTTCAGTGCAGCATATTTTCTACAAATGGAGTGAATATGAGAGAAACCTTCTAATTTTCTTTCTCTTTCTCACTCACAACTTTATTAATTATAGAAGAAAATGGGGTAATTTTGGATGTATGCTGGTTGAGTATGAGGCTTAGAGGGGAAGATCAGTAAGATGGGGAGGTTTGAATGTGACTGACAATGGATTATAGTTGCCTACAGGAAGTTATTTTTATCAGATCAAGTGTCCCTCTAACCTACAGAATTTTAGTAGTACAGTCTTTAGAATCCCTGTCCAGTCTCATGTCGCACAAGCATGTGTCGATGAGTAACTAAGATCGTATGGAAGGCACATTCAAGGATACAGTGGATACTTGCACGCAGAATATGATGCTTCTTATCTTGCTCAGTGCTTGAAGGTGTTTATTTTTACATTTGCTTATGCATGGTTTTGATTTAATTTATTTGCAGTATCATTTGATCCCAGTCAGTAGTTTGACCCACCCAATTAGCAAGCAGGGGAATTAATGAAACTAATTTTGACTCTCTTTTTCTCAGTCATGTGGGTTGTCTGATGAGCCAAAAGTGTAATAAATATATTTGATAGCCATTTACAGATTCACACACTGGAAAACAGAGAGCCATGTTTCAGTTTCCTTGCCTAATTCATACAGTGTCACATGCAGGTGATGGAATTATACTTGTCATTTTATCTCAGATAAAAATGCTTTTTTTTTGCTCCTGCTTTGATGCTTTCCCATAAAAATGAACATATTACAGCAGAAAATAGAGGGGGTTTGCCACATTGTGTGAAGAAATATTTGAGAATCCATGTCTAAGTATATATATCTAGACTCATGTGTGTATATGTGATTGTAGCTTTTACCTCTAGTCATGTTCTGTCTCCTTCATAGTACAATACCTGGAATAATTTCATGATTGGAGGTCTGGCTTGTGTGTCACAAACAGGGAAGATTTGGGAGGAAGATTTGTCGTGGATTCCATGTAGGTTCAACTTCTGCTGTTGGTTAACTATCAAAGAAAATGTTTTAAATAAATAAATTTATTTTAATTACTTTTGTTTGATGGTTAGCATTTATTTCACACATGTCTATACAGATGCATGTACACGGCCACATTTTGTTGAAAAGGTAAAAAATCTTATTAGTTTTCAAATGAGGAACTGCTGTGTTCTTACTTCGGTGAGTGTGTATCAGAGTCTGCCCAGGATACCTTTCTAAAATGTTATCCACAGTTCCTGGTGCTCTGCTGCTAGCAGGATGCAGCAGGATCAGTAAGTGAGCATGGCCTCATTTAGCTCCTGTGACTGACTCTGCCAAGGTCATGTCTTGTTGGACCATAAAGATACTTGCCTTTAAACTAAAGCACTTTGAATTCCTTTTACATCCTCGTGTTTTTGAAGGATGTAGTCGCATCACTCTCAGTCTGCTCAGAAAGTGAAAGGGTCGTTCCCCAGGCCCTGCCATCAATGGTGCCTCACATTTACCTTGTGTCTGGTGCTCACTGAGCCTTGCTGCTCTGATGGGAAGCCCACCTCCACACTGAACTAGTGGTGCTAGCTCTCATGGTTTTAGGGAAATGACCAGAAATGACTGTGGTTGTAGGGAAATGACTCATGGAAGTCAATCCGCAAGCAGACTACCCATGCAAATAGATAGTGGAAATCAAAACTATCCTGAAAAGCACTTGCATTGTGCCAACATGGATCTATTGCTGGACCTTCACTTTCTCTGGACCCAACACAAAACCGTCTTGCCCTCATCTCACAGTTTTCTGATCAGTGCCCCATATGTGAGAAGATGACACCAAACTGTGCCCAGCACAGCTTGTGACACCATGTGAACTGCCTCATCTCTTGGGAATATTATGAAAAATCTGTCATTCTGGGTTGTGTCCTGACCAATAAAAGTGAAGAATGGGAAGTTGTTAACTGGTTTTGAGGTTTTTTTTCATGAGGCCAGATTTTGCCATTGGCTGTAAATAGGATTTGTACTGCTGAAATAGTGCTCCTCGTGACTGTCTCAGTCTATAAATGGAAACCTTCAGCATGCAAGGTTTGCTTTTCATTGAATAAAGTGACACTAGGTGAGAATGTCGGAAAAACTGTCTACATGGAAACAGCCTCTGGATACTTCAGACAGAGAAGACCTACAAGAAGAGGCACTCTCAACAGAAATGATCTTTACATTGCCAGGTGGTATAAGGTCTTTCAGGAAAAAATAAAACCAAAAAACCCCAAACCATTATGTACCCCACGGTGCTTTCATTGCAATTTGAATATAAAGTACATGAAGTCTTAGGTAAAAGCGTTACAACTGACTGGCTTAGAGCTGTGGTTTTAGATTTTTTTTTTGTTTGTTTTGTTATTATTTGCAGTTGTACCCCAGCTGGAAAAGGAAGTTGCTTGAAGCAAGGGCTGTATCTTACCTGGCCTTTGTGCTTCTCTCCCTAGTGAAATCCCATGATCTGGTTTTGGAATTATTAAGATGTGAGAAACTTGCATTTAATTTCAGTTTGTGTATGATGTCCTTTTTATTTTAATTTTTTTTAATGAGGTCTGATGCCTTCTTATTTCAAGTGGCATAATTTCAAAGGTTTTTTGGGTTTTTGTTTGTTTCTGGTATGGTTCAGCCTAAAAAGAAAGATAAAACAATATATGCAAAAGGTTTGCATAGTTCTAGTGTGATGTTTCATCCTGGTGTACTCTACCTGCCCTATGTATCTGCTTCTCCAGCTGTAGCCCAGTAGCACCAGACTGAATTAGGTTATCTCTGGTAATGGAGTTTTTCTTTGCACTTCCCCATTTTTGGATGTAGTGTAAGATAAAAACTTGCACCTCATCTGATGGATGGATCAGAGGGGAGATTTTTCTTTTTTTGAACAGTACAAACAAAATAAAAATGGAAGAGGAGAAAGCCTAGTTCAACGAAAGCTTATGACATGATTCTAGAATGCATAACCCTGGGCAAAAAGGGCCAGTTATTGGAGTAGTTCTTGAGTAACCTAATTGTTTGATAAGGATCCTTGCCTGTTTAAGTTGTTGTTGGTTGTTGGAAATATTCCATTTCTAAATTTGTGCCTTCTTGCATACCCTAAGGTATGTTTACAACCCACTGTAATTGCACAGTTTATTATTTTATTAATGAGAGCTGTGATAATGTGTTGGCTCATGAATTCCCTCCAGTCCAGGTACAGTATCCTAGTTGCCCAGAGTTCTGCGATTCTGTCATTTGTTCTGGGGATGGTGACAGGGAACACAAGCGAATTCTCTGTAAGCGTGGTTTACAAAACTCAGACCTTGCCCTAAAGCCTGTGTTTGCCGTGATACTGCAACCAAAGTCTGGAAAGGCCGGATACCTTTTTTAACACACACGTAATGAATAACAATAGAAGTGGCGGAGGAAATTACTTAATACATAATTCTGAGTACCTGAGACTTTGCCAGCTGAAAGGAGAGGGCTGCACACCTTAACTTGGCCTTCTTCACCGTAACGAAACACCCCTTAGCACTTCTTTGATCTGGGTCTCTCCTGCCTGCCTCTCTTCCCAAGTGGCTGGAAGACGCTCGCTGCATTTGCTGTAAGGCACACAACAGTGAGCAAGTATCTGGCATGCAACAGCAGCTCCTACTTTTTGTGTGCCTCAGGGGCAGCAGGCGTACTAGGGTGCCCGTTCCCATGTTCTGGAAACTATTTCTGTTTGCTGATCCTCGATCCACGGGACAAGAGAAGGGAGCAGCAGCGGTGGAGGTGTGGTCTGTGAAGTAGCTGGGGAAATCCAGTGTACTGTGTCTGTAACTCTGGAGACAAAACTTTCCCGTAAAAACCCATGGCGAAACACCACATCCCCAGACACGTAGCGCTTGCTCTGCAGCGCGGCCCGGCTTTCCTGGTATGCTGTAAAGCTCTGACCCTGGGTTTGCAACATTTGGGGAGCTCTCTGAGGAGGTTGTGGCAGCTCGGGTAACCCCAGCCCACACCATGGGGGGATGGCAATTCCCACTGAGCGTATCGCAGGATGCCTTCTTTCTGTGGTGGCTGGTACAGTTTTCCACAGCTTTGAAACTGCTCATTACAGAATTTGGCTCTTCTACAAGGGCTTTTCATAGCTGTAGCCCCTGTGGCTCGGTGCAGCTTGATTTCTGGAGGAACAGATGGTATATCGCGTAGAAACTTACTGTATTTTTTTGTATCACTGGTTTGTATTTATTTATGTCGCTCTTCAGCTTCCTCTCTTTTTTTTAAAGGTGTGCATATAGGCCAAGTGCAGAGCTTGGAATCAGTACTGGATTTGCCTTGTATATCTTCAGCTTTATATTTGTGTATGAGTGCAGTACTTTAGACTGAGTAGGGTGTGCTCTCTGAAGTTCCAGGGAGCAGATTTTCATAATTTGGATTGAAATTAGTTCAAAATACTGCAAGGGGAAAAATTTTCCCCTTAGAAGTAAGAAGATCTTTAAAAGGAAAAAGTCAGTATCTTCTTAAACAAGCTTTGTACTCAGTGAAGTACAGTTTAGTTTTTAAGTCAGTAAATGTGTTTTCTGCATCTAATCTTTGTTCTTTTTAATTGATATCATCTGGTCAATTTGAGTGAAAATGCTATTCCCTTGAGAAAAATATTTATTCTAAATATTATTGTTGCCTAGGATCTTGTTGAATTCATGAAATACAGAAGCAGTCAAGTTGATTTAATATTTTTAACATTTTTAAAATGTTTTCTCTTTGTTTCCATGAAAGCAGTTTAAATAAGTATTTCAGCAATTGCTTTTGGTTTCTGGAAATTAGGTTACTTATTGTTGAAAACTTCAGGTTCTTAAACATGGGTTTCAGATCTACTTTGTCTTGATTAGACATTTGAAATAAAATATAAATACTTGAAGCCACTAGATGAGGGCTTGCCTTTTCCCCCACTTAGTTTTCAGGACTTAAATGTGTTTTGCCCAAAGAATCTCCATAAGACATTGCTTATAAAAGACAGTTACAACCACAGGGTTTTGGTACAACTTCGCCAAATCACTTAATGTATAAACTTCTAATGGTAATATCTATATAATTATATATTTAGGTGTCTGTTATTTTGTATCTATACACTCACATGTGTACAAGTGTGTTTGTAAGTATGTATAGACACACCACAGACACAAAAATATACTCCCACTGTGTCTCTACGGACACTCACACACATTGCACTACATGGAATCATCCCATTTCAAGTTTAATGTTTTCACTCTAAACCCAATCCTTACCATATAATTGGAACATTCCTCTTGGCAATGTAGCATTTTCCCAATAGCTTCTGAATGGGAGGGAGGCTGCTTGTCGCCGTGCCTGAAGACCTCCTCAGGTACCTGGCGTGAGAGACCAGTGCAAGTGGCAGTGTCCTACTGGGGCAGAAGAGCATGGCATTGGGCAGCTGAGTGTAGTAAATGAGGAGACAAAATGATGGGGAATATTCTGGGAATTTCTAGTTGCTGCCACTGCATTGGTGGTTATATTGTGCCCATCACCAATGGGCAGACTCTCCTCCTGCATTCTGTGTACTGCTGTATTTAGGCTGAACACCAGATTCACAGTGAAAAACGAGCCCTCTCTGCCCTCTCTTCTGTTTTTTTGCCACACATATTTTGAAAATAAATAACAATCTGCTATCAGGTGTTTTGGCAGCTTGGACTTTGTCATCTTTGTTTGCCTTATTTTCATTATAAAATTGGTGCAGGATATTTTAATTATCTGCTTGTAGGATCATTTGAGCAAATTCCCTTAGTGATGTGACAATTCAACAACGAATATTTCTAGATAATGGCTTTTCCACTTCACTTCAAATGGAAGTGAAAGAATTATAAAAACCTTGTACATAATTTGAACTCCCAAGTGATACACTCTGGTGGCTTTGTTGAAAGTATTGCATGGATGGGTTGTAAAGGGTAAAAGTGTAACTGAGTTTGAGTTGTTTCCTGTATGTATTTGTACCTACCACAACCAATATCTGTTTTGGAGTGGAAAGGCAAGTGTTTTCATCAGCGTAGTGAGGGCAGTGTCAGTGAGACCAGGTCACAGTTTGCATCTGTCTCTTTGCTGTAAGTTTCAAACATTTAATGAATAAAATCCAATGGAACAGATACAGCTCTTTTAAAAATATTAGGGTTGTATTTGGATGTTGCAGAGAGCATATTCCGCTTCTTTACCTCAAACCATGGCAGAGATGGTTTAATGCTCTTTGTCAACTAATGGAGCAGTAAGATGTAATTACATGAAAATGAACTCTTAGGACGTGGATGGGTGTGTGAATCTACTGCCGTTCCTGTTATATTCTGTGTTCTTCAGTAGTCGCAGTATTGCAGCAGGCAGCCACAGATGTGTGGAAAAAGCCTGTTGTGCCATATCTCTGTCGTGATATGATCACTGTTGTGATATGGCATGGCGGTGCCTGGTGGTTGCACAGCCTGGCACTGTGCTGCTGCTGTGCCATGCCCCAGTTGTCTCAGTATGGTCAGAACTGCTTATTTTTTTATACTGAAAAGAGTCCCGATTATTAGTGCCAGGTTGAGAACCTTCAGGATTAGGTTTCCAAGCTAAGAGACAAGAAGCAGTAGAGGTTTTTTCATGCTACCTGACAATGAATCTTAGAGATAGGTTACCTTTGGAAAATTTACCTCTAAAGGAAAGGGTAAAAACCAAGCAAGCCAGCTCGTATCCCGGTAGAATAATGTGTTTGAAAGTATATCCAAAATGTTTAGGTTATAAATAATTAAAAGACGATAACTGACCTTATTTTAGTAAAATGAGCCATTTTGGTTAGCTAATGACACTGTTTATGTCCCATGAAAGGTACGATATATCCAAGATGCAGTCTGGTGATTCCCTAGTTTCAGCTCTATTATAATGAATTACTAGGGCTGAAAACTGGCTTCAGTTCCCAATGTGACCACAGGGTGGTTATTGCAGAAATAAGGCAAAAATACTCTCTTCAGCTAGTGATGGTGATATGAGAAGAGAATTCTGAAAAGTGTCTTCCAAACTCCTTGTAACCTTTTTCACTGAGGTTTGTTAAGTACCTCTATTTGAAAAGCAACTTCTATCAAGTGGAGCACTGCTACCCAATCTGTCACATTCGATGTATGCTGGGACATGCTTATTGTGGAATGACTGTATTTATCACTGTGTTTTAACTTGTTCAGAGACTACCAAAATTGGGTCTAGAATGTGTCTGATGACTGAGAGTGTACTGTAAGCCTGTGCATCCTTCTGCCCCAGGAGAGGATCAGCTATAACCAAAACATTTCCTACAGGTGGTTGTTCAGACTGCGCTTTAAAGCTTCTAGTGGTGGGTGGGGACTCTGAAACCACCTGAAATTCTGACAAGAATCTCGTTTGGGTTCTTGTCAATGCTTTCTGTTTAAAAAGTCTTTCTAGTGGAAGGTAGTAATGGTGGGTAGGACTGCAGTCCAGATTCCCCCCATGCTTGCCAGCTGTACTGATTTTTTTACATTTAGATGGATAGCCCGGGGGGCAGTTACCAAATGTTGGACATCAACATGCCACTACCCAACACGTGCATCCTCACCCTTTTCCATAAGCTGGGACCTTACCTGCTTCAGAAAGACAGAAGCAAATTTGAAAAGAAGCCTCTGCATTCACTGTGCCAGGTTGTTGGCCATATCTGACAAGGGAGTCTTGGAGTTTTACCTACTATGCCTCTGATGCATTTACAAAAGATGTTTTACTTCATGGGATCCAAAGCAGTGTAAGGCTTGATTTCCAGATGCTTGCAGAGCTATGGGCTGCAGAAAAAAGCTTAGTGCATTTTGATATCGTAGTAATATTTCATTCCACTTCTTTTTTTCAGTAATGTTCTTACACAAGCTGTACAAGAAAAATAAGAGCAGCACGGCTCCTGAGCAAATATTGTTTCTAGTCACATACAATACTTTGCAGCTGAGCCTGGTAACACGCTGCTTAGCTGTTTTGCTATGCAAGTGCAGAGAACACTGTTAGCAATAAAGCCGCTGCTGGTTTCTCCTCCGAAACCTCCCTCCTTGCGGTGCATTGGAAATGACTGAACTTTGGCCCTCAATCTGCTGACACCCTGAGGGAGCGTAAGTGTAATGACGTCTTTGCTTGTTTCAGCTGCACAACAGGAAACGCTCGTGGCCTCCCCTTCTTCCTGCTCTGAGAAAGTGCTGCTGCCTTTTTTTTTTTTTTTTTTTTTTTTCCCCTCCCTTCCCCTGCAGTCGAGTGGGCTGAGACCTAGTTTCAGGTCTGGGCTTGGCAGCCAGCTGGTGCTCGCACAGGCCCCCACTGCTGCTGCCTCCTCCCCGGGGCAGCCAGTCGCCTTCCTATTGCTCTGCTGGGGTGGTGATGCCAGAAATACGAGCTTTGTAATTTTTTTTTTTTTTTCTCCTTTTTTTTTTTTTTAACTCCTGGAGAAGTGACTGAGAAGAGAATACAGTTATGTGGCAATAGCTTGCTCCATGGAGCGTGTCACTGGACGCAGCTGAGCTGCAGACACCAGGATGGTCAGGTGATGATTTGCGCTGGGGAGACCAGATCACTGCCTTAATGTAGAGGACACACTGTCAGGTGGGCATTCAGGGATCCTGGAATATGGTCCCAGTAGTGCTGAATAATGCTGAATATACAGGGCCTCAACAGATTTCTTTGGCTTGCTGCAATAAAGAGGTTGGCTTCTTGCAGAGAATTGACAGGAAGCCTGTTTAACCCTCTCTGGCTGCTGCTTTTACACTTCATAACCAAAACAGGGATATGAGTATAAATGGTTATTTGCAAAGCACAAGCATTCTGCTGCTAACTGGGGGAGGAGGATTTTATCATGGCATAGTCATCCAGAGCATTAAAGCAATACAGTGTTTTTGTGAGTGAAATTGGCTGATTCAGCTATTATTCTCTAATGGTTAGGGGGGAAGCAGGTCACTTTTAAAAAATAAAACACATATGCACTAGGGAGTTTGCATATAGTGGCGTAAGAAGCAACGCGGAGTAGAATACAGTATCCTGAATTTGAAAGATTTAATTAACTTAGAATATAAACAGTGCTAGTGCAGTGACGTATTCATTTGTTTAAAGTTGCCTAGGCATATTATTTAAGGAGCAGCTTTTGTCTGGGTTCTGTAATAAGCAACTTCTGGATTTACCTCATTAATCTTTCATACTACCTAGCTGCATAACTGTTGTTTTTAACAAGCTGAAGCTATGTAACATGAATCATGCCTAGCAAGATGCTTGCTAGCAAGAAAAAGCAAGATAGACAAAGAAACAACGGCACCCAACCTTTTCCAGAATAGGATATGACTGGGTTTTGAGATGAAATGCTGTGTGTTGGTACTTCCAGCTGTACAGACAAGGTCCAGCTATTCATTAGGAGGATGTGTCTTGTAAAAAAGTCTTGGGGTGGGAATGTTTAACAGACAGAGGAGTGAATTTACTCAGGCAGGAGCAGTTTTTGGAGGGTTTTGTATATGTGTGCACCAAATTCCCCCACCCCAACCCCCTGCCTTCCTTTTCCTCTGGGATAATAAATGGGAAAATGCCCTTAAATGGGCCTGATTTCACATGTAAAAGAAAATAAGTTGATGAGCTGTGATTGCCCCTGTAAAGTGTTACATAAATCTTTTTCCTTCCTTTCTTTAATATGCCCTTATAGTATCATTAGGCATGTGTGCAACACAACAGTCCTCTGTCTCAAGAGATTTTACAACCAGTTTATGGAAAGGAGAGGCAAGTGATTGTATGAATGCATTAGAATAAAAGCAATTGATTTTAAGTTAATTTTTCCTTTAATAATATTTCCTTGACAATTTTCTCTGCTGTTACTTAGGCTTGATCTTCAAAGTCATGCTGAGTTGTTAAGCCTGGGATGAATTTTTGCTTTAGTGGCATGTATAAAAACGTTAAATAATAATGTCAGGAAATAAAGGTGCAAGAATAACAGGTCTTCAGGTAAGGAGTATGAATAAGGATTGTTTTGGAAAGGAATGGCTCCTGAATTCCCCTTCAAACTACCCTCCTTCCTCATTTTGACCAAATAATAATGTATTTTTCCTTTGCCTTATCTATAAAATGAAGCAGCTGCAAACTGTGGCATAGGGTTATAAACTCCTGTACTTTTAAACTTTATTGTTATTAACAACAGATGGTCAAAAATGAGTGCTGATATTAATGGCCTCCTGTACTGCCATGTGTGCGTATGAACGCAGTGGCTGAAGGCGCCTTGGTACAGGTGGCAGCTGAGATGTTACAGTGACAAGCAGCCTCTGGAAGCTGCTGCTGCAGCCAGCGCCAGTGCTGATAACCTCAGCGCCGAGACGAGGGGATGAACAAGCACAGACGGAAATGAGTATTTTCTCACTCAGGAGGCCATCCAGGTCATGGCCAAGGGATGTCAAAAAGGTGCTATACAAGGAAGTGGACCTTGTTGCTCATGTTATGTTCTTATTTTCCAAACAAATGCAGGATTTATCTTGGACTCTTTCTCTTGTCAGTGCAATATCCTTCAGAAGAAACTTGCTCTTTTATGAAAACTTAAAATAAATTTCAGTCTTCTGGAGAATTTTTGTTTATTGTACTGATTTGACTTAAAGCTTTGTGTAGTCACGTTACAGTTACAGCAGCAGAGGCTTAGAGCTGGGAATCAAAATAGTGGCACGTGAGGACACCAAAACCTTGTAGGTGGAGAAAGACATTTTCCTAAACCCGCATGATAAAAACCAAAATTAGAGTTCATCAAATGCTTTCCATTTCTATCAACACCACTATTTATTACTTTTGACTCCATAGTGGGTGTTGTTGGGCTAATGTTTATGTCCTTTCTGCAACTCCATGATTTACTTGATGCAGGTGAACATTGTGTAGGGACATTGTATAAAATTGTTGAAATTTTTGTTGGTGCAATTTTCTGTGGTGGCTACTTAGGAGGGGCTTGAGTGTCCTTTACTTGAGTGTACCTTACTTGAGTGTACCTTACTTGAATTTCCCTTGCTCTTTTGGATGAGAAGTCCTTGTGGCTTTTTTAAGAGCCATGACTTGTAAAGCCAGGAGGGTCAGAGGGAGCATCACGAGACCCACGGGAGTTTCCACCCCGTGTTTCTGTAGAATCAGTGAGATGAGCACGGCTGCAGAGGGGGTTGTTGTGGCTCCTTGCTGCCTTATCAGGTGAGAGCCTGTGCCTGTTGGCTTTTGCTGGGAGGCAGCCAGGCGTGGACTGAGGGCTGATGGGGGGGGGGGAGAGCTGGTGGGTGACCTGGGCTGTGCAGGCACAGGACAGTGCCATGGCAGATGAGCACAGCTGGGATCAGTGCCCATGAGGAGCGAGGGCTGTTCACACCACGTGCTGTGGGAGGCGTGGGCTGGCCTTGATTCTGGTGCAATTTCTGTTGAAATCTGCGTGAGCAGAGTAGGGTAAGCATGTGGCTGCTGGATGCAAGAAAGTTAATTGGCATGAGTGGAACGGATGCACGGACAAGGAGGGGGTGTATCTCCATGCATGAGCTGGCAGGGGCTTGCTCAGGAGTAAACTCTCACCTGGGGTCTTTGAATAGATCTTCAGAGGTTACTACTCCAGGTCATAAGGCTCTACGCAGAGGGACTTCTTGCCTTGCAAGTTGCTGTACACATTGTCATTTTCCTTGCTTTTGTGTATCTTGTTCATTCAAATCCTTAAGCGTTGTCAGGTTATCAAGTTGTTTCCGTGTTGTGGAACAATTACCAACTCAGTTTCACCATTTTTGCCTGTTAAAAAAGGTGAAATTTAATTTACACTAATTATTTATCCAAATGAGATGCTCAGCATGAAAATGACCAGGTGCAAATTAAGATGAAACAAGTAAAGGAAAAAAATTACATTTTTCATATTAAGCATTCTGTTTGTATTTCATTACCAGTCCATCTGCAAGAAGACTTTTCTTAGCAGATTGAAGCATTTAAAAAACCTCAGTTTTACAGTAAGTCTGATACAAATAAAAAATAGATTAAGATGGGAGAGTTTTAAACAAATCTCAATATTGCAGACTTATTTTCTCTTAATTGTGGTTGTACTGTGTGCCTTGGTATAGTGTCTGGAGCCATGCAAAGGCCACCCTTTTTCCACGTTGCGTTGCTGCAACACAACTTCCCCAGAGCCACTGTGTATGTAAAATTGGACCCTTTGTGTAAACTGGAAATTTGTATAACGTGTAACCTAAGTGAGTGCATGGTCTTAGCTCCTTGTTACAGGAATGGATTTGAGAGCGTTTGCCTGGTTCCTGTGGATTGTGCTTGTTGCAGTCCTCTTAACCCTCAGCCAGTCCATTGTGAACATGCCACTGCTTTGGGAGAGGCAGATCACAAGTCATGATGGTTTCACTGTTTGTGGGGATGAGAAGCAAAAGCTTTTATTCAGTTGTAGACACAAGGCTGGCCATGGGATTGTGTTGATTGCACCATCAGTCTCACCAGGGTGAGTTCAACACTGCAGTGGTGTTGCCATGGTGCATGTTTCTTCATGGGAAGCACCAGTACAACACCCTTCTCTGTTGCAGAGGACAGGTTTCACCCTGCAGAAATACGTGTTCTGTCTTTCTTTACCTTGGCAGGCCCTGGATTTGAACCCTCCCAAACTTTAGAGGTGCTTGTCTCAAGGTTTACTTTGTGAATGTATGGAGCATGCTTCCTTGTGCTGTTGCTTTCCACAGTGCAGTGCTTATAGATTAAAATCCTTTCTGTTGTGCTTGTGCCAATTTCTCCTGCAGCAAGTCTGTTTTCCTGACATACTGCATGCAGTAAGGTGCCTGGTTGCAACAGTGAGAAAAAATATTTTGTTTCTGCTGACATGTCATTCTTGTAGATTCAAAATGCTAATGACTGGTTTTTTTAATAACCATTTTACAGAGAAACTCTGAAAATTAGAATTAAACACTGCTTCAATGTATATTTTATTCCATCTGAAAAACTGCTTTCAATGCACGTGTTTGCACTTGAAATTTGAATGCTTTGCATCAAAACTAAAAATGAAAACGTCATGTGCATGGAGTAGACCTTTGATGGTTGTGGTGGCATGTTCTGCTGTCTGTGACGTGTGATCACACAAACTCAGCAGTACCCAGCTGACTTGATATTTACTGTAATTCTCTACCCAAGGAAGTATGGTCTAGTGACTAGCAGGCTGGGTGGGAACTCAGTACCCACAGCTTCAGTTCCTGGTTCTGCTACACAGTTCATGAGTTTGGGGCAAGATTCACACCACCTTATACTGATTTTCATGTGAGTTATATTCATAAATATGAGTGAGGAAGTATCACTGTTGTGCAGTATTCTTTTCATGTCAGTTCCACTTCCTTATCTTACAGAGATGTCCTGTAGACAGATGCTGTATTCTGCCACTGATTCATAGGGAGCCAACATGAGTTTTGTGCTAAAACCGACTGCAAGGTTTGAACCTTACTTTTGTTTATTTGTGTCTGTTTCTAGTGACCATTGTCAGAGTGACCAATAGTTGTTTCATTTACTACGGGCACCTCTGCTCATGGTATTTTTGCTATTAAACACAGAAGTCTTTCCAAAAGTCAGGCTACATGTGGCTTTGGAGTCAGTTCTATCTCCTTTACTTAAGAGGAAAAATAGCCTAACTAAGGTGCAGTCAGCAGCCAAGGCATGAGAGAAATGCAGCACAGGTATCTGCCAGATGAATCTGGTGTTTCATTAGCAAAGCCCCTAAAAGAAAATTTAATTTCAGGCAGATTCCTATGCTTTAGTGAAATCACCGGGTCCTATACAATCTCCTAAAGTTAAGTATATGGTTATATACTTTATGAATAGGAATGGCTTATTGAGCTGGAGCCAGCGTGGGGAATTTTGGGACTCCTGCTGTTCTGCGTACAGTATTTTGCAGGAGAATGTAAGGGTGTAGAATGACACCAACTGGATTCACAGAACAATCTGCTCCTGTTCCCGTGAACTCCAAATTATTTTCCTTCTCACATGCAAAGTTGTATCGAGAGCTGCATTTAAAAACCCATCTGTTGTCCATATTATATCAATAGCAAGAAAAATTTTAGACTTCTAAAATATTCTGGTTATGTGTTCCATCCTGCTGTCATCTGTCTTTCAACTACAAGCTATTTCTTGTAGTTGCACTTACTTGTAGCCACTCAGATCTTTTTCCTCACACCAGCAGATGAAACTCTTGAGTTCCTAAACTGCAGAGATGTAAGCAAGATGCTACAAACTGGTAGTGGAAAGAAATTACTGCTTTCAAACGACGATGCTTTTGATAGCATAAAATAAATAAATCAGTGTAATATTTGTTTTCTTATCAAGTGTGGGAATGAGTAATAAATTACTTCAAAAGTTGCTTCATCATATTTTTCATTACACAGTATATTTGAAGTATCATCAACATCTAGATGTGTTTTGATATAATTTGTGACACAAATATGTATGACAAAAATAGCCTTTTTTTAAAACATTTTTTACAGCAAAATAAGATTATAATTTCAGTGCTGCTGGTTATAGTTTTATAATTCACCTGCTGTTGATCTGAATTTCCTGTGTTGCAGTGGCAGTAGCATGAACGTAATTATTGGCAGACACTGCCTTCCGAGAAGACAACAGTGAAGTTCACTGGTGGTGTTTATTTTGGTTTTGTTGTTACACTTTGCTGAAACAGCCAATTGTGACAGAACAAGAGAGACAATATTGTATTATTTTGGCTTTGGAAGTTTGTCTTTGCAACTGTAATGAGTACTCGGGTGTGTGTATGTGTGTTTTCTTCTGCAGCAGCTCCCAGGCTTTCTCTCACCATTTTTAAAGCAGTATCTTCTCACTGAGGGCTTCAAGGTTTTTCAAATGCTTCACTGTGTTCTCCCTAGAAAACTCCATGGGAGACACTTGGGTGATGGGAGCTCTGTAGGCTTTTCCCAGTGGGATCCAGACCACAGATACAACCTGTCCACCTCACGATGCTATGATAGCCAGGCCAGTGTGCTCCAGTGTGTGAAGTTGCTTCCTTTTTCACTTTTACTTAGCCATGTGGGTGTACCTGTAGTTTTGAACTTCAGCTTTTGACACCGTTTTGCATCTCAGTACACCTGTTTTATCTGCAAATTCTGACTCAACGTGGAAGATTTTTTTCCTTAACGTGAGTGCTGACCATTTCTCTCATGTCTAAGCATAAGTTGGAATTGGAAGGAGCTTCTGGCAACTGGATAATTTTGAGACTTCTACCTCTTTGTTGAATGTCTTTAGAGAAATTATTAAGAGAAGATGGACAGACATAGGCGTGACATCACACACAGTTTGTGATTGCAGGGGGTTTTTTAAAGTAGGAATCAAGGTTACAAAAGAGATCTTGGGAGGAAGGTCAAATTAATTCCTTTAGAAATACTTTCCGGATAGGAAGCTACGTTAAAAGGGTAAAATGTTAGGATTGTGTGATGTGATTTTTTTTATTACCATGACTGTTATTTTCCATGTAGTAATATCTAAAGGTTTCCATGAGGATGTAGGCTTCCTTGTCTTTACATCTTCAAACTCGATGAATTTACAGCATAAATATCTGACAGATGAGTGGAGGAAAGAAATGTTATTGCAGGGATCAAAGATGGAGACAGATTGTGAGATGCCCTCCATGGTCAGTTAAGAAATCACTGGCAGCTAAGAACTCAGTCTGTTTCTCAAGTCCTGTGATTTGGTGGCGCTTCCAGCACCATACATTACTTAGCATCACAGAGGTCAATCTGTGTGCCTTTGTACACTGTGTTAAACCGTGATAAACCTTCAGCAACCCTTTTTCCACCAAAGCTTTTGACATACTTAGTTTATTACAGGTATCTTTGCATCACGATTCAGACCTAAACTTGTTTTGTTCTTAAGTTTAAAGGTCCCGTCTGACATAAAGCACATTGATTTTGTGGATGATTTATGGAATAATATCAGATGCCACTATTTTAAAGGATATTCCTGCCTTGCAAAAGTGAATGTTTTGTTTCTTTGTTTAGTAACGTATTCAAAACACTTGAAAGGAAGTTTTGGAAGGAAGGAGATTTCCACCCTGGGGGAGTAGTATCCTGTGCTTTCATTAGGTCATGTCAGGCCATTGTTTTGCTTTTCTTATCATAAAGATCTTGTGTCTTTATTCGTGCTCAGCTGTGGACTTGAGTTTCCTGGAAGAGAGTGAAATAATTAAGAAATAATACTACAAAATCATATGTTCTCTGTAGCTATGTTTGTTTAGTTGAAGGTAGTTCTGATCTGTAGTTATGTGGAGTAATAGGTGGTGTAGGTACTTCCCAGTAATTAGTGGTATCTTGTATCTGCAGTTCTCATTGTAGCTGAAAAGAAATAGAGTTCTTCTGGATGAAAAAATACATAGAGAAATTCAGGGTCACCTGTCAAATGGCTAGTAAAACTGGGGTTTTCACCCCTGACTGCCAGCTGACACCCTCAGTGGCTTTTTCTGTACTGGTGGATGACACGGTGGCAGGGTATGGGAAAGGGCATGTTTAATTTATTGCTGTAGATGCAGCCGCTGGGGAGGATGGCTGGGTACGCAGGGTGGTTTATCAGTAGAAGTCATTAAAGTAGGGTGATTAATGTGGTGCCAGAGAACGGCATGCGGTGTGTTGTGCTTGCACTTAAAATCTGTGATCTGCCATACAAGGTCACACAGCCTAAATACAGTCCTGGTGAGAGGAGTTGCGAGAGGAAGAAGGGCACTGCCAGCCTAAATTAAGATCTCATATTGCTGCACAGTTTTGTCAGGGAATGGAAGAACTTAGAGACTTGCTAATGGGATGGATGAAGCTTGCTTACTTGGTAAATCTGGCTTGGTTCTGATGTGACAGAGCTGAGATGTTAGTATAAGTGATGAGAGCAACAGCTTTCCTGGTCACACCCTGGGATGCATGTGCCTGCTTTGAAAATAAGCAGAATTTCTAGCACTGACAGTGAGATACCTTTCTCCAGAACTAAATTTATCAATACAAGGGCGCACGAGAAGGCAAGGCTTGTTATATCCCATTTTCATGGGACTTTTCCTTTGAAATGTGTTATTCCATTTCCTCCAAATATTCCTTGGGGAAACAATTTGGATTTAGTATGCATTTTACCATTGATTCTTCCTTCGGCACTCTGGGCTGCTAGATTTTTCCATAGTTTGTGTTTACTTTATTTGCTGTGCTTGCAGGCTGCACTGTGATGTGCAGGTTCTAGTACACTTAGAGAAGTCTTGGTAGAGCAGAGCAGAACAGGGGTGCGCTGGGTGACCCCATAAAACACACAACACATGTGGAGCAGCTGACAGATGTGTCAGCCTGCCTGGTTAGCACACAAACTGTCTCCCGCACAGACCTCGTTCTTCCAACCAGGGACCAACATGCTCTCTTATAAACAGAAATAAATGAATTGCACCTAGGGTATCATAGTCTTTCTAAGGGGCAGCTCTGACTGACAGAAACTGGAGAAAAAGCTCCTGGCAGAGGTTATACACTGAGGTTCTCTTCTTCGTGTAAGTGGCAACAGCAGAAGGAGGATGAAGCTGCACAGCCATATGAATAAATGTGCACAATCTGAAACTTGCACTTCTGGCTCGTCTATCACATACCATCCTTTTATAGTGTGAGATGAAATGTCCAGCACCAAGTTTCAGCTGCCCTCAGCAGACATGCCATTACCTTCTGTCTCAGTGCATGGCCGTAATCTCATCCTGAAAAATAAGATTTTACCTTCCACTTGCCCTTCTGGAGACAGCTTGTCAGAGCAACATGGTACTGCAAACTTATCCTGCTTAATGTCAGCTAATTAAATTCCATTTTGAATATAGTACTAAGCCAATTTAATTCTGTCTTTCAGAGCCTGCAGAGACAGTTGTGACTTTCAGATGGGTTTCTGTCTCTGATTAGTGATCAAATCTCTTTGTGCTTTTCTAGACTGACTCTGTCTGTCTTTTTCTGCGTGTCTCTCATGAGTACTTGGGATGTTATATCCCAATGGGATATGGGGTGGAATGGGTTGTTTTTTCCTGTGCTTTCATATCCCCAGCATCTTCTGTCCCATTTGTCAGCATTTTCTGTTTAATGACTTTTGTTCTCTGAAATGAGTTTCATTACTATGGCTGGAATAGAAATAGGAATTACTGTGAAATTCTCCTGGTGTTAGATCTTGATTTTAGAGGTTGTTTTTTAAAAGTGTTCATCTTTGGAGGGATGGGCATTGAAGTGACCTTCTAACTCTGAGCTCATATACCCATCTCTGGAAGATCATTCACATCACAGTCCAAGTCACAGTCCAAGTGCAACAGCCTCCAGTAATGTTTACTGTCTGTCACTCTCAATATATTTTGTGATCACAAACATTCATGAAAATAAGGGGCAGAAAAAAAAAAAAAAAAGTTAGTCTAAAAGAGAGAAAGGTCAAAGCAAGTCATAGCATGACAAAGAGACAAAGAATAATTAACTTGATTAATTAAGTAGTGCTGGTGGAATATATCATGCCAGGATCAGTCTAACAAGTATTTTTTTTAATTTTAGAGGCTTTCTCTGCAGGTTATCAAAGAAAGTCAGAGAAAAAGTAGTTTGGAAATTTTCATGCTTTATTTTCTGTGCAGCTCTGGCACGACCCTCACTCCTTTAGTGCAGCTTTGTGCCAGGGAGTGCTTCCAGTTTCCAGTTTCTGAATTCCCCAGTGCTGTTGGGCAGCAGATTGCTGTGCATCACCGTGGAACCTCCTACTGCAGTTTATCCCCATCTGCAGCTGCATCTCCTTTCTCTCATTCTCTTCCCACTTGCCCTCCCACTTGTTGATGTGACCTATTTGTGTTCGGACATTACAAAGGCAGAACTCGACAGTCGCTACCAGCAGTGTAATTCCCGCTTACTGAGAAACTACTGCTCCTGTTTTCCTCCCAGAGTGCAGCTGCCGTGTGTGTGTAGATGTGGTTTGGGGAACCACACTGTTGAGCACCGTGCCTCTTCTGTATGGAGGAGAGGGCTTCAGTCTTCGTGGATGTCAGTCTGATACATTTTACTGTCACTTCATCCATCCATCCATCTATCCATCCACCCATCCATTTTTTGTGTTGCCTAGTAAAGCATACAAGTACAGTTGTGTCTGTAATGTGGCTTCTGATGGCCAAAATACCAACTTTCTCACCTTAAATGAAATTGTGCTGAAGTTGTGAAACAGAAAAAAGGTGCCAGGAAAATAATACTTGAGCCTTAGCTTTATTTAGAGGAAAGGACAGAAAAGATTTTTTTCAGATAATTAATTACATTTTTCATTTAATTTTAAATTCTGTTTTCCTGAAAAGCTATTAAGAGGTGTATTTAAAAAAAAAAATAGAAATCTTTAAACTAGAAGCGATAGTTTTTAATGAAATGAATAATAAAATCTATTGTATGTGTCTGGAGAGTTTTTGAGGCTTGATTCCTCCTGACCTGGATTTAGTAAAGAGTTCGATGCTTGTACATAATCAATCTAAGTATTTGGTTTGGCTGTTTTGTCTATTTGTTAAGTCCTCATTCATTCTTCAGATGAGCATGAGGAGAAAGAATTGCTAAAACCCTGGTAAGTCCCAGAGCACAACAGTGGTTTAATAGGGACTTTCTAAATACCTGTGGTTGTTAGGCCTCTGTAGCTCTGCTGGTGTGACTTTGCTGTGTGCAGTGATATGAACATTTATAATACAAAAGATTGCATATTTGCTTCTTCAGTGCTGTACTTTGCTGTAAGAAAGGAGTAACTTTTGGGCAAGGGAGTAACTTACCTGTAGTTTAGTATGTATAAATGCAGTTTTAGGATAGTCCTAAGACACGTAGACTCTGTGAAGAAGTGATGGCACCCGTGTGGAATTAAGTTGGAAGCAAAAATTTAATTTCAGCTTCCATTAATTTTTCTAACTGTGCCTAATATTGCATTTCCTTAAAACAGTGCTTGTGAAAATGAAGGTTTTAATTGATAGCACTGGAGATTATCACTGTCCAGCTATAGAAAATAAACAGTTTGGACAAGAACTGTATTCATTTTCTTACCAGTCCCTCTTTCTGTAAAGACCATATTGATTTGTATGTTTAGTTCCCCATCTTTCTCCCACTGAGATTTTAAACGCTGGATCCCCAATGGATTTCTGTCAACACTAACTATTTCCATAATTGCTAGAACCACGTACTTAAATACCTCCCATATAATTTTCATTTCATTTCACAATGACTTCCATGCTTCTGCTTCACCTAGAAAGACTTTGCTTTTGCCTTAAAGAAGCTCTTCTAGGACTTGCAAATTTTAGGTGTATTTTTGGGACTTCGGTGTTTGTTTCTCACCGCAGTTAAGGAATTAGGAGGCATCTCACAGAAAGATCTTTGTAAAGATCTTGAAAGTAGTCAAGGTCATGAGTAATTACATCGCTTCTTAGCTGTTGCTCGTTAGTGCCTCTGGCTCCACTAGAAGTGGTTTGTTTTGAGCAGTTTTGGCTTTCTTCTACGCAATCTCTGAGATCCCTCCCATCTCAGCTGTGAGCAGAGAGACAGCAAGATCTGAAATGAGGCATAACTGGTGGCCTTGAAAATATGGACCTGACCAAGGAAGAGGGGATAAAGATTCAGTGAAGAAATCTGAGGAAAAGGGAACCAAATGGAGAATTACAAACTCATTTCCTACAGGACACTGGAGAGCAGGATGCCAAAGGTAGCTGGTGACAGCTACCAGCTTGAGTTAGGTCTGAACTGATTCACTAGAAATGATAAACTGCGTTTCACTTGGTTCCATGTGTGCTGTATATTTCTGTTCATGATGTAGCTATCTGGTGATCATTCTTTTCAATTCTTATGGTAATTAAAAGCTTTAAAATGAAAGTATTTGTGAGAGTTTTCATTTTCTAACACAACTGTTAACAGACATAAATTAAATTATTCACCTGAAAGGTCGTAGTAGTTTGCAAAGTAAATGGTTAGGTGCAGTCATTAGGGACAGATTATTAAACAACTCCAAATAAATGTGCATGCAGAAGAAGAATGTGTTGTATGTGTTACTGTGTTTTTCTGTTGAAGGCAGTTGGCCGTGTTCATCCTTCTGTGGGGGGGATGTCATGAATGATTTCTCTGGGAAGGAAGATTCTTTTTAAGGCTTCAGCGGGTTGGGAAATTTTACTTTTGTAGGTGAATGAGAGTTATTGGGAAGGCAAATTTCAGCAGTTCCATAGAACAGATCTATCTGACACTCAGATCTCTGCACCATCTGCCAGCCAGCGTTGCCTCTGGGCAGTCACTGCTCCCCTGTTTTCCTCACTGCTGCTGGGTCCCATGCTGGGGCTCAGCAGCTCACCTCAGCATCTGGCATTTCGGTGTGCTTATGCCCAAAAATACGTGCGCTGCCTCTGTTTGTGTTAATACTGCTTCAGAGCAGGCAAACTTTAGATATTACATTGTAGCATCACACCCATGGGCAATATACCACCCTTCACCAATAATTTGTTGTTGTTGTTTTGGACCCATGGATTATGTTCTTTGTAACTTAGTCTTTACACGGTTTTACACTTACTTTTGAAAACCAAATGCAGAGTACAGGAGACACTGACTTGATTGGTGTTGAGGCTGCTCATTGAAGTGTAATAAAGGCAAGAGCCAAGGCACTTTGGAGGCATGAAGAGTCAAAGAAGCATTAGAGTAATTAAAAAAATATAAACTATACCCAAAATCGGAATTCTTGAAAATTCTTTGTTATTTGCCAGGCATTTTTCTTGAAAACCACTTAACTCTAGGATGAGGTGGAGCTTGTAGAGTAGGAGGAAGATCTGCTTCTGTTTGGGGAGGCTTGATTAAGAAATTGGATTGTTTGTTTGTCTTATCATTGCAGATAGCACTGCTGATACAAGCTCATTTTTTATCTCTGCTTTGGTTACCTACCAAAATATTTTAAAAAAGACTCACCCATAAAATGATTCTAAATTATCAAATGATTATAAATAAGGTGATTGTAGTCACCAGTGGGAAGTAAATGCTTTCTTAAGATTCCTTCATCTCAAGAAAATTGGTTACAAGAGAGCTCCAGTGTTGCATCTTCTTCCAAACCATCAATTTACATTGTTGGAGGGGCGGGGGAAAAGGAAAGCTAAAGCCAAACTGGCAGTGCACTGGTGTACTAGTGAAAGGGATTACACGCTTTTCAGGCACCTGACAAAAGGGAGGTGTGAAATTCTGTTTTCAGTGCTTCGATAGTATGCCTGAAATATGGTCTGGAGCAGTGGGCCAAAACAGTTTGGCTACAGCAGGGCACTTTTGCTTGCCATTGTGAATGGCAAAATGTTTTCTGTGAGCCTGGAAAAAGCACAGACCCTGTTAGTGCACAGGATGAATGTGTGAAATGCGCAAATGTATTGGCAGAGCTTGCTGTAAACCTCTGAATATGATGAATTTAGTATCTGGATTTATTATACTTTCAGGTGGGACCCTCTTCTGACATGTGATCTACCGTGAGCTTTGACTCCTACGATGACAATGTTATCACTGCCACATCTCTGGGAACCAGTTATTCACAAGTGCACGGTATGTGAACGTCTGCGTCTTACATTAACCATTGCTTGTTGGAACAGCACAGAAACAATAACAAGAAGGTGCTAAAAGTCATTGAAGTAAACGTTAAGCCACATGTACAACCAGTTACACGGAGCTGTTCCAGCAGATGTTTATCTGCTAGGCCTGGTCTGTTTGCAGAACAGTGAACTGTTTTAACTTGAACATGTATTTATTCACAGATATTGGTAGAAGCATTCTACCAGTGCTGCCTTTGTATGAGATTATACTGGTACAGTGACGATATGTAGATATACAGATGATTATTCTCTCTCTCAAGAAGGAGGGAGTGGGAGCAGTAGAATGAAAGATTCTGTACTTTAACTGTATTGCTGCACATACAGCAGTACTTTTTTTTTGCAATTGGGAAAGGTCTTTAATTGCTTTCTTTCTTCATTCCATTTTCAATTTCTGGTCAGTCTAAATTAGATTAATTTCACACACCAGTGAGTCCTTAAAGAAGTGTAAATTAACTCCATTTTACCAAACTCAACCAGATGATGGCAGTTATTCCCTTGATGTTTTATCTTTACATCACCCACCATCTTTGACAAAGATTTCAATAGGAAGTAAATTCATATTTGAGCCTGTTTTCCTCACCCTGTATAAGGAAATAGAGACTGAGATTCGCATCTGGTGAAGGAAGGCTATTCAATTTATGGCCTAAAAGGCAAAAAATCTAAGGTCACTGATAGCTGGCATGTTTTTCTTTTTTATGATTCTGGCTTGAAATTCTTAGCACGCACTCAGGTCCTGTAAGGCTGTGGCAAAATGGTTTTATGAGAGTGATTACATTGTTGTTTTAGGTTCTAAAGCAGTTCAGAGCTGTTAGCATGGAACATCTTCATCTGACTTATGGCCCCAAAGCAACTTCCACCAAAGCTGAATGAAAAAAGTTTATTCATACTGATGGGAGTGGAATTGCGCTGCATTTAACACCTGTTAAAGTAATGTTCCCTGCTAGTGGGTTTTTTTTTTGTTTGTTGGTTTTTTTTTTTTTTTTTTTTTTACTGCTTAGCCATTTCTTAGAGATTAAGTATTAAAGTTAAAAATATAAAACAGAATCACAAGAAAATGGATAGACAAAATAACAAGAAGAGAACTCAGTGAGTTAAATGCTTGTTATATGTAATAAGGAGAGATAACTCTTTGCTCTGAAAGTATGTATCTGGGTTTAAAGCACTGTATTTTTATATGTAATTTTGAAGACACTGTCAGAAATATGGGTGATCTACTGCTACAGCAGTGATGTGAGAGAAGGAAAGCAAGTGTTCTGGCTTGAAGGCAAAACCAGCGAGACTCTAAGTGAGAAAAAACAATTTAATAGGAGAGGAAAAAAGGTAAAATAAAATAAAATGAAACACATGCAATGGTACAAAAGATCACTGACAGAGTCAGAATACAACCTGATACCGTGGTGGTAGCAGTCCAGATGAAGTGGTCTTGTTGAAGCAGTGTTCCTGCAGAAAGGTCTGGTAGCTCTTGTCCTCTGGGAATCCAGTGGGTAAGGCTGCCTGTGCTGTCCCAAATGCCAGATTATATCCAGGTGGGAATGCTTGGCTCCTCCCCCTGGGCTGAGCATCTCACAATGGACTGATATCATTTTATCAGTTTTGCAATGGGTCCTTGATTGCCCACTAAACAGAGAGAGCTCCTGGAGGGAGTTATCTATGAGTCATGCAGCAGGGCATTGATGGGCCATTAACAGAAGATAGTCTGGAGGGAGGGGGCAAGGGAAACAGTGCCCAACCTAGCTTCAACAGCTCATGTAGATGGTGATAGAATACATACTTTGGGCACATCTTACATTGTAACCTAGGACAGCAAGACAGAACTCTTACGGGGAACAGGAAGAGAAAGATTGTTCTTCAGTGATCAATGCAGTGTGTTTTGGGAAAGCAGTTCTCAACTTGGGTAGCCTGTGTGTTGGTTGGTGAAGGATTCCACATCTGGCTGGACAGTTCAAAGAGAAGCTCTCAGTGGTGACATCCTCCACTGAAGTGACAGAGCTTTGCACCTGCTTCTGCTGGCAGAGCTTCTAACATGCCTTTGTAGCCACCCTCAGTAGTCTCTGCAGGCCAAACACCATTAAAGCGATCCTTTGCAGACTGTGTTCATTCAGATATCTCTTCTGTTGTCCATACCTAAGCAACTTTTCAGGAGGGATACAGGAATAAGGATTCCTGTTTCTCATACTTCTTGTGAGTTGATTAATTTTCTAACATTCAGAATTATTTGTTGGTATGTGTTTTTGTAAATAAGTTGGTTTGGTGTGTGTGTAGGCATTGGTAGTGGAAAGCCGGTTTGAAGAAGATGAGTTTCATGTCTTGCAGGGGCAGAGGTCTGGAAAGGGCCCAGCAGACCAGCTGGTCTGCTTTCCTGCATCACAGGTATCTCATCGTGAAAAGCGTGATTGCGTCTTCGTTGACATTCTCACTTTTCTGGTGGAATGTGGCTTTTTGGGGACCTCTCGGAGTGCCGAGGGCAGGTGGTGGGGAGAGGCAGCTGTCAGAGTGGCGACCGTTTGCAGATCTCTGTGTTCCCCAGCACAAAGAGCAAGCAGCCATCTCACAGCTGTACTTTTAATGGGCTGTAGGGCAAGGGAGGCTGTGTCTCGCACCTCGTGAAGCTTCTGATATGCAGCAGTAACCTTCGTGGATTTGCCGTCTACACACATCAAAATGAAATTTCCTTTGACCGGTGAACACGGGAGTCAGAGGAAAGTAAAGGTTTTCATGTTTGTTTTTCCTTTTGGGTGTTATTTTGGTTCTCCTCTTTTGCCAGTTCTCATATAGCATTGCAAACATTTCAGGAAAATAATCTGCAGGAGCACAGCTCATAAAAGATCGACCTGCCAGAGGATGAGGCTCTGCTTATTACAGAAAAGCTTCTGAGACAGTGACAGCTGAAAAGATTACACACTTCCACAGGAAATTAAATTTGATGTAATATAGTGAAAGAATGACAAAAGGGAAAGGGTATATATAATATATTTGTAATTATTAAGCCGTAGAAAAATGAAAACTTGAGATCCAATAAAGTGCATGTAATTTAGATATAGATAGAAAATTCCCAATAGTTTTTTAAACTTTGGCCCTCCACTTTGCTTTGCTTTCTCTCTGTGTTGTTATTTCAATGTGGAAAATCATTAACTTCTTAGAATCCTAGAATGACTTCAGTTGGAAAGGACTTTTAAAGACCAACTTTAGTGCCAACCATGGGCAGGGGCACTTTCCACTAGACCAGATTGCTCAGAGCACCATCTGGCTTGGCCTGAAGCACTTCCAGGGATGAGACACCCACAGCTGCTCTGGGAAACCAGTTGCAGTGTCTTGTAAAATTATGTTAACTTTTAGGCACATTAGATTATAAAACATTTAAATCAAGTTTCAGAGCAGTCTTATTACCAGGTATCCAGGTAGATTGCATTCTTTAGCAGAAGGCATATATGTGACACCAGACTGAGAGAGGCAAGAGCTTCCTTCTTCGCTTTGTCCTTTTTCCTTGTGGATGTGCAGTGCCAACAGAGGGGGAAGCTTTTCTTCTGCCCGTGCTTGTTGCTGAGGCACAGTGTGCTGCTCCGTGGTCTGTGGAAGTCCTAAAGCTGTGTCCCAGCTGCCAACCGGAGTGTCAGGTGCGCCCCAGGGGGACCCACTGGGGACTCTTCAGGTGACGTACGTGATTGGTACTGAGGTTGCTGCTAACCCAAGGCACAGGGCAGGTGGTGTATCCTTTCCTCTCTTCCTTGGGGTCAGTGTAGGTGCCACAGTGAGCCTGTCTCTGTCTTGGCCTGGTGTTTCACAGCAACACATAGATTTTCTTTCAGAGGGGATGATAATATCCTTAATAATTTTACACCTAAATAATTTTTCCTTTAAGTTCTGATGACCTGCAGTTGGAAAGAATAAGCAGGACTCTGGCAGATTTAACTTCATTAACCACCATAAATCCTTTCCTTTTAATCAGTCCCTGGAAAACTGATGGCGAGAGCCTTACGTAAACTGGAGGTATTGGACGCAGCGATGGGGACACGCGACTGTCAGATGCGTGCTGACGATGGAAGGAGGAGAGGCAGCTTATGCTGCCAGCACAGCTCTGCCCTCTGCGGGGGACAGAAGAGGGAACCCCAAAACACGGGCACTCACAGGGTCTGTCTGCACACCTAGCACCTAGGGACAGGGAATCAGCTCTCTTGCTCTGGCCCGGACACAGGCACAGAGACAGCAGTGCTTTTGTGCCTTATTTTGGCAAGTGTGTGCCAGGGGCCGTCGCTGCCTCAGAGAGCCGCCCTGTGAGCAGCCCCCAGCCCGTGTCCCTGGGGCAGTGAGTGGCCGGAGCCTGCCAGCGGCCGGCATGCTGGCCCGGCCGCCAGGAATGGGGGGCCGGGAGCGGCACAGCGACCAGTCAAACCTGCACCAGGGGGACGGGCTGGGTGAATGGGGCTTTTCTGAGCTGGGGACAGTGCTAAAAGGAAGGAGTGTTACCAGGTGGTCGAGGGGCAGGCACCGAGGCAACAAATGCTGCCTTCATAAAGTCACTACCTGGGTTATTGCCTCTCTGTCCAGCCTGCGCTCAAAATCCTCCGGAAACCAAGAGGGGAATTCCCCGGTCGGTAGTCTGTCTGTCTCTCTGCTGTCCAGGAATTCATGGGAAGGAGAAGGCATCCCAAGAATCTGCCCCAGTGTGCAGGGACAGTAAATTCCCTCTTGTTTTTCCATATACACAAGTCAGCAAGTTTCTTCAGCAAATGCTTTAATTTTAAGCTTAATGCTATGCAAATATTTAACTTGGGACAAAATAAGCCTCAAGCTGGCTTCAGACCATGGACTGGCTTCCAGCTGTTTCTGCAGGTACAGATCCAATGTTTACGTGCATGAATGGCTATTTGTTTGTTTGTTTGTTTATTTACTGTGGTAGTCTTCTTTATAATGAACTTGGATATTTTTGTACTCTGATTTTGCTTTGAACATAAAAATCTATGTATTTGCAATTCGTGTACAAGCTTTGGCAAAAGGCTCAGATCTACTCAAGATAATCACTGTAGGCTGAGTCTTTAGGATGACACAGAATTGTACTGACTTTTTTCTTTTTTCTCTAAATGATGTACCCAAAGCTGTGCTCACCACTGTTATCCCACCAGCCTAGGTTATTAAAGAGAGGTATTGAAAGATTTGGTCCCTACTGCAGGATCTTTATAATGTAATTTGTCTATTCAGACAAATGGGTACAAAAGAGCATTAGCAATACGTAGGTTTATTAGGTTTCAAAAGTCTGCTTAAATGCCACCTTGAAAAATAATACTTTTCTATATCCTCATATATTTCATACATTTATGTTTTCTGCAGCCCTTGCCTCAGCTGCTGCAGGCCTGACAACAGCCTCCTATTAAAGAGGGAAAGACCATAATCTTGTGGACCTTCTATAATGTGCTCAGCGTGTGAGCTATTGAGTTCATGAAGACGAGAATAGCTCTGTCGAATGTGTTTCATTTGCGTGTGGCAAGATAGAAAAAGCAAACTCTGTGTGAAGACGAGCAGGCCAGAAAGACATTGAATGCCTGAAATACTAAGGGAGTTAATGCTATGCAGTGATTTTGCTTCTGTTATAGGAAGTGTAAGAACAGTATGCTTCCTGGCGTACATCGCCATCCAAACTGCAAAGGCTCCAGTTCCATGGCAACACGAAGGGCCCGACTGTGCTGAAGGTGGATGTATTAATGCATTCAGAGTGCTTGGGACTGAGCTAGGCAAAAATAAAATGCACCAAAATTTTTCCTGTTAACTTATTTATATATAAAGTAAAGCCTTTGTTCTTAGAAAATCAAACCTTACATGAATACACCCGCTCCCTCCAATTCTGATTCTTTTTTTACATATATACATTTTTCTCAGGCAAAAAGCAAATGAAGAGGCTGGGTTTTTTGAGGTTTTTTTATAAGACTGTTTAAGTGCAGCAGCACTTGAATGTTGCAAGAAAATAACCCTGAGACAGTTGTGTATCCCTAGAGAGAAAGACGTGGGATGGGGGTGGAGGGACATATTGTTTCCAAGATGTACTGCTTTACAGAGCAGAGTGAAGCAGTGGGTGGTTGGTTGGTTTTTGTTTGTTTGGTGGTTTTTTATTATTATTATTTTCCTTGATCCTTTTGATCTGCCCTCTTTCTGCCTTTCTCTACATCTACTTCCAGTTTCCCTTGCCTCCCCAGGCTGAGGAGCAGGAAACAAGACTTAGCTCTGTTTCCTGACATACAAAGAAATATAAAAGTACAAAGAAACGGTGTATTTTGTTTTCCCAGCTGACTTGGATTCACAGACATGCGCTAGACAAGGCACCTGCTCCCAGGGAGGGTCAGGAGTCACCCTCCAGAACAACTGGGGAATCAGCCAGGGAATAACTGAGAGCTGATCATTATGTGAATTTTGTTTGATCTGCTCGGTTGACTGCCGAAATGTAGGATGGGGGATTGTGATAAATACATTTTGCTCAGGGTAAAGAACTACCTCAGGCTGATCCTGCCAGCTGTGCTGATGGGTGGATGAATTGCAGATTTGCAAGGTTTAAAGTGAGACTGGGCTGTAGGAGAACCTCCAGATGTTGGTATTTGTGAGGCTAACAGCAGTGATAATCTGGCACGGTAAAGCTGACAGAAGTGGCAAGTTAAACTGGATTTACAGCTGCTCTGTATTGCTAAAACAGGCAAAGCAGCCAGAACATACCACTGGATCTAGCCTAGAGATTTCAGCAAGGTTTCTCTGTGTAACTGGGGGAAGAATATAGCTCTGCAGCTGGAAGTTGCTGCGCAAGAGGAGAGCAGTTGACCAACTTCCAACTGCAGTTATGCTGTGCAAGAGGATAGGAGGAATAAAATTAATCTTTCTTTTAATCTGTATTCTTTTCTTCCTTTTTTTTAAAATTTGGTTTGGGGTTTTTGTTTGTTAGTTGTTAATACCAGCAGGAATATATTTTTTCTTAAAAACAAGCCTTGCTTCCATTGCATTGGGAACCTTGTGTTTGAGATTCTGCTTGAAGGAAATTTCACCCTCTTCAGGACCAGTGCAATGTGGATGTATCTTTTCTAAGGAAATAAATAGCATTGAAGCGATCCTGTCTCGGCATTCCACAAAGAGGTGGATTTCACCCTCCAGGCAGTAGAGCTGCAAAGTAAGAAGGTGTCATTTTTAAATGTTCTCTTTCTTAGGGAGAGCAGCCCTGGTAAGACCAGGTCCCTTGCTGATGCTGCACTTGACATCCTCACAATATTGCTGTTGTTGTGACTTCTAATTTCTGCACAGCCCCCCAAAACAAGGAAGCAGATGTAGCTCATTAAATACTGGCATATGCTTCCCAAATTATGTTGCACCTTCATTTTCCTGAGATTTGACAGAGGAACTGTGTATACAACCCTAAATGAAGAGAAGGAATCACTCCATCCAACAATGTAGCAAGAGAGCTGAAGGATTCCTTTCTAGGTGTTCCTACCTGATACAACCCTCCAAACAGCCCAGCTGCTATTTATCAGCACCTTCCCAGGGGAGTGCCTCAGTCAGCTTGGCAGGAAGGATGAACAGAAAGCACCAAGAGGAATGTCAAAGAAAGAGGAAAAGGAGGAGAGAAATCAAGGATGGGAAGGGTAAGGAAACAGAGCAAAGGCAGAAGGGTGATCAGAGAAGAAATGGGGCTGGGAAGAGCACAGCAAAGGAAAAGGATGTTCTTCTGGTACTTATGAGGGAAAAGCTGGTTTTCAGATGTAATGTAGACAAAACCAAACCAAACAAAAATCAGAGCAAGAAAATTAAAATACACAAAGTGGGAGAAGGCACCAGAGGGAGGAGAGTTCAGATTGACATGAAGAGGAGAAAATACATAAAATACATGGATGAATTTCATACCAAGGTCCAGCCTATTTTAAATAGTAATTGCTAAGTTTGTAGCATCAAGAGCTTGTGACCTTCTTCTTATGGAGCTTTTGGGGGCTGGTGAGGAGCAGTGGGGCTATATTGGGAGGCTGCTGCAGGCACCAGAATGGGTGGTTGGAGGCAGATCTTTTCTGTGCCTCATGTCTGGAAGCCTAAAGCCAGTAAGAATATCCCCAAGGAAAATTGCTCATCCTGCATCTGAAGACTGACAATCTTAAAAATGTGCCTGCTTCTCTCAGAAGGCATCTGAGGAAGGGCTGTTGCCATGCAGGCGGGGGTAAGGGCTCCCTCTGGATCCAGTTGTTCAAGCTATGTAGGCTACCAGAAATAAAGAGCTGAATGGAAATTTTAGTTCTGGGTGTGAAAAAGAAGCTTCTGAATGAATTCTGCATCAAATAATGAATGTCTTCTTTCCTCCTCCTCTCCACCTACCTTGTTCCTAAACATTAACATTTCATGTCAGTTGAGCTAAGTTCGGTGTCAGACTCAGAGGATCCTGCTGAAAAATACACCCCTGTTTTGTGGCAAGCCAGAGAAGATGAGAGGCTTGTGGTGTTTTTCCTTCTCAAGCTCTGCTCTGCTGGGAAAAACAGCTAAGGCTGTTTGAAGCTGTCTTCTTCCCACTCTCCTAAACTTTGCTCCTAAAAATGCTGCTCTCTCAACAGCTTTGCTGCTTCTCTGAAGGAGGCATGGCTTGGCCCACTTAGTGCCATCGCTTGCCAGGCGATGTTTTCTCAGGTTGTGGTGACTTCCATCTTGATAGGAGGCTGAAGAAGATGGCTGTGGATTGGCATCACTAGCTGTGTCCCTTGAAATGGTTACTTAAGCACAAAAGGGAAGAAGGAGGTCAGAAGGGATGAGAATTAAACCCTATCCAAAGCTCGAGACCTCCAAATAATTTCTGCCATTTCTGCTTCTTCTTTTCTAAAGACTTAGACTGTATTTGCTTTATATTTTTAATTTTTTCTCCAAAACCACCAAGGTGAGAAACATCCTTTCTCTGAAATAGGCTGTTTTGTGGGCAGTGGTATACCAGTGTGTGCCAGGCTGAGGCTCAAACCCTGGCTGACCACCACCAGAGGGCTGAGCTTGGGGCATCAGTCTAGAATTCCTCTTCAGAGCCACCTACCAGTTTTCTCCAGACTTTTTGGAATGTCACTATTGAAATGCAAGAGGATGACAAATGTCTGCAGAAGTGGAGATGTGCATTCAAAACAGTGGGTTTGTTGTACAAGAAGAGGAATGGTTCTCTGGGCACTCGTCTCTCAGATACTCTGCAGTATGTGGTAGTATTTCATGTTAAAATCATGGGGGCACGAGAGACCTAGAGACCTTAAAATTTTTCCCTGTTACTCAGAAAGCAAGTGGTGAAAGGCACAAGAAGGAAAGAAGGAGATGTTGGTGAAAACAGACAGACCTTTTGACAGTGAGCGTGGTCTTGCTGCTTTTGGTGGAGTGAGTAGAGACATTCCTGTATCTCAGTGTAGTGATGCAAAGATGTGCTGATACTTGATTATTTTGATCAGGGCTGAAAAGCAGAGACAAAATAATTGCATGTGGCTTTGGAGTGCTGTAATACACCTGAAATCAAAGGCAGTGTAATGTGGAATTTATGATGGCTGATGTTTGTGTAACCCCATATCTCACAACCTGTACCTGAATTAAATTCTTAGTTGTTAGAGGAACACCATCCTTCCCAAAGATGGCATGTGAACAGGACAACCATTTCTGCACAACAGGAGGATTTTTTTTTTCTCTCACCTTGGTGTCCAGTCTAGCAATTAGGAATCAAATTTAATCCTCAGTGTTTGTTTCAGGCGCTCTGAGTCTTTTAATTCTTTGCCAGCAGTAAAACAATTATTTTTGATAGGCACGCAGTTGTTTTTTAATTTGTTTATAATCAGTTTTCTAGGAGGTTGCTTTGATGTGGGAGGAACTGAATTCTTTGGGTGCAAATGTTTTCTGTTGACTCTCTTAGTCATTAAGAGATGTTTTCCACGTTAAGGTGCCTTTAATTTTAAGGGCAAATGTCAAGCATGTTCTGATACCAGAAACATGAAATGTGTGGCTGCCTAAAAGGGAACCATTTGCTGAGCTGCAGCATGTGAGGACAGGAGGGACCAAGACCACCCCAAGCCTTCTCCAGCTTCCTGGGGAGAGGCCAAACAGCCCCCAGGCCCCTCTGGCTGCTTTGCTGCTGTGGCTGCCCACACCAGTCCCAGGACCTGAGACCCCACAGGTGCTGGTTTCAGCTATTGACCTACATCCCAGCTGAAATGGCTTCACACTAAAAGATGTCACTGTTCTTTTTCAAAAAGAATGTGTCTCTTTTTTCTTGGGCTTTTTTCTTTTAAATAAATTCCCTTGCCACCTTTTTGTATTTTCCAACTGCAGCTCTTTTAAGGCTCCCTGCCTCTGCAGTTTTTGCCTCTGTATAGTTTATTTTTGGAAACTGGGGAACCAGGAGGAGGGAGGGAATTTAGGGGAGTTAACTGCGGTAGAAGGAGAAAGCTCTTTCCCTTCGTGTGCTCTTTCTCCCCTGTCCTTTCTTCTCATGACCACTATGATCCAACCCCCGTGGCATTGCTCATTCCGGGGCAAGCCGTAGCTGACCTTCTTTGTGCCCAGTGAGCGGCTCCTTCCCACGCGGTGCTGCTTTGCAAGCTGTGCTTGCTCCTTCCTCCCTGCAGTGGCTGCTGCTTCTCTGCTGCTTTTCTGGGTCAGCCAGCTGGCCAAAAAGTGGGTAGGTGGTCGAGCAGAGTTTTGGGAGCTGTAAAACACTGGAGGCACTTGGGAGGTTATGTGCCTTAGGGTAAAATGTATGCAGGGAAGAATGCGTTCCCTTCATTGTTTCCTCAGGGAAGCAGCTCCATCAGGATGGTTGACTTTTTCTTGAAAAAGTGTGTTTTTTACGTTAGAAGTGTCACATGCTGACTGCCATAATTTGCAAGAAGAAAACACAGATTCTGAGACTGGAGAATACCAACTGAAACCTGACCTGGCAGAGAGAACAGGAGCTCACCTTTTGGATCTGGTGCATGGGGCAGGCATGTGGTGAGCACTGACCTCCCAGAATGCCTGAACTCTTCTGAACAGGAACAATAAATTCACCACAAAAATGTAAGGAGAATTTTTCTGTGAAGGAGCAACCAAGGACTCTTTTTCCTGTCTAGGCTTTCTAAAATTACTAATGCATAGAAAGTCATTGACCATACGGTAAGTCAGGCTGCACTTTTGCTGAGACAGTATCTGGATAATTGAGATGCCTGTGATTACCCAGGAAAACTTGCTGATGTTCACACTGCTGTCAGGTATTGAAGTCACACCATAATATTTGTTGTAGTATCTTGCAATAGGTTTTAAAATAAATTGACATCACAGCACAAAGTGGGAATTTTCCTAATTTTTTCTGTGGTTATGAAAATGCCTAAATAGCAGTGTAGTGCAGTAAATGTTAAACATCAAAAGCAGGGTTTATCTGTACTGATAAGAGGACACTGGTAGAGAAGGAAATGACTTGAGTTTGATAGGAGTATAGTAGAAATTAAAGCAGGGCATGGTGATAGAGCATTAACATGGTGACTTTAAGGGATGGATTTGGGTCAGCATCATACCAAGAGGTGGTATTGAGGAAGACTTTAACCCTAAATAAATGAATTTAAGAAAAGATGATTCTGTACAAGAAGCCGCACAACTGATGCAAAAAGCCAGCAAATATGAGGCGAATTAAATCAAAAGAACATGAAGTACTCTCTTAAAATACAGAAATGGAGGTGGTTTTACTATTATGCTATTGCAGAGATCAATTAAACTGTGCAGAATGGTTATGCAAAATGTTTGCTGTAGGGAAGTAGCCGTTTTCCATAGATTCTAGGAACGAGTACTGGCATGCTGCCGGCAGTGATTTATTTTCACCCAGCCCTGGTGCTTGTGTCTGGCACGCAATGAAATCTTCCAGGGTAAATTATTTATTTAATTAAGAATGGCCACAGTTGCACTGAGAAACTGGCAGCGCAGCAGCAGGAAGTCTGGTAGAGATTGCATCTAACTTCTTACAGATAGGCTGCTTATATATGCTTTCATTAATTAATATAATAAATAATTGTCTGTTGGCATTTTTGTTAATTAGCAACAGTTCCTAGTCTGACGGCGGTGAGCGTACTGCCATGCATTGTAGAAATCTAATTTCTTGATTAAATAACCCAGAGGCTTGTGTAGCAAGCTGACATCAGATTGTTGCTAACTGAACTTTTGAACTTTTCATAGGAGAAGGAGATGTCAGTAAGAGAAGAGTCATATTTATCAGTGTGTAAGCTGGAGCAACCCAAAAACTTTCATTTCAGTAGGCATTCCCATAAGAGCAAGGAGAGATATCCCCCTCTTCTTATGCCAAGTTGGCAAGATAATGCTTTTTTCCTAGTTTAACATATTCCAGAGATAAGAGCTGGTGGTTTGAGGGAGTCCAGGAAGAGAGGAATTTGGGTATAACTGACAAGCAAAACTGTCTTTTGAGGAGAAATCCCTGAAAAGTCTCTATGAAATTCTGTACTTTTCTTCTGTGTTGTTTAAGAAAAAGATAAAGTAATGATAAAGTAATGATAAAGTAATGATAAAGTAAATGTGATCTTGTAATTGTACTTTTTTCAATAAATCGGATTTTTAAGAATGCTTTACGAGTTTGATCCTTGCGTTCTTTCTTTGATTGTTGAGCAGTATGAAAAAACCTCACAAGAGGAAAAGAAACCAATTCTTTTAGAGGAAACTACTCATGGATCTAAGCTGTGCAGTTTGCCATAAAGGGAAAAAAATTGGACAAATGTTTTTAAAAATATCAGAAATGGTAATTTCTGAAACATCAGGCATACTTGGGTTTCAGCAGGCCTAGTAAGCAAATCAGCACAGAGCTAAATACGCCTTCTGGAGTGATCTCCCCTTTTGGCAGGTACTGGTGGTGGGGACCAGCCAGGAGGCTGCAGCCAAGCTGGGTCTCTCCCCTTTGCATAGAGTGGTTTGGACATTCTCCTTTCTTCTCCCTGCAGTTCCTTCAAGGCCCTGCTGGCTCTCTGATGGTCCCTGCTGAAGCTATCTGCATCAATGTCTGAAGCACCTCTCAACTTCGAGAGGTCAGATTATCTTTTCCTTGGGCTGGATTCTTCAGTGCCGCCAAAGCTGGGAGGGAGTGGGCAGTTGTTTGGAGATTGAGGAAAGATTTCCCACTTCCCTGGTTGTGGTTTCATGTTTCAGAGGGGCTGTTCCTGCTACCTGTACTCTGCATCCCACACTGGGCTGCTTTGGGCAGTGGATGGGCAGTGAGCTGTTGGATAGCCAGGGATTTCTGATGGGTGAGCACCTTGGATTGGCTCCCGATGGGCACAGGCAAACTCTAGAGCTGGCAGGAGCACACAGCTGGCATTGAGAGGAAGGAGGAGAGTGGCATCCACCTCTCTTGGGTGGCAGCTCAGCACTGAACTGACCTCACTGAAGCATGAAACTTCATCCTCAAGGGCAGGTCAGATCGTGTGCGTGTGAGGTCATTAACACTAAATACGATCTTACATTATCACAGTGCTCAGGGATGGAGAAAGTGAAGACAGTGGAGTTTCCTATGCTGCCCTCTTCCACCCCCCAGTTTTGGTGACCTCTAGTCACTCTCTCTGTGTTTCCCTTTCCAGATGGAGTTAGAAATGGGTATACATTCTGAATTAAGTTTTTATTGGCAGTACCTGTGGATGAAGATTGTTTTTACTGATTTGCAGTCAAACATCAAACTGAAATAAATGTAATTTCAGAATAGTTTCTTTGCAGTTGCTGTTTCTATTTTTGCTTTGCAGTATCTCTGAGGTACTCCTAGTTCTGTGCAGTGGAATTACAGAGTCACGGAATGGTTTGGATTGAAAGGGATCTTTAAAGATTATCTAGTTCCAACCCCCCTGCCATGGGCAGGGGGACCTTCCACTAAACCAGATTGCACAGACCCTCATCCAATCTGGCCTTGAACACTTCCAGGGATGGGGCATCCACATCTTGTCTGGGAAACCTATTCCTGTGCTTCACCATCCTCACAATAAAGAATTTCTTCTTTAATCTAAACCTACCCTCTTTCAGTTCAAAACTGTATGACCACAGGCACTCATAAGAAGTCCCTCTCTTATAGGTCCCCTGTAGGTACTGGAAAGCTGCTGTAAGGTCTCCCCAGAGCTTTCTCTTTCTTCTTCAAACTGAATACCCCCAAGTCGCACAGCCTGGCTTCACAGGAGAGGTGCTTTACCTCCCTCTCTAATCATCTTTGTGGCCCTTTCTGGATCCACTCCAACTGGTCTGTGTTTGACTTGTGGTTGTCACCAGAGCTGCATATGGTATCCAGGTGGGGTCTCACAGGAGCTCAGTAAAGGGACAGAATCATTTCCCTTGACCTGCTGGCCACAGTACTTTTGCTGCTGCCCAGGATGAAGTTGGCTTTCTGTGCTGCAAGTGCACTTTGCTGGGTCGTATCTGATTTTTCATCTAAATGTATTGGGTTTGTGTAGCAAGGTTTTGGTAGCAGGGAGCTACAGTTGTGGCTTCTGTGAGAAGCTGCCAGAAGCTTCCCCTGTGTTTAATGGAGCTAATATCAACTGGCTCCAAGATGGACGTGCCACTGGCCAAGGCTGGGCCCACCAGCAATGGAGGTGACACCTCTGGAATAACAGATTTAAGAAGGAAAGAAAGTCGCTGCACAACAACAATTGCATCCAGAGAACAGCAGGGTGAGAACATGTGAGAGCAACAGCCCTGCAGACACCAAGGTCAGTGTAGAAGGAGAGGCAGGAAGTGCTCCAGGCACCAGAGCGCAGGTTCCTCTGTGGCCTGGGGTGCAGACCATGGTGAGGCAGCTGTGTCCCATGGCCCATGGACGTCCACTGTGGATCAGATAACCACCTGCACCTCCCGTGGAGGAGCGCATGCTGGAGCATGGGGATCCCTGAAAGAGGCTATGATCCCGTGGGAAGCCTGTGCTCTCTCCTGTGGGAGAGACCTCACATTGGAGCAGGGAAATGAGTGTGAGGAGTCCTCCCCTTGAGAAAGGCGTGGCAGTGAACACAACCTCATTCCCCATTCCTCTGCACTGCTGGCAGAGAGGAGGTAGAAAACGTCTGAAGTGAAGTTAAGCTGGGCAAGAAGGGAAGGGTGAGGGGAAACTTTTTTAAGGTTTGGTTTCATTTCTCATTCTACTCTGATTTTTTTTTTTTGTCAAGAAATTAAACTTCTCACGTCAGGTCCGTTTTGTCTGTAATGTAACTGGTGAGTGATCTCCTCCATCTTTATCTCTTTTGCTGTGTTTTTTCTCCTCTGTCCATTTGAGGAAGGGAGTGACAGAGCACCTGTGGTGGGCACCCAGTGTCCTGTCAAGTCAACCCATCACACAGTACCCCCAAGTCCTCCACAGGGCTGCTCTCAAACCATTCACTCCCTATCTGTCCTGATTCTGGGGGTTGCCCCAACCCGTGTGCAGGTCCTTGGCCATGCTGAATTGAATGAGGTTCACATGGCCCACTACCCCTCAAGGGTTATTAAGGTCCTTAGAGATGGCGTCCCTTCCACCAAGTATATCAATTGCACCACTGAGCTTGGTGTCACCTGCAAACTTGATAAGGGTGCACTCAATTCCACTACGTCATTAATTAAGGTATTGAACAGAATCAGTCCCAATAAGGTTCCATGAGGAACGCCACTTGATGCAGATCCATTTGGACATTCTCTGGGTATGGCCATTCAGCCAGTTCCCTCTCTATTGAATGGTCCAGCCATCAAATCCTTATCTCCCCAATGTAGATAGAGAGAAATGTTGTGTGCGACTGTATCAGAGACCTTAAAGAAGTCGAGATAACGGCATCAGTTTTTCTTTCCTTATCCACCAGTGCAGTCACAGTTGAATAATATATAGAATAAATCTGTAGTGTTTTGATGATTAACGTTATTTGGTCCCTTCAAATCAAGTGGCATACATATGGTGTGAACACTGAGATGACTATTGTTTTTCATCACCATATTCTACAAATACTTTAAGGGAATTTTGGTAAAGAATAGATATTAAAGTATTTTTTGTTATTATCTTGGAATAGGGTTGTACACAGACAAGGCAATTGCTATCAAATGCTAGTTTCTTATTTCAAGAAAACCTGGTTTCAGATGCTCAGGCAATAGCTTTCTTTAGTTTTATAGTTTGATTTACTTCAGAACTTTGACATAAACTCTGTAATTTACTGTTAACTATGCTACCAATGTATCTAGCTTAGACCACATCAAAAGTACAGGTGATTTGAAATTTAACTTCAATGTATTTATTTCCACAAATAAAAATGTTAATTTTTCTGTTGACTATCTAAAATAAGCACAAACCCCACTACCGTCATCCATTGTTACTCATCTTAAGATTTCTTCAGGGGTGCATGAATGCAGGGGGATGTATCAGAGTCCTGCTTCCAGTTAGAGAAAAATCAATATGTAGTCTCAGAAGCCTGTGCTTCTATAATATTTTAATTTTGTTTTTCAGTTATAATCAATATTATCTGTTTTGCCAATGCTAGCAGTGAGAGAAAGGCCCTAAGACATTGATGGGCAGACAGACTGAGAATAACATGAACTATATTTATGTTTCTCACATCAGTGAACTGGTTTATCTAACGTTGTATGATATGGTGACTAAGTGCACCATACTGTGCACAAACCAGCAGTTGCAAAAACCAGCCTAGTTCTGTGAACAAAAGGTTTTGACTGTTCCATGTTCAAATAAACCCTTCATCTTTTAATTGATGCAGAGGTTTGGATTGCAACCACTTAATGAATATTGACTGAGTCCCTAGCGTTCTTTTCCTAGAGGTGTATGTGAAAGGAACATTAGCTAGAATGTTGCAGTAAGGTGCTAGAGAAATGGAGCTCTAGGACCCTTCCAAAACGCCTGGCTACTGTGATTAACCCATTCTGTCTTCCAACTGGCAGATAGCACATGGGAAGTTAACTTTCCAAAGATAGTTGGAAGTTTCAGGATCGGCCTGATACTTTGCACACATTTGAGCAGTTTCTGCTTTACAATTGCTATTCAAACACAGAAATACACAGTATTTGCTGTAGCTTCCTTTTTCCCAATCAAGGTTTAAAGAGACCTTTATAGGATTATGAATGCAACACTAAAAGTTAGTCTGTCTCACAGTATTTATTTTGAGCTTCAGATCCTGATCTCCCTTCTATGTTTAATTTGATTAATGGTTAATAGGGCCATCCAGAGTTCTCCACAGAGGTTTATGGCTTTGATTAAATGCAAAGAGACAGCCAGCTCCAGCCAACCTCTGCCTCTTTTAGCTGGACAAGGAGGAAGGGAACAGAGCTTTAACCCTGTTTTTCACAGAGACTCCTGTTCTCTTGCATCCTTCGGGCAGCCAGTGGCCGGTGGCTTAGAGCAGATGCACTCACTCAGAGGTGCCAAAGAGCTCTTCTGGCAGCTGCCAGCAGCTGTCTGCCCCCACAGGCTTGGCATTTCCAGGGACAGCTCTTCCTCAGCAGGGGTTTTCCTCCAGCCAGGAGAGGTCTCTTTGGAGTTTGGACGCTGTTTTGTTGGCCTCACCTGTCACACCGGACATGGTGTTCAAAGTACGTTGTTAGCATCCCTGCCTGGTGGCTTTCCTGGCTTTGGAGATGTGCTCCAGCCGTGTCCCTGCTGGACAGGGACATGCAGCTGTAAGGAGATGAGGCCCTGTGCCTCGGTGGTACCCAGTACAGCCTCCAGGAGAGGGGCTGGAGGCAGAGGGGGTGGGAACAGGGAGGGTGGAATGGGAAGGATGGAACAGGGAGTCCGTCCCTTCGGCGGACATCAGAGTGAAAGGAGAGGAAAGCTCTCCCTGCTCGCCGAGGCTTGTGTGATGGCAAAAGGGAGGTCCTGGGCTCTGATCCATCACCGACTAACTTCAGAATCTGTGGCAGAAGTTCTAAGTTACAAGCTTTTTAAAGGCTCCTGATGGAGGGGGAATTGTACTTCTGCAGGGGTGAGGGGCTTCCTGTGTTTCATGCAAAATTGCAGGTTGTATTTTCCCATGGAATGTGCAGACTTGCTACAAAGTATATTTATCTGCTTCACTGGTTCTTGGTAAGGTGCTATTGAACACAGTTATACCTCTCCTATTTTTCATGGCACTTATGGTGTTTAAAGAGCTCCTACAGTTGAGAGCGCTAAGGGATTTGAGTGTTTTGATTCCTGTATCTTCTGTAGGAAGTGGCTTGTTTTATTGCAGGGCATTGCATTTTGGGGGATCCCGGGAATGTCAGGAGAAAAGAGAGACTGCTGCTTGGTGTCTGCAGGAAGGTGGTGAGGAAAATCAGCTAGAGGGCACCAATATTTCTTCTTAGGGCTGTTAAATTAGGCCATGTGGACTGGCAGCATATGGATGCATGAGAGAAACATGAGGGCTTTACGAAACAGTTGTGCTAAAAATAATTTTCGGTGTTATTTTTAATAATGTTATCCCAGATGAAGAAAGTGAGGTAGAAGTTCATAGCCTGAGACAATTCCTTCTCCTGCTTTGCAGGGTAAACATTATCAATCCTTGCGTGTTTGTTTGGCTGGGTTATGCTTTCCAAAATTATGTCAATGAAATAGGCATCAGAGCCATAAAATATTTTCCTATATTTAGATTCTAAATGTGCAATAAAAAAGTCGGTAAACTCTAGACTCTTAAGCACCTAAAGTACTTTAAAAGGGGGGGGGGGGGTTGGATGTTAAAATAAAATATTAAAAAAATAAGGATTTTAATATTGCCAGAAATGCACAGTCGGTGTTAGTAGGCTCAGCTATAGCCTAGGAAGTTTTGTTGCTGTCTGGGCATGAGAAGGAACCTGAAACTAGTGAAGGGGGCAGGAGTATTGTAGGATTATCAGTTGATTGGTTAATTTAGAGGATTATGTTTTTAATGCCAAAAAATCCAGCTGCACAGAATTGCAGAATAATTTAGGCTCAAAGGGATTTCTGGGGATCCTCTTTCTAGCCCCCGCTCAAAGCGGGTGCACAGTATGTGGTTTTACATGTTGCAATAACTTACCTTCACATGGTTTTGATTTGTGCAAGAAAGATTAACTATTTGGGTATTTTTCTTTTTGCGTAGTACAGAGGCAAATACCAAAGAAGGATAAAAATTAAGGCAAAAGTTGATCCAGATAGCATTTAAGCAGCACCAAAATATCCCATACCATTTTGCATATATTGTTTTGTTTTTTTAGGATTAGAAACCATTGCTCTAGGGTAGCACAAGGGGCTCAGCGTAAACATTTGTGAATTAATTTTAAATTGTTCTTTTCATTGCCGGCTAATATGCAGGAAGAATTGGTAAATACTGAGAGCAAAGGCTATACAGCATTTTTTAGCCAGTGGTTCTGTTTAGACTTAATCGCTGTGATGCAGCGTTAAAATTTACAAAACAGCTTGTAATTGTAGTAGCTTATTTAAACCGGCTATTTGTGGTTATGTCTGCCGAGGAAACTTAAACTTCAATGTTCCCCAGCCATCTAATAGCAGCAAATTGACTGCGGGTCTCTTGAAGGAATATCTAAATGTAGGCTGTTGAATAATCCCTTTGGGGGCCCTGTAACTATTTTTGTGCCTGGATATGCGTCATCAGTGGGTATTTTCTCTGGTGACTAGCTTACATCAGTAGGTCTCCTACCATACGCTCTATCAGCGAGTGACTTATGATTGATGGGAGTCACGGCTGCTGTTTAGCTTTTATCTGTGACCTCGAATAATGGACAACAGGAATTTCCAGGCTGTTAAATTCCTTGAATGACTGAAGACACGGGATGGCTCTGCTGACAGACGCAGGTAGTACCCAGATATCCCGGGTGTTCACCGGGGGCTGGGGCGGGGACGAAGGAGAGGGGGGTTCCTGGGCTGCGAGGCGGTGAATCCGGCGCCGACGCGTAGCCGCGAGTTGCGCGTCCCCGGGCGCCGGGAAGCGGCCGCGCCGGGGGATCGCCGGGGGATCGCCGGGGGATCGCCGGGGGAATCGCCGGGGGATCGCCGGGGGATCGCCGGGCGGCCGTGATGCTCCCGCTCTCCCCGCTCTCCCCGCTCTCCAGCCGTCCGTGTCCGCCGGCGGCACTGCCCCTTCCATGTGCTTAGCGGGCTGAGCTTTAGGGCGGTTTGTCCCTGCGTCTGAAACCGGGGAGGCGCGCAGTTCGCGGCTCTGTGGAGGGAAACGCTGTGGAATTCTCAGCTGCAGTCTGGTTGGTTTTTAACCCTTCTTGTTACCATCAGCCGCAAGTGGATTTGTTGGCGTGCTTCACCCAGGTGCTGCCTGGGCTAAATCTGAAGGTGCAGTAGGCTACGTGGTCTTCAGGTTAAGTTGCACCTGCCACAGTGAGCCACCGTGCACGCAGTCGTAGTTCATCTCCCGGTGTTCAGCACTTCATTTTACGGAAATAAGGACTGCAGATACTGAGTTATCTCCTGTTTCTATGTCCACTCTGCCTTTCTGTCTGACATGTGAAATGGGGCTGCAAGACAGCTACAAGATTTTCTTTGTTACCTGTGATGAATTCAGCGGCTCGAGTCAGCCCTACAGCAAAGCATTTTGTCATTTCTTGTTCTTTCCCTCTGGTTCTTCCTGTCTCAATCCCTTTGATAAAGCTATGATAGGAAACAGGAGATTGGCCCTCTGCAAACTTGTGCACAGAAATCTCTCAAGCCCTTCTGCCAGTAACCAGGGAGTAAAAATGACAGATATAGATGCTCCCAGTGTGACTGAGGATTAAAAACAAAAAATCCTTAACGGTGTTTATCGCGTGGCATTGTTTGGTTGAGGGGGGATAGCAGCTGGATCCAAATTCCTTCTCACCACTTCTTCCTGTTGGCAGGTGGCCTTCCGCACAGGCTGGGCTTGCAAACTCTCACACGGGTCTTACTTATTTGAGCGCCTACTGTTACTTTTCATTCAGGTGACAGCGGATTGGGTTTCGTGCAAGATTCTGAGACTTGAAAAGTTTCAGAGGGAAAACAGGAGCTTTGTTTGAACTCGCCTGTGTGTTCCCTCCTCCGCATGTACTAGCCCAGAGGTCGTAGTTAATGAATGAAACCAGGCTTCCCGCAGAAGCCAGTTAACCCCTGTCTGTGCCTTTGTTGACACAGTGCTTACAGGTGCGCGCCGCCACGGCGTGGACGCCGTCGCTCTGAGCAATACGGGCTCTGTGCACCTTTCTGCTCCCTTCAGACAGGTGCCTGGTCCAACACATGCACAGGGTCTGAAGTAAGTTTCCTCATCTGCTCTGGCTACTTGAGTGGTGGTTAAGAATTGTATTCGGCAGAAGCAGTAGGAAGAGAAGCAGCAAATAAAGAGGGTTGGAAAGCCAAGAAGGGGGAGAGGAGGGAATGGGAAGGTCTTCGCTGAACTGTGATTTAATGAGTATACTCTTCCTTTGTTTTTGGGTTTATTTTTGTTCAGTCACTTCGGTAAGATTTTGGGATTCATGACAAACTGGTTATATAATTCAAAATCTGTAAAAGTTTGAACACAAAAATGTTTGATGAATCTTGAGTCATTTGCATTAAAAATCAGTGGATTTTCCTAGGATGTGCTTTGAATATATAAAGCTTGCTAACTGGTTGATGATACTATATGTGTCATTTACCTCAGCTTTCTAGGAATCAAAATGCCTGGCTACACAGTAATATCCTTCAGCTAATATTGACCTCATTTGCCCCCATTTTTAGGGGTATCATGTTGTAGGGTAGTGATAGTATTTTAGGGTAGCTTTCATTTACAGTATTTGTGTGAAAGCTCAGCATTACCACCTTTCCATAAAGACTCTGCAGACCTTTAGAACATTTCCAGAAAGGGTTGCCGTTTTCTAAGAAAAAGTGTTGGCAAGTTGCCTGCTGTTTCCTGATGCTTGGCACTGAGGCCAAGGCAGAGGGATGAAATCCAAACTGGCATGTGGCAGGGTGTGTAGGTACCTCCCTGTGTGCTGTGACAGAGATGTCGCGTTGGGGACAAACTTAATTTAGGCGCTGACCCTGCAGTGAAGTCACGCCCTGTGGATGCCTGGGTCTGCATGCCTACACCCTGCTGCCTTCAGTGACTAACTGCAGGCACCAAGTTCTGCTGGCACCGCTCAAATTAAGGAGTGATGACCACAGTAGCTAAAGCCTTGTTTTTCTCGACGGGCTTTCACTTATTCAGTGGCCACCTTTAAAATCTTGAAAGTCACCCTGTGCAGTGGCTAACCAGATATTCATCTCTTTAGTTAAAATAATTAGGTGTTGTGGGCAAGGGATACTTCACATTCACTGGAAGTCAAAGTATTCTCTGCTGCATCTTGTAATATCTCCATCACCAAACCTCTCCCTCCTCCAGCAAAGTGTGTTGGTGTTTCAATGTGCAACTAGTTCCCAGTGGGCACAGGACTGTAATTACCATACCTGGGAGGCGAAAATGGAGACTGAATCTGACACTGGAATATCAGGGCTTCATTCTGAAATCTGTTTAAAGATTAAATGCAATTCTTTTACCTTTCACCTCTCCCACCTGTTAAATCTATGAATGTACACTCTGTACAGCTGCTGTAGTGTTGGGTATTTGTTGAGGGTCATGAATTGGTATTTAATAGTTTTGTATCATTTCTACACAAAGTACTCTCAGTGCTTAAATACTCTTTAGAGTAAAGAAGTGCTCTGGGATAGAAAGAAGAGAAAAAAAAATTAGAAAGCTCACCTTGCCACGGCCCACCATTTTGACGGCACTATTTTGTTTGAAGAGTGACTGTATGGAGCAGTGCTGGTCATTCATTACTGAAACCATAAACACATGTAAATATATTCTACTAGTGTGTGAGCTGGCTATGCATTGTGAAAATACTCTGGAATACGGGGCAAAGCAGTGATATGACATTTTCAGAGGACATGGTATATTTTGTTTGTTCTAGTTCAATATCATCAATTGTAGTCATAAATACTTGGTCTCTCAAGGTGATCTTTGTGTTTCCATAAAGTCCAGTTGAAATCAGTGAACCAGTTCCCAGATGCTTGGAAACTGCAGTTTTGGTCAGGTTGTGTGAGCGATGGCTTGTATAGTTTCATTGGTTTGTTTTGGGTTTTGTTCTTTCGAGTATCGTGAAAGAAAAAAGGGTTAGCCATCACTTCATTTAGGCATTACTTTTCTGTAGGGGAGGATAAGGAGTCATTCATAAGCATTGCTCATATTTGTAGTGATCAGAGTAACAAAAGTGAAGAGGAAGAAAAATAATGCAGTGAAATAATACAATAAAAGTACGGTGTAAAGAAAAGTTGGAACAGTGAAAAAAGTTACTTCATTTCTGTGAATATAATTTTTTAAATCTACTTGATCCAGTGAATGAAGAGCCTTCCATCTTTTTGATGCTACTGTATACAGTAAATGTGAGTGAATGGAGTCAGATACACTTCAGCTCTTCCTGTGTGTTCTGTGCCTGATAACCTTGGTCCTGAGACCTTAAGTCATCAGCTCAGTCCTCCCTGCAAGTGGCCAGCGACTTTAAGAGGACTGTTGGCGATCCAGGACTAGGTTGTCAGTAAGTTCATAGATTTATAAATGTTACCCTGGCATCAAACAGTTAATTTGAACAAAATCCACTGGTTTGTTGGCACATGGGGAAGAAGCGAGAAGGAATATACTGCAGGTGAAGGCTGTGTACTGTGGCAGACAGGAAGGTTTATGTCAGTAGTCTGGCACCAACTCTTGAAGAGTGCGGCAAAGTCTTTTCTTGGTCTCCTGTCTTGTTTCCTGTATCTACACGGAGCAGTAGTTCTTGTAGCGATTTTAGCTCTTGGCAGTATTTCTCTTTTAGTGCCACAAAGTGAGCATTTTTCCTGCAGGACCTCAAACAGCTCAACAAGTGGTGAGCTGCAGTGACTCAGCCCAGCGTCCCTGTCCATCTGCTTGCAGCCACCAGCACTCCATTGCAGCCGCCTGTTCTCGGATGAAAAGCCAGGCGTGAATCCTGAGACAGGAGTGGGTAACAGACAGGGTTATCCTGGATAAGGAGGTCCTGTACTCCAAGGAGACAGTGAGGGAAGGAGCTTCCTTCTAACCCAAGTTACATTTTTTCTGAGTCATGTCCTGGCCTTTTACACGTCCTGTCTTGGAAACTTGCTGTAAAGGAGACAAGGAAGAGATACCATACACTGACATCCCCAGGAGCCTTGATAATGTCAGGACACCTGACGGGACAGCGACACTTCAAAAACGGCACTGTCATGAAGGATTTACCTGATAGTGCAATAGCTAATTACACAAGGGCAGTACAAGGTACTTACTCAAGACTGCTGAGGAGTTTGCCAAGTGTCTGTAGTTTCATGACATGACTTTGTTCCTCTGCAGATAGGCCTTTAGCATTGAGGAGTTTTCCAAAAACTCAACCAGGCTTTCTCAAGTAAAATTGCCAGTTGCTACCCTAACAACTAAGTTAAAAAATTAAATTCCTTGCCAGGTATTAATTTTGTTTTCACAAACTTACTCCAACATCCTTGAGGACGGACTCTCTTTTCTTCCTGTACACTTATTTATCGTTTTGGATTGTAAAGTGAATGAATGTTTGGGGATTGCTCTGTGTGCTGCCTGGGACCGTCTTTGTTCAGGGACAGAGGAGATACAAAGTCAGTCCATGAGGTCATGACATCTTCAGTCCCTTGCCTGGGAGGTAGGATAACAATCTGCAGTGTGAAACTCCTTTCCCTCCTTCAAGGAATTCTATTTCTTTATACAAAGGCCAGCCAGATATCCTAACCTAGAAGTCTGCAGTTTGAGAATGAAAAAGGGGTTATTACAACTCAGAAACAAAAAACTCATTAAACCCCCTTTCACTAATAGGCAGGGAAAAGTGACAGTAACCAAATTTTCTCAGTCTAACCAAATCATGGAGCATCTCATTGACTAAGGAAGAAGTTTTTAGAGGCTGCTTTGCTGTTAGCTCTCTATCCTCCATAAAGCTCAGAGCCATGCACTGAAGAAATACAGACTGTCTTTAGAAGTGAGGTAGTGATTTTCCACCCTCTTCACTCTTGACCAGGAGCTCAGGTCTCCTGCAAGCAGAAGCTTGCTGCTGGTTACAGAGGGAGCAAGGCTGCAAATCAGGTCAGCTACTCTTTTTAGTTTAGCATTTTATACCTTGATTGCTATTAAATTAGATATCACAGTGGTATCAGAGCCAAGATCACCTAGAAGGGAATGTCTCAAAGAGGTAAAAAGTAGTGAAATGATGCAAATGAGCATAAAGAGTATTAATTTAACTACTAGGAAAAAAGTCATTATGGTGAAAGTCTGTTCTCTTGATGGAAACTAGAGGAGCTGATTAGTTTGAGCAACTCAAAAGTGAACTGGACAAAATGCTGAAAAATATACTACATAGGTTTTTCTTACTTAGATACAATATGATTAAATAGACATTAGTAATTTCATTTTTGATCTAATTTCTGGGATTCTAAGATCACTTTTTAAAAATTATAGTTTTCTTGCCTATCTCACTGCAAACCTTCTTTGTGAAATTTTTTTGTCAGTTATACCACAGAGGGAGGCATTTGCAGTAATACAGCACGGTGCTATTTTGAAGACCCCAAACACATTTCTCATGGCCATATCTTGCCATTTCTCCATTGTAAAATTCTCAGAATACTTGATGGGAGTTTTGCATTAGATTTTAAGGTATTTATATCCAGCTGCTCTTTAGAGCACCAATTCATATCCGTGCTCTATTTCCATGGTAGCCTTCTTCCAGTTCTTTAAAGATACAATTTGGCTTTACAGGAAATAACAGTCATGCCTACCACTGTAACTAAAGTATTCAGACACATGAATCTTTTTCTTGACTTCCTATAAAAATGTAATTTGTAGCTTTATTTTGTTTGTTCTGGTTTGACTATAGTATAAACAAGAGTTTATTAAAACATTAGCTCTAAGTTACAGTTCTTTTTTTGAGACTGCCAGGTCTTACAAAAAATATTACTGAAACTGAAAGACAAAAACACATATTAAAACAGAAAAATGAATAATGAATCTGGTTTTTTATGGATTTTTTTTAAAAGTACATGTTGTAGTTGAACTAAATGTACTATTTCCTCCGCTTCAGTCAGGAAGCCCTCATAGGCTTTTGACAGTGCCGCCAAAAAATTAATGCTTCAGCTGTTTAACAGGTATCAAAAGCCAGTTTGACAATTGTAATCTCTTCCAGGAATTCCCTTTCCCATTTTCCCTCCCTATAAAAACAGATAACAAGATGCTTATATAGTAGAAATGGAAAGTCAGAGCTATTTTACGAAGCGTTGTACATTCCTTCCAGCCTTATGAGATGCGGCATGACATCTCCATGACAGGGTAGGAAACGCAGGCACTCTGTTGTGTAAGCAGCACTTGCTTCAAGGATTAGTTTCTTGCCAAGATAGTGCAGATTTAAATGTTTCCTAAGCCATTTCTGAGTTTTTACGTAACATGGCAGTGACAGGAGAGCTGTGGAGATGGCTGGGTAGGGACTCAAAGCAGCGACCAAGGAAAGACAAAACCAAAGGAAGCAGAGAAACAGGTTGCATGTGCCAGTATCAGCTGACACAGCAGAACTGAAGGCAAGGGGAAGCAGCACCAGCCAGGCATCTCTTGAATTTCTGTCCTCACTTTTAACATGCAACAAGATGAGACAAACTGAAAGGAGATGCCGCTTGAACTTTTGTTCTGAAGCATCTCAAAAAGGCACTGAAAGATAGATTTAAAGGTCAGAAGTGTTCCCTTTTCTGGAACAAATTCCCAGGACAGCTGTTAATACTACTCTGTCTTTTAAGGATAATCTTTAAAAGTATTCAGTGATACATATTAAGAAATATATAGTATTACTGTGGCTGTGGTGAAGAACGATTTGTTCTTCTCTTATAACAGAAAGGTGATTCTGTGTTAGGAAGAGTGAAATAATTAAAGAGGTTGCCAATAAAAAAAAGCCACTGTGTTTGCAGAGGGTGCCCTTGTGTGTTCAGCAAATGCCAATTAGAGAAATGCCACTTTATGTGTACGATGGTTATTACTGCACAAACAGTTGTACAATTACGTGCTGGGTCAGAAGGGCAAGTTACCTTCACCTCAAAGCCATTATTTTAAAGCAAACACAAATACCAGGCACACAAACATCAGGCACTGTGGCAGTAAAGTAATGACTCTTTGAAAATGCAGGCTAAAGGAAAAGGAGTCCATGTAACAAGCCTTGGCATTGTGGAAGGTAATTTTTACTGTGTCTGCACTATATGGATTAGAAACATCATCTTTATATAATGGGGAAGCACACACTTCCTTCCACCACTTGAAATACATTTATATACTGTTACGTTGTTCTGATGCTTGGAAATATGAAGAGACTATACAGAATATACATTTCTTTCAGTTACCTTCTTTGATACTGAAAGGTTTGTAGTCCACATGCCCTTGTAAATGAGTTTGTGCACTTCCTTCTGTTGTGCTACCAATGGTCTGATGCCACCATCATCTGATGCACTCTGCTCTCCGCTCTTCTGTGGCTCTGACTGACTTTAGTAAATGGGATAAAGGGCAGTTCGGCAAGTGACTTTGTGCAAGACATGTCCTTGGGTGTTTATTACTTGCACTTCTTTCCAGGTGTTCTGCTTGGTATTTTATTTTGTATATTTTGCCTGAAGCGTCATTGGATTCAAATCTAAATAGGCAGAATGAGCAGGGGATGCTGTGGCCGTCCTGTGCGTGCACAGAATAGCTGTAGTGTATGTGGATTCATAAGTTTTGCTCTAAGGCTATCCAGTTTGCCTTCTTTTCTAATGTGGTTGCCATCTGTGCTTGTTCTGGCTTCTCTCTGGGTCGTAAGAAAGAGCACAGTTCAGCAGGGATTGTGTTACCATCAGTGGCCTGAACCTTTGTGCTCGCTTGACCTCATGCCTCTAGGAAGCTCAGCTGGCAAACATAGCACAGACCTTTGTGGCAACAGCCTCTGGGAGCATGGGCAGCCGCTAAGGTTATCCTGCTTCCATATATGCCGAGGTATTTTCATTGACATGCTCTTTTCACGGGTTTGAAATCACTGTGGCTTTAAAGTACCAGCTTTCCCTAAAACGAAAGCACAGTGCTCACCCGAGGACCTGCTCGAACCCATCATCTGCTGGGGCAGGACGGGGTGGCAGAAGTTAAACAGAAAGCGTTAGTTTCAAAAATGTTATGAGGTCACCATCCTTTTAAATTGGTTTACACAGATGGCTGTCTGGTTTGTTGCTTTGTCCTTGCTTAATAGTAACTGTTTATGGAAAAACGAATTGCTTTGCAGAAGGAGGTCCAAAAGCTCATGCTGTTGTTTCCCTCACTGGAGATCTTCGTGTTTTTATGGGCATACAAAGATTTGGCCTGCAATGGAGATTAATTAGGAAGCATAGTGAATAATTAACTGTTTGACTTATTCCTAAGCTCTGTAGTCACCGGGTTAGAAATGATTTCCCAAACTGCAGGAGATAAGAGAAGGTTATTCCTGGTTTCACAATGCCCATATTGTTAGGGCTTTGTGCTGTGTGTACTCTGACATCAGCTGATACCTACGCAAGCGGGGTCCAGCTTCTCACCCAAACCACTTCCTGGGGTTTTCTCGGGTAATGGCAGTGATTCAGAAGACACCACAGTGCCCCAGAAAGCCATTTTTTACACATTGCACCCAGACTGTGTGACTGTGAGGAAACTAAGTTCTTAGGAAAGAGATTTCTCTTCAAAATACCCACTTTTTTTGTTTGTTCTGCATTCAAATTTAGATGTACATTGCTTGGCTTGTGTCTACTGACCTGTTCAGAGACTCACTTTCTGTTTTGTGGAAGACGTAGAAATATGACGTACACATGTGCATGAGGCAGGAGCCTGAGGCCAGTCTCCAGGCAGAGGTGCTGATTTTGCATCCAAAATTGTTCCTACCTGGAAGATCATTCTAAAAAAACCCCAACCAGTAATAGACAGGATTAATTTTTTTTAAACAAATCAAATCTAAATAATGGTGCTCTGCACTTTTGCAGGACTGTCTACCTAAGAAGCTGAGAGTGAGTTAGAAACATTGATGAAGCCTCTATTCTGTGAGGTGGGTATGTGTTTTTTATTACGATTTTGAAAAAGCATAAAAAATTCAAGCCATTTGCCTGAGTCCAGCCACAGAACTATTTAAGAGCTGGGAATAGAGTCCAGAAATTTTCTGCCATGGCACGTGTTCCAGTCAACAACTACAAATAAGGTCTTTTGCCCTTCTCTGAAGAAAGCGATGAGTTTTTGTGTTCTGTTAGTGTTTCAAGTGGCTCTTTTGATTTTTGGTTTCTGACTAATGGAATAAGTGACTCTCACCGATACTTTCGCTCCTCTGCTCTTGCAGCGGCTTTAGATCAAAGTCTGGGGAGATAACAGTTTGTAATAGGGGAGCTAGTGGATATCAGACGTGTCCACTGGATCCAGGCCAAACATAATCTGGGGCTCAGAAATGTTCTGTGCATTTCATTACTTTTTCATTTTTTAACATTCTGTCATGGTCAGATGCACCAGCACTCTTTTAATAAATCCCCTTCCATATTCAGACTTGCAGCTCAGGTTTGCAGGCCCATGGGGGCTCGATTATTTGAATAAGTCTGAGAAGTGAAACTGAACATATGTTGGTGCAGCAATTACAGGCAATCCTGTAATTGTGATGACTTTCATTATTACAAGATGCTGCATGCAAAACCATCAGCTCACCTTGCCCTCTGTGTGAGCAGCTCGGATATGGACCCTCAATGCTTCCTTTTGCCAAGGCTGCTTGCCCACCCTTGCTTGAGTATGCCCATTCCTGGGGAGCTTGTGTTGGGCGGTGACATGGAGAAGCTCTCTTTTGGGTTCTTCGTTATTTGCACTGCTTTCCCTTTTGGCATTGTGAGGTAAACCCTATTGAGTGGCATTCTGCCTCCTACTTCATTCCATTGGGATCCTGGATTTGCTGTGGCAAGAAGTAAGTCAGGATTGGAATTTTCTTGAAACTGGTGTTCGTTTTTAAAAGCCTATTTTGGAATAAATTACTCTGACATTAAGTACCAAAATAGGTATTGATAAAATATGAATTTATGCATGCCAGCATTTATCTCTTTTGTATCTATTCACAAATACATACCAAAAATTGACTCTAGCTCCATATGGCTCCCAATCTCTTCCCTCCCCCAGCTGTCAGCTTCTCCTCACCTGGATGAGTAAATGGGAGCAGAGTGCTGGGCCATGAACTGAAGGTGGGTGTAGCAGAAAAGTTTTATTGAATATGTTTTCTCTGGGACATCACTGTGGCTCCCCAAGTGCATCTCACTTTGGATGGAAAATGCATTAAAAAGGTGATGCAGTTTGGTGCCAATCTTAGTTTCACACTCTGAAAAAGGAATGAAAATACTCAGAGGGTGAGTTACTTCTGTGCTGATTTGCTTTCTGGGCAGCAGTGGTTGTATAAAAGTTATTATTGTTTTAGAAGCTTTTCAGTACACATTATGGCTATCAGTTAATAATCACTCATTTTTTAATCTGAAATTTTCACTTGACTGAAGTAAAGACTGAAGTCAGGCCTGCTTGTAATCTGTTCAGCAGGGCTATAAGGAAGTTGAGATACCTCCACTCCAAGACCTTCCATTTTCTGAGCATAAGCACCATTTATTTTGCTCAGTTCTGAAGTGTCTAAATTCAAAATCTGTGGTGAGATTTGTAATGCATCGTTTGATTGAAATTATGCAAATCCATTGCCGTAGTGTAAAATGTTGTGAGATCTTTGGGAGGGAAAGCACTCATTTCTTCTGCCCTAATGCGTCTGGAGGCGAAAGGCACAGGTTTCCCATGCCACTGCAGGGTGGGTGGTGGGATGGCACAGCTCGCTGCCTCACTGCCCACACGGCACTGCCAGAAAACGTGCACTGCTCACATCGGCCTTTTGGTGTCAAGCGACTCCTCAAAGCCTCCAAAATGGGAAAGTTATGATCCAACAACTAAGTGTTGTTGCCGTTAAACAATGGTCCCAAATTTACAGGGTTACCTCAGCTTCTGGTGCTGGGTGGGTGGGAACCCAAGTGTGCTTCTTCTGTTGCTGATATTTTTCATGAGGGAGCTGAAATGATCACAGCTGACTCTGAGTTTTTTCCCAAGATTGCTTTCTGCCACTTCCTTTAGAAACCAAACATGAGCCCGCAGCTTTGTGTCCTGTTAGAACATTAAGTTTTGTTGTCAAATTCAGAGCAGTTAGATCAAGTTTTAAAGATATCTAGAGGAGTAAAAAGACATTGAAACAGCTAAGGAGGAACAGAAGACAAAAGCAGTTGAAAGAAAATTTAGATGTCAGAAGGTTCTGAAATACTTTACCTCTCGTCTAACTGGGACAAAACCTTGACAACTCTTTATCAGTAAGACATCTCACTTCAGAACATTGTAAGTGTTGCTTCAGTTTTATTTTGCATTTTTTAATGTCATGAAGGTATTCCAACTCGTCTTGTAAGTCTTGTTAAATTGTAATTCTCTGGGTAGCACAATACCGTCAAACTGTTAGTATTGAAGTATCTTGTTATATTACAAGGCCTATTATTTTCATTCATCTTCATTTAAACCAGGGACAAAATTTCTATGTTTTATTGAACTTTTCATTTCTATCAAATGATTATGTTTTTCTTCCAGGAAACCCCAATGTGAAAAGTTTGGATAAGTTACAGTTTTAGAATTTTTTTCAGTCCTTACTATTCAGTTTCCTTTTTTAAAATAAGTAAAACGTGTCTTCTTTTATTGTCTATAAACCCCACAAATCCCTAGAATTACATATTTATGAAAGCATAGGATTTCAGCACAGATAGGGCTGACTCTCCATTTCTGTGAGAATGTTTACAGTTGAATGGTCTCAGGAAAAAAATTGAAGCTTTTTTACGTGTATGTTTTGTGAATGTAAAACTTGCACACGCTCTGAGCTGTGAACCAAAAGCTTCAGATTGAGCCAGCAGAGAGGAAGGAATTTGTCTGCTACAGAGCAAAAGGAAGTATTTGCTGTGTTGTTGAAGCACATGGCCTTTTGCCATCTTTGATAAAGTATTTAAGGGTTGTGCACCCAAAGTCTGCTGCCCTCTTGACCCATCATTCATCACTGGCTGTAGATGAGGTAGATGAGATGCAGCTCCATAGGAGAGCCATTGTTTCAGCCCTTCACAGTTCCTCCGAGAACGGAAGCTGCAGACAAAGCGGCTCCCTGTGATTCACCGTGCTGCTCAGCCTCCTGGTGTTTTTTCTTTCACCTATACCTTTTCAGGTCCTGCCCTGTGCTGGCCAGGTTGGACAGGTGGCCACACGATGAAGCTGTGGGACTGATCCGCTTTCCACTCAGCTTCACTGGGTGCAAATGAGATGAACGTCTGGGATTTGGGTTTTTTTCTGTATTGAAAAGGAAAAGCAGATACAATTATCACAGCATTTGCCTTGGCAATGCATTCAAATTTATTCCCCTTTTGACTATTCAACACTGTTGATAGATGATGCTTAAAACGTGGAATTGCCTGTAATTTTTCTAGCACACTGTGAATTGCCCAGTCTTTTTTTTTCCTCTCTGTAAGCAGTTCTGGTTACAGAGATGCCAGCATCCCCAGTAAGCATGCTAAGAATGTAGAGTTATACTTTGTACTGCTAAATTAACAGACAGGAATAGTCACACCAAACCAGATTCAGCTCCCAGATGGGAAAGTGTCTCCTCTAGCCCAAATTTTAATGACTTTTTTACATGAGAAATTTTTACCAATGTAGCATACTGTGTGATTTAAAACAAATGCTATCATCTCTCTCTGTTGGTGATAGATAACTCGTATAAAATACAGCTTTTTTTGTAATGACCAACCAGGACTTGGAAATGTCTGGACATTTTGGTAGGCTAACTAAGTAGGTTAACTTTTCTTTTATTATCTTAAACTATTTAAATTAAAAAAGATAATTTTTAGTTTAGCAAATGTATTTTTTTTTTAACACTAGTTTGAAGGATTTGATTCTTACTTGATTTCATATATATGCAATCCTCTTATCTTTTACATTCCTGTAAATGACAGAGGAATGAGTCCTGGATGGCATAACAACAATATCAGAAGAATTAACTTCGGTTGTAGGATGTGGTGCAAAATATTCTCAGACTTTTCTGCCTCCTGACTAGGAAGGGTCTGTTCATGAGATGATGGAATCCATGGTCTTTGGCAGTTTGCCTGTGCCAGCTGGAATATTGTAGGAGATTTTGCCCCCCTGCAAATTTTAACAATGACTGTGTTATGATGAAGTGGTGCAGAAGTTTTATGATTTGTTTAAAAGAAAAGAAAGGGTCTTCCGCTTCTTGTAAGTGCTTTACCTCAGAGACACTGCAGCACACAGCCTGACTTGTCCTTGGAAGTCCTTTACGTTTCTCTCATGAAGTCAAGTGAGATGTGCAAATGCTGGAAGGAAAAGTTAAAAAAGGTGTACATGGGCATTTGGACAGAAATATACAGTTCTCTATAGTTGTACCAGAGACTTTAAATTCCCTACCTCTCAGTCACTGCAGCTGCTTAGCCACTGAGGAGATACTTTAGATGTCATTATTTTGTGCTTCTCTCTAGTTCATGGTATTTCTAATTTTGAGTGCACTATATTACCTGATTCCTGTTTATAAATCTTTTAAGTGTGCACATTAAAAAAGTAATTAAATTGACATTATAATTTATAGTACGCCTGAAGTCAATCACCTAATTAAATGGAAAAAGCAGAGAGGTAGTAGGTTCATAAGCATTTATTAAGTACTACAGTATTAATTATGCAGGACTTTTGAACCAAGCAAAAGAGGAAGAAATGGAAACACCAGCCTAAAAAGGCTTTCCATTGCTGGCCTTCTCAATTTAATAATGTGAGACACACCCCAACCCCCAGTTGGCAGGACAACACTAATGCTTTCTTTTTGTTAATTTTTAATGAAGTTACGATGGGGTTTTTTTATGACAATCACTTGCAGCATTTTCCTGTAATATTTTTGAAAGCATAATTTGTCCCCATGCAGGGGCCTATAATATACACGAGTAGAATTGAAGATACATTTAGAGTTATGGTTTGGGATGGATTGTGCAGGAGCAGACTCTTGGTCGTCACTCCTCAGCGTCTCGGGTGGGCAGTGGAGCCTGTGCTGGTCCCCATGGCTTGGGGGCCACTGGAGGTAGAGGCTGAGCCCAAAAGGGCAGGCTGAGAGTGGCACTAGCAGAAGGCAGGGATGTGTAGAGACAGTGTGGACATGACAAGGTTTGCACTTTCTTTGCAACCGTTCTCTCACCTCCAGCTGCAAATCTGTGTCACTTGTCTGACAGTGGAGGGCATGAAATGCTGGCTCACCCTTCGGGACTGGGGTCAGGAGGAGGCTCTGTAAGGTGGCAGACTGTGGGCTGGAGCCTAAGAAGTGCATTATATTAGTGAGCTTGTAAAACAGGGCTGTCTCACTTTGTCTGGTTTGTACTTTGCTGCATTAGATGAACTCCCTGGAGCAGGCAGATAAACTAGAGGGAGCAAAAGCCCTAAAGTTAGGGTTTCTTCTCTTTTGCTAGTTTGCTAAAAAAAATTAAAAAATCTGTTAACACACACACTGGAATAAACTTGCCCGCATTCCATGTTGTTTCCAGGATTTTCATTTCACCCTCAGTGACCTTTACACCTGAAGATTAGTCATTGAAACCTCTCTCAGATAGCAGGGGGGGCTAATCCATCAGCCCAGGCCCTGAGCCCTGGCTGCACTGAAGCAGACCACAGGCTTTAGGGGAGAGAGAGACTGAGCAGGCAGAGGCAGCTGCTTCGAGCATTGCAGCAGTCCACGATCTCCTGTTGATCAATCAGCCTGCAGTGAGCAAAGCCCAGCTGGTTCTTGGGAATACGAGTGCAGGCAAACATCAGTAACACACCAGGATAAGCCCCAGTAAGGGGTTTGACAGAATCCACAGTATGCTTTACAACACAATTGGATATTGATGGTAGGGGATACAATGGAATCCTTGGAAGGGAAGACCTACGCTTTTTTACTGCAAGAACTTGTAGCAACAAAAGCTGGTTTACTAGAAATGGGGCCTTTAAAAGACTTTTAGGTTACAGGTCTTTAAGAGAAAAAATGACCAAAAACCCCACAAGTCTATAAATGGACAGGAAGGAGCTAGAGACTTACCTACTTGCCCTGTCATTATCAAATTGATTTAACACGTTTGGAACCTAACTGCACAGGTATCAGTTTATCTTGCAGTATATAGGAAGCCATTGGCAAAACCTAATCACAACGTAATCATAACATCTGAAAGTTGAACCTGCAGTATGTGAAAACTGAAGAACTGGGTCAATAGGTCTTTTTCTGAAAGAAATTGAGATTATGTGATTGGACTATAAATCCCTGCTGAAGACTGTTTATTTTCACAGTATTTAATAGGCTGAACTGAATTGACAGCAAAAATGACAAAAAAAAAAAAAGTCTAGACTGAACTATCCAGAAAATTTACTTTGTATAGGTATTATATGTTTTATACAAAAAACATTGAGTCTCTTTGGCCATAAGCACTGCGGGATTGTGTCAGGTCTTCTTCAGTGCAAGGATGAAGAGGATTGTACGCTACGGCCAGGTCCCGCAGCTAAGGTTGCAGCATCCCTTTTCCTTGTCCTGCACACCCCTGAGCTACCAGCTTGGGTGTCTTGCTGGAGGGAGACCTATGGTTACGGCTCTTAACCTGTATATTACTGTAATTAATGTTTCAAACAGATGTAACTGGGATTCCCTTGTAACAAACCTGGTGTTTTACCTTATATGGAAAAAATTAAATTATTGACAGCTCTTCTCAGAACTCATAATAACCCTATAATGAGCACAGTCATTATGCTTCAGGTTAGCACTGCAGCAGTGTTATATAAGGAATGTAACTTGACAGTTTTCTGGGGAAATAATTATATATATTATATATATCTCATATATATATATATCTCAAAGGTAGTGGCCTACCCAAGGTCTCAGAAGACATAATACAAGCTGGGTTATATAATTCATTTTATGGTCCATAAGCTTGTCTTCTGAGCTGCATGTTGTAAGACGTAATGCTTGTCTGTTTGTATCACACTTTACGGTTCTCCCCTTAATATAGAAATTGCTCGTGCCCTGCTATTGTAATCTGTTTTCAGCTTCTCATGCTGGCACTAGGCAAAGGCAGTCGCAGCAGTGGTGTCCTCTCTTTGTTGAAACAGTGAAAAACTAGGAAACCCAAACCTTCTATGTATTGATTTTGAAAACAAGTTGGATGAGTTTTATATTGCAGCCCTTTGAAGTGGTAGTGGAGCAGAGCCGTTCAGATACACTCTGACAATCTTTGTGTCTAAACAGAGGAAAATAAGTCTCCTCTTCTTGTGTCTTTAGCACTTTAGGCATGTATTTTCATTGGAAAAATGGAAAAATTGTTTTATATTACCGGCAAATAATTGATTTTAAGTTCCAGATATCGTAATACAATGAATGCTGTGTTTTAAAGCCACAGTTGGGGAAACTGCATTTTTTCAGGTATCAAAACCAGCATAGGTGTTCTGTCACAGATGGAGAACTTGATCCCCCCCAGTCTGTCTTTATGGGTTGCTCAGACATCACTCTGAGGGATCTGTGTTAGGCATTGGCAGGTGGATGTTTGGTGGCATATGCCTTGCACACCTAGTGTGTGACTCCAGGCAGCTCAGCCAAAGACTCTCTCAGTAAGCAAGAGGAGGCCACCAGCTTCTCCTGTGCTCCTGGACCTCCTCTGTGTTGGGAGCACAGGTGTGTCACAAATAACAGGTGAAGGGTGTTACTTAAAAATAAAAGGATAAGGGCCATGGTTGCAGACCAGGCAGATCAGAAGTAGATTTCAAGTTCCTGCTACTGGAATTTGGTGTGACCTCAACAGCATCCAGATGTTCTGTGTAAATGTTCAGGTAATCTTTGTGCTGATGTGTCTTCATTCTGAGCACTCTCTAATGGAGGTGACATAAGTTTATGCAGGGAGGTAACACTCTTCCGTTGTATGGGTGGAAGTACCCTGGAATTACAAGGCACATCCTGAAGAAGAGTGGTATTTAATTCCAGTTATTTCATTTATCTGAGTATTGATCTTGTATGTGGGATTTTATTTAGGTATCTCTTGGGAGAACAATATTAAATTTGAAAGCACAAATGCCGCTATAAAACAGGGAGTTGTGCAATGACGTATTTTTAACTTGAATCCTCATAAATTGAATTCCTAACTAGACTTGGTGAAAATATTTAAAATCCTCTTCAGTCCACAAAATCAAAGAGTCAGGGGGCAATCTCAATTCACAAGATTCTTCAGGAAGATGGAAAACCCCAAAGTCGAACTGACAGTGTGTTTAAGAGAAATCTAGGTACATTGGGTCTGGAAAGAGCCTAAGTCAGAGCTTTAGGTGCACATACATATCTGCAAGGGCTGGAATGAATGGGCCTGGAAGATACTTTCATATGTTGCTGAAGAGAAACTGGGGGGAAAATACTCTGGTTAAACTCCAGCAGGGAGTACTTTGCTCTAGACTGTTTGATATTGGAAAGGGGTTTACTACAATACAACATTTAGGTCAGTGGAGCAAACTGCCATGGGAGAGTGTGGAGTCGGTCACGTCTAGACTAGTTAAATGACTGTTATAGGTGACCTAGGATGACCTGTTTAGAGGTGGCTTCTATCCCAAATGTTTTGGTGTTTTTTGTTCTCTTCAGATTCAACTCTTGTCAGACTGACTTATTCTTCCAGTTGGTATGTGAGTTATTACAGCCCTATTGACAAAAAAGCCCTCTGTGCGAAGAACAGCATGTAAGATAAAAATACGACAAATACTGCTTTGCATTTATTGCAGATGTAAAATGCCGAATAATTATTAAATAAATTCAATAGTGTGTTTGTGTTTATGGATAATCTCTGGAAATTGGTATTAAAAATAAAATATCTTATAAATATTTAGGCTATACTTAAAACATTTAGTCTTTCTTCCTTAGAATGATACTTCTTTTTTTTTCCCCACAGGAATGTCTCCATATTTTAAAGATAGGAAATGTATAGATTTTTAGAGAACACTCTCACACGGGAGGTGAGATACAATCTGTGTCCCCATAGCCACATGAGCTACACCTCTTCTGAGACAAATGTCTGTTGTGATGCAGGTTCCCAGGGCAGGGTTTTAGAGGACTTATGGATCAGTAAGCTGGTGGACGTGTGTATTCGTATGTATGTGCATACCCTTGAGTAATAGTGTGATAGTCTCACTCAACAGTGACTGTATTCAGTGTAATTTCTAATTGAAGACATGTTTTCTCTGTGCCAGGTTATGTTTTCTTTCATGACACTACATTGTTCAGAAGCAGGCTGTATTGTTAAGTAATTAAAATCGGTGCATGGGCAAAGATTCACTTTTATCCACAGAAGCAACATGACGTATAGACGATCACTTCTGGCAGGGAAGAGCATTTCTCTTTGGTCTCAGTCCAGGTTCCATTGACTTTTACGATATTTGGATCAAGTTTTCAAATCATGTTGCTGTGATGATCTGCAAACCCACTGAGGACTTCATTGCTCATTGCCAGGACTAGTTGTAATGAAATGGTATGAAAAGCATTGGAACATAGGTGCCAAAACCTACATCTGCAGTTCAAGTTAAGAATTTCTTTGACTTGTCAGAGTGAAAGAAATGGAGTAGCACCAGCAAAGTTAATCTGACTCAATTTACTTATCCTCTTTTAATCACATTTGAAACTGCTATAGGATTGGTGTATTAGTAAGCAATCCTTTGAGAAGTGGTGAGCAGTGCTTTACCTGTCCTAAGGTCATGCAAAGTTCATCAGGCTCCGTCTGGAGCCTCTTCCTGGGATCTCGTTATTCTGAAATAGTCCTGACAGAAAGAAAATGGCTTCTTTGAGTGCTTGCTCTTCTATCATGTAAGCAGTTTATGGTGATCACAGAGGCTCTAGAACAGTGCAATAGTTTGGGACATAATTGACTAAATTTTAGTATAACTGCTGTACCTACCTGAATCAGAATTCATGGTAACAATCTCTGGAAATGCTCGAGTGAGAATTTGAATGATTCTTTGGAGATGTAAAATTCAGAAGGGATCTGTTTTGTCCCTTTTTCCCTACCTTGTCACTTTTTTTAACCATTCATTGTATCTAAATTTCTGAGTGCTCACTATGGTTTGTTGTGTCTTATTCTTCATGAGAGGCCTTTAGCTTGATTTCTTATGTTCTTAGTATGGTATTATGTTTTCCTGGTAGAAACATTTTTTTGAGCCTTATGTGTTGACTCTGTTATCCAGAAGCATTTTTAAGTGCCTTTTCTTGTCTCCTTTCCTAGGGCAATTTTTCCTTGGTTGGAGCTTCTGCAATCAGAGCGGCCTCTCACTCTTTTTCTGGTTTTACTAATTTTTGAGCAGGAGCCCTAACATAAAATCAAACCTTGAGAGTTTAAGGGTACGAGTCTTGGTGAAATTGCCACTTTATACTCCTTAGTCTTTTGCTTGCAGCTGCACCAAAGCTCAACTGAATGCAGCAGAGAAAGCAAAGGTAGCCTAAAAACCTGTTTTTCCATTTCTCTGTTTCCTGGGGCAACCAGGCCTTGAAGATACCATATGTTAATATGAAACATCCTCAGAAATCGGGTTTAGCTAATCCCTGCCAGTCTCTTTAAGTCAGCCAGTCTCTTTCTGCCATTTAGTGTTACGGTAACTGTTTGAGCTGACACCTAGCTTTTGAAACAGAGGCATCAAATTTAGTGGAGGCTCTGCTCACCTGCATTATCATTTGTGTTTTAAAGGTCAGTATTTTTTTTAAAAAAATATACTGCTTTTTAATGAGTTTTCAGGGCATAGTAAAAATGGCAGTTTAGAGAGGGATAGGTTTAGTACACTCTTTGGAGTCTTTCTTGTCTTGAATATCACAAAGGATATTCAAGGGGGGTACTTTGTCTACAACAACATTCATGAGCTCTGAAAATTTGGGATAAAACCTTTGTGTCTGCCCTGAAGAAATGAGTCTTCTGTCAAGTACCACATCATAGATAATTTTTATTTAGGGCCTTAAGTTCAGTAGCGTTCTTGGTAAGCTTATTTCTTCAGCTATTACTTTAGTGATGCAGCAAGTTAAACTTTCCGTCTTGCCTTTTCTATAACTCTGCCTATGCTTCAGATCTCAGACAGTGGACAAGAATTGTGAGGGACTGCACAGGTTAAAGATGACCATGGATCATCATTGCTTACAGGCTGGAGATTACTACCCCACCACCCTACTTGTGAGGAGAGCTGTGGAAGTACTCTGCCTCTTACTCCAGGCAAAGCCATCTGGGTTGGCTTTGGTTGAAGGTCAGTGGAGGGCTCACACTGAATGAGGTAGAAATGTGAGCCTTCAGCCAGCACTGAACAAGTAGGGACAGAAGGACCTTTAGCTTCCATAGCCAGAGGAAGGCATGCTGTCATAGCTCTTAGCCAACAACATTTTCCTTTAAATAAGATGTGCTGGGATGGCTTTTATATCATGTTTTCCTACATGATGCTGAGGAGAAATTCATGAAACTCTTATGGAAAATTATATCAGAACCTGTCTTGTAACTGTCCTTGCAGGAGCTTTCCACTGGCCTCCAAAACCTAGCCTTTCATCTGAGATGATTCTCCAGGCTGTTGATTACATTTTTCAGAGCTGAGGTGTCCTCAGTGAGGATTGCGTCAGGACTATCAGTTGTTATTTCCAGGTCCTCAATTTTCTTTTCAACCTCCTGCTGTTTTAATCCCAAACCTTCAAGCTTCCTGTCTATGGAAACCATAGTAGCCTGGAGTAAGTCCAGCCTTCCTAAAATAGGTACTGTATGTTTTATAAAAAATTAGATAATACTGGGTGGCCAATGACTGACTGCAGCTGTAGACATCGTCAAACCAAAGGCAGGTGAGCAGGTAAGCCCATTTATCAGGCTGAAAAGCTTGTGTGAGTATGCTGCCAGATCCTTTGCTGGTCCTAATTTCTTCAAAGGCATGTTAAAGTCGCTTAGGAAAATCACAGACAACACTCTAAAAATCTTAAATCAGGTAAAAAAGTGTGACCATTAGGGCATACCATATAGCATACCTGGAATATAATTTCACAGTTAAAAACAGCTCCTGAAAGTTTTATAATAAAATTATTTTTAAAATACATCTTAAATCAGTTGTTTTCATCGTCTCGGTGAATTTGGTTGTGATCTTAAACTGCCCACACTGTACCTGCACTTGGTTTGGCATAATTTTCTCTCATGTCTCTGTACATCATGGTCCTCCCTTCTCCATCCTGGGTGAAGGCTATGCCTGCAGCAGGCAGTGGCACCAAGCCCACTGTCTGCTTCCCCCTTCCCGTGGCTCTGGGGAAGGGTGCTTAGCCTGGGCTCAGCCTTACTGCTATGGGCAGGGCCAGGTGGGTGAGCCTTCTATGGAACAGGGTGGAGCACGAGCTGGGGTCAGTCATGGGAGTGCTGGAAACTTCTTTTGCTTGTGGAAATACCATAACCTTTCTGATAAGGGCATGTGTGGTGAGACATTTTATCTCTACATTTCTGCAAAAGTGCATGAGAAGGTAAGATTCCCAATAGGGGCAGAAACCAGAATTGAAGCCTTTACAAAGGATTTCTTACTCCAGTCAAATGAGGAACGTGCCTGTTTTACTGATTTTTGCTGTCTCTGCTGTCTTGGGCAAAGGTGTAAAGAGGCTTGATCCTTGACTTGTTCTCTAACACACACAAAAGCTCTCACTGTGGATACATTTAGAACAAACCTTAACTTTTACTGAAACACGTAGTGTGTTGGATGAGGGAAGATGGACCTCAGGAAAAAGCTGTGCCAGCAAATAGCATAATTTTGCTGCTACGAATGAAGGCTGTGCTGGGAACACTGTCAGTACAGTGTGCTTGGACAGCTGCACCCAGCAGAGCTATCCTATTCTGGATACAGCCTTGTCTTCTGTTCCAGTTTGTCATGCATGATTTATCCTTCTGTCACCTCTTCAGAACCCTAGGCACCTCTTGGCATAAAAAGAAATTAAAACACAATACAGATGAGTCTTCTCTGTATTGGAGTCTTGACCTTTAATATATCAGGTTTTCATATTGCAGCTTTTCCAGCAAATAGGCTGTCCTACAAGAACAGAGGTGCTTTAGTGATCTGCAGAGGTCCTACCATAGCCATGCTTCAGTTTTATTTGCTTCCACCTACCAGCTCTCAAGCTGCCTGAAATGCCTTTGAGAGGAGATAAGGTTTTCAGATTACCTGTGAGATCATAACCATAAACTCCAGCAGTCCAGCAAGGCAAAAAAAAATTATCACTAAAAATCAGAGAAAAGAGCCTGGCAACCTGAGTGATAGAAGGATTGCTTAAGGTTTTGTCCTGTTTTACCAGTTTAATTTTTATCAGCCTTTGAGGTTTATGTTTTTCCCCTTGGTGCCCTCATTACTTTTTCATTCTCTTATTAAAGAAAGTATTTGCACCTTACTCTGTGTCTGCTTTCCTCCTGAACAGACTGGTACATTGCTCCAATAGCAGTTTTGCAGTCAGACCCCTAAGATCAATAAACCATCTTAGTTAGTTGCTGAATATACCAGATCTGAATTTCAAAGATTCACAGTCACGCTTAAAATACCTGATGTAAATTTTAATAGGCATCTGAGGAATTGCTGTATATTTATATCATAAAGCTTTGCCAGTGTTACCTTTTGACCAGGTCACTGTTTGATTGGGTTTTGGTCTCATGTTTTTCTCTGGAACTATTCATGGGTGTTCGTTTTTTCCTCCAAGAGACAGACAACTATGTCTTCAGAGAAACAAAACAACTGTGTCAACAGATGGGAGAGAAAATACTGTGTCTGAAATAGTGCTAGGAATAAACCATGTTAAAAATAGGTAGTCTTGCCACAACTGTTTCTTTGGCCAATGTGGAAATCCTTCTTTCCCATACTTGCATGTTATCAAAACTATACTAAAATCCTGCTAGAAAAGCTGCCAAATAAACCTACAAAAACATTGCTACAACAATAACTACCCTTTTCCTGCCTTACTGTAAGAGTCGTACTAGTAAAGGAGAAAGACTAAGGAAGTTGTGCTACCATGGGAGAGCTCTGAACTGTGCCAGGGACTGACCCCTGGCCAGCAGCAACTAAAACACATCTCTTTCACTTGTGGCTATAGATTTTATTGATGTGACCTTCCTCTCCCCTCCCAACAGTACCAGCACAACACCAGAGGGTTGTCAGAAATTTGCCCTTTCTTAGAAATGTTTCTGCATTCCTAAGCTTGGAGGAAAATAATTTTCCTGTCCCGCAAAATATTTGGGGAAACCCACAGCAGTTCAGCTAACAAGTTGGGGTTTTTAATAAAAAAACTCTTTTCCTCTCCAAAGCTGGAAAGCAAACTGAACTATTCTTAAATGTGACTGTTACCAGCAGAATTACAGCTGCAGTTTAGACTTTGCATTTCTGCTTTCCATCTACTGTCTCACTTATTTTTGCTGTTTGTCTCCTTGCTTTCAATTGTCTCTTCTGTGTCTCAATTGATCCAATTTTAGTGGCTGACCAGCCAGCTCAGCATTATCACTGTCCTAATGGCTGTAAAGAAAGCAGAGAAGCCCTTCACTAAAAAAGTTTTTTCCCACAATGTCTCTGTGCATTCTTTGGTCCATTTTTGTTCATGCTTAGTGCTCCATGTTGTGCCCTATGGGAAGAGAGAAGATGTTTGCCTAATGTGTATTTTTCTGGGGTTGTTTAATTTTTGAAAACATTTGTACAGCTGACAGCACCTTTGGGGCAGGGACAGATTGCAATCTTAAACAGAGAACAAGTCAGTGCATTGACAGCAGCTGGAGGAGCAGAACAGGTAGAGCCTGGCCCTCAGAGCTCCCTTCCCCACATTCCCCACAGCTTTTTTCTATGGGGACTTGCTTGGGAGCTTGGCAGAAAGCAGCCTCAGGCAGCAGAGCATAATTTAGGGCAGTCCCATGGTATTTGTAATTGATTCTGATATCTGCAAAGGTAGATAAGGCTCCTTCATCTAGGGAGAAGGGCAGAGGCAGGCAAGTGGTGCAGCCTGCTGCTGGGCATAAATTCCCTATGACTGGTTCCAGCCCTGCTCTTTGCAACAGGCTTTTCCTTTCCCACTTGTCTGCAGTCGAGGAATGCTCCTGGGGATCTGTGCTTGGCTGGAAGTCGTCTCTGTAAGATTAATGTTGCTTGCGAAGACTGAATGAAATTTAAAGGAAAAGAATAGGTTTCAGATGATGTTAGAGGCTGCCCTGTTACTTCAGTCCATCAAGGGAAGAGCCACATTCCTTATCAAAGTAGACTATTTATTATCCCCACTCCTTCCTTGTTGCCACATGAGGAAAATGTAAATGAAGAGTCTGAATGCCCATTATTTTTCACTTGTCTTCCAGTAGATAAGAAAAGCTCCCAATTCACTCTGTGAAAAGGCTCAGTGAGGTTCATCAGCAATGTATGTACAGAATTTCCTATGGTAGCTTCTTACCTCATTTCTTTTGCGTTGACTTTTGCAATCCATAGTATATGTAGTATGTATATGTATATATATCTATGTCCACTCCAAGGATATGTCCCATGGCTTTTTTAAATTTTGTTTTTGCTTAACCGATGAGTGGATGAGTTAAAAAGACTTTACCTGCATGAGTGACAGCTTGATTAACAGCTGAATTCTACCTTCTTCCAGCCTGATAAGCTCCAAAGGAAATCGAGGGAAGTTCTGTGCAACATCCTCACCCCGTGAAAAACCAATATTCAAATGCACACCACCTATTCACTTTTGATCTGAGCACATGCTTTGCTTTGCTGAATTGACTTTACTGATTAGAGATGGAATTAAGCATATGCTTAAATTACTTGCTTAGCTGTGACTGAGGTTGCATAATTTCTCTGCCAGAGCTTTCCTCCCAAATCAGTGAGAGTAGGCTCAGGCCACAGTGACAGAGAGGTGATGCAGTTGTAGTGGGCAGGATGAGCCAATTAAGATGTATGCCCTTTGTATTGTAAAATTATGTTTTTGCTTTTTCATTACTGCCAGTTTCAAATTATGGTTGTGAATTGTGGTCAAGTGAATGTGGTTTCATGGGGCAAGTATACAAAATATTTTTGCTTCAGCTATAGAAATATATAGCTAAGAGCTCTTGTGCAGCTGTGTCCAAGCTAACTGCTGTTGAACTGCCTTGTTTTTCAAGACTCTTTCTTTCTTGCGTTGGACACAAAAATCATTAGAAAACATTCACTGGTAGCATTTAATAGCATTATTTGGAACATGAAATAAAGAAGCCAGACATTGGTGATGCACCATAATCTATTAGTAATCTGTTCAACTCCACTCCTCCACACATGCAAGAGAATAAAATAGAAGTCATTCAAATAAAATTTATTAAAAAAAAAAAAAAAACAAAACTTCACATTTATGATTATGTAGGGGTTTTTTTCTTTAAAACACCACCTATTTTTCTGAGAGTCAATGGTGACCACAAAATGCGAATAATTGTAAACAAAGCTAAGGAGAAGTTCAAGTTAGCTGTGGAGCCAAAAGTGTGATTCAGTAGCTGAAAATATCTCTGCGCTTCATGCATCAAACTCAAACACTGTGCTTTGGCAGTGCCCCCTGGATTAGAAGTAGAGTTTGAGGTCATTCCTCCTCCAGCCTGCCATGTATGGATGGGGCCCACGCTCATGACAAATTACTGACTTACTGAGCACACCCCAAGAGCAGAGTGACATCAGTGCAGAGGGATCTTGCCTCACTGAGAAGGACCAAATACCACTGCTGCCTTTGTCTTGGTAGTCATAAGACCTAGAGGACTAGACTGGAGGGACTGGGAGAAAGGACGCTTTAAACAGTCCCTCTCTAGACATGGCACTAACAAGGAATAGTGAGGTAGTTTCCTTGTGAAATGTGACATGATGTCCAGCAGAAGGACATGATGTCCACAATTTTATAGCAGAAGGGCTATAAAATTGTGTGCTCAGAGATGGTTTGGTGGCCCGTTCAGATTTTCAAGACAAGTGATCAGCTGCCAATGATGGTGTTATACAGGGACTGCCAACCTGAAACTACACTTGTGTAATTCTGTGCTGTACAAGCTGTCTCTGCAACTGTCTGAGACTGATCTCAGCTTAGATGGTCTAAATTCTGAGTGTCCTGAGTGAAGTCTGTACTTTTGATTAACGCCAGACTCACTGAGCTCTTACTTTTATTTTATAGGGAACCTTGGCTTAGATTTTGCAGGTAACAACCAAAACACTGTAAACAGACTCTAAATCCTTCGATTATTTTCCCTGCTGCAAAACTCAATTGCTCACAGACATCCCACTTCCCTCCTGGTATCCTGCATGGCTGACCAGTTGCCAGCTTCTCAGGGACAAGTTAACTTTCGCCTGCTGCTGAGATTGTCCAGCACTGTGGCCACTACTCTGCCATGGGCTTGATGTTGCAACGGTCTTTTCATGGAGATGGAGATGGAGATGGAGATGGAGATAGTTTTGACAGCTCAAGTGGTTGCCATGGTCTAGTGGGATACCTGCCATATTGTAGCCTACTGACTTATTGGCCTTAATGGCCACTTAGTGCCTCTGCCTCAGTTTCTTAATTGTCTGCCTTGCTGCAGTGGTTTTCCCCAATGCGTGGGTGTCATAGCAGCATAGTCATTCAAAGAGAGAATGGAAGCCAAGGCCACTCAGTGTGGGAGGTTCCTCATGATGATTTTGCCAAAGTCTGTTTTGCCAAAGAACATGTTTGGATCCCAGAGAGCATGAGCTTTACCTAGAATCCTATCTTGGGCTTGGCTGAGATCTGATGTTTTCATTTTCCCTGCCTACTCTCGGAGGATCGCCAGATGTACTCCCATCTTCCTGCCAGCTGCCTGCTCAAACAGCCCTCTTGGCAGCAGCAGCCTAGGCAAGTGGTTTGAGCAATGTGTGTTTGAGGACACTGTGTCAATTGTCAGCTTGACCATTGTCTAAAAGCATCAAGCCTGGTTACTGAGGGTGCTTGTCTCAGCTGGCAGTGTCTAAACCGTTTTTTGCAGTGATGTTATAGACCTATACTTAGGGGGATGTGCTCTTGCTAATTTAGCTCCTGGCTGAAGTGAAAAAAGTAACCCAAAATCATAGTTTCAGCGGTGGCAGCAAAATAAGCTCCTGGGCAGACTGGCTCTGAAGATAGAGGAGATAACATAGGGAGGCTCCCAGGAAGAAATCAGGTTCTTGATTTTAATAAAGTGAATTACCTACATATAAAGTAAACAAAGTTCACAGATGTTCCTTTTAGTTAAATTTTTTTTGTAATGCAGAGCCTGAGAGACAATAAAACCAGCTCCACTAACACACATGCATTAGTAAATATGTCTATTTTTATTTATATAATATATATAAATATACACATATGGATATCTACATATATTTATGTAGATAAACATATGTATGCACATAAATTTATGCATGTACAAATTTGAACAAACTGAAATTTTACAAAGATTTCTTAGTGCTCTTTGCATTGGGATCTGCAACATTGTGTTAGTGGGATCCCAAAATGAAGAAAAGCGGTCTATGAAACAAATTTTAATGGGCTACCACACTGCTATTGAGAAAATCGTGGAAAACAAAAGAAGCATATATACTGAAAAATAAAACAGGCTTCAAATCTCTTGCTGTTTTAATAATGAAGACAAAAATGTTTACAGCATAGAGACATTTGATTCAAAAAATAAATTATATACCTTTTACTTTGGAAGTAGTTCAAAATTTGATCTGTTAATTTTATCAAACTGGTTGCAGGAAAACATATTTCTGCAGTATCAGGAGCTGCCAGAATGACCTGGAATTAAGAGGGCAAAGGTAGAGTTGCTTTAAGTATTTTAATTAATCCGTTCAAAGACGATTTGTTTGAACACATTAAGGACACCAGTAAACTAATGGGAATAATTTTCTTTCACTTTTTCCAAATTCAATTGCATATGGTATGATTGCATTTGATCAGGGCATGAACATCATTTCACAGCTGATTGTCTTCTGGCATTGATCATATGAAGTCAATTTAAAGTATGACATTGCCTTCCTCATGTCAGAAGATTTTTTGCTTCTAGTCTTAGCTGCCATAGCTATCAAATTGTGTGTATAATAAATGATATTTTGTTTAGAGGGTGATAACTGTAAAATATTGCCCATTTGGAGAAAAAGTGCTGCGATTGAGATTGATGCCTGGAACTTAATGCATCATAGCTGCAATCAAGCAAATTTTAGACCTCTTATTTCTCCCATTACAGATGATAACTCACAGAGTTCTATGGACTTTCTGTGTTTGAAAAGGAGAAAAGGAGCAAAAAGTAAAATGAGAAAATGAGAAAATTAAAATATTAGAAAATCCACTCTGACTGGCTTCACACTCTCTACATATTACAGTACAGATGTTTTCATGGTCAGTTCATTGCATTAAGTAAGAAAACATCTCTAAAGAGGGAACTCATGCAAGATGATTTGAAGATTTGCATACAGCCCCACTGTTTTGAGTTGCCAGTCATGAATTCAAGTTGGTTGTTAATGCACTGCAGAAGTATGCACATTTTTCAACCCATATTGCCTGTCTCTTCTTTAGTACAAATTATTCTGTATAATCCTGGAACCTGGCTGCAACTTAATGGTGCCTTACAGATGTGGTCAAAGTGAGGCTTTAGGTAAATTCCCAAACCAGGGTAAGTTACAGTCTGTGCTGGAATGCTATCTGCTGCAAGCCAGTTAAGGAGCAACACGAGCGTGGCTTTATTTGCCCTTTGTACTCTTGAAGCAATTTAACCTGTTAACTTTACTATTTTAGAATCTTTGAATAATTAACAATAAAATATTATCCAGTTGCTTTGCAAAAATTTTAGTTTCTGATGAAAATACACATGAGATTTCTGACTTTTTTTGCTTTGGAAGGTGCACGGGAATCTCCCTGTCAACCCCCTACCCTCGACTGACCTTAAAGTGTCAGTTTAACAAATATATAAGAAGTAATATAAAGCAAAGATTTTGTTGTTGATCCATGACATTAATTAATTCTTATTGTCAGATGATGCTGATGCCTCTGTTACATTTTTGTTTCACCACTGAAGGTATAGTTACATTGCTAGAAAATGACTACAGAGGTTGCCAAGGCTGCTAGCAGCCTTTCAAAAGCAGATGGTGTAAGAGTCATTATCAGAGCACTTCTGCCTGTGTTTCCAGGTCCCGTGTAAAAGGCTATTCCCAGAGCGTTTGAGAGGCAAAGTTCAAATTGAAAAAGCTCTTCCAAACAGTGAGACATGCTGTCATTTTCATACTCTCATTTCCCTTCTGATGAGCTTGTCTATTCATAGTCCCAACGGCTGGCAAACAACTGCAGGAGATTAGGAGAGTCATGACCAGGTATGACCAAATAGAATCACAGAATCATTTAGGTTGGAAGTCCAGCTGTTAACCCAGCACTGCCAAGTCCACAACTAAGCCTCGTTCCCAAGTGCCACATCTGCACGTCTTTTAAATACCTCCAGGGATGGTGACTCAACCATTGCTCTGGGCAGCCTGTCCCAAGGCTTGACAACTCTTTCCACAAAGTTTTTCCTAATATCCAGTCTAAACCTCCTCTGATGCAACATTATGTAATTTCCTTTTGCCCAATCATTTGTAAGTTGTAAGAAGAGGTCTAGCAACTTCTAAACACTAGAAAATGCTCAGCAGTGGTGGTTACATTGCTGTGTGTCTTCGGTGGGCAGGTATTGGAGGCACACTCGTTTTCTTCTGCAGCAAAGGAACAAAGTATTATCCAAACAATAACTCTGGGGGCTTTAATTAGGCAGCAAAATCCTGTTTGATGACAGATGCATTATCTGGGCTTGTTAGAGACTCTGCAGGTTGGCTGTTCCTTCAGACCACGTCCTGTTTGCTAGAACCAGTGCTACTGTGAGAAGATAGGTTAGTAAGGAGATGCATTAGTACTGCCAGGACAAAACCCTGCTGTCCTTAACCAGATCTTGGTTTGGATAATACTTTGCTTCCTTGTAAGTCATGATTAAGTTTCTTAAATACTCAGAAATAGATCCAGCCTGTATTGAATGGATCAGATGCTAGAGTATTCTTTGAGGAGCTATGTTAAGATAGTCAGGTTACCACAGCAAGAGGGAAGACATTGGATCCATCAGTTTTGAGCTAAAAATAAGTTAGGGCAAAATGGAATATAGTGTTCCTCGTAGATTTCAATTTAAACCCTCTCTATGAAGCTGGAGCAGCAGAAGTGTGATTTTGTTCCATAAATTATATCTTTCACTTATGGCTTTATTCTCTTTTCATGAGTCTCCTCTGTTTCTGCCAGGTTGCCATAAAGAGGATTGAGTGTAAATGAGAATAAAACCCCTTGTCGTTAGGTTGCAGATAGGATAAACAAGTTCATGATGCATATTAATTAAAAACTCTGTGCAAGTGTAGCCAACATCACTAAAACTAGTTTGGCCTGTGAAAGTACAGGAGTATCTGCTTTAGGGCTGGAAGGTATCCATGTCCCACCAGGGGGAGGATGCTATAATCCAGAGTACCTCTAGGTCCTACTGAACGATGGAAGAATAAGGACTCATCATGACTTCTTTTTTGCTTTGCTTTGCTTTTTTGGCTGGGACATTTTTCAGGTCAATGGTAAAAGTAGCGATTGAAATGCTGGTCCTGCTAAATATGGAGTTTTGCCCTTGAGCAGAGCCGTTTCACCAACAGATTAAAACCATATTGGGCCCTGTCTGTTCAAAGGTTCAGAAGTGGTTCCTGGCTTCACACCCAGATCATTTCCTAGAAAGCTGTAGATTGGTGTGATAAAGCACCAGGGGCTGCAGCCAGAGCGTATGTTATTTTATACACTTAGATGCCTGTATAGACTGCTGTTGACATTGCTGGTCAATAACACATTATCATTTGATTTTTGTTTTTGTTGCTGGTAGCACACGTTGCAGGGAAAACCAGCATAAGTGTATCTGTTTTATTGCCAGCCAGTTCCAGGCCTGCTTTACCTTTCAGCTTTTGGCACCTTGTTTCCACTAGCTCACATCTGTGCTCTGCTAGCAGTGGAAGCACCATGTGTTGCCCACTCCACAGAGGACAGGCTTTCCCTGATGGAAGCAGAGGGAAGTTTGCTTTGGCTTCAGGATATGGTATCGTCAGGCCACAGGCGCAAATCTGCATGTTAAGTGTGCTAAGTTTGAGATTTTCTTCTCCAGGTCCTCTGACATGCTCCTCTACCATGACCTGGGTAAGCCCTTGAGGAGCATGTACCTTCTTTTGCTGTGGTACCTGATCACCTGAGATGGTAGCCAGCCAGAGCCCAGTGACACAACCAGGGCAAGAGAGCAGGAGAAGGGGCGACATGAGTCGCACTTCTTGCTGGAGTCCTGCGCACCCCTGGAGTGCTGCCCTGTGCAGGAGCACATCCACCTGGGATGCTCACATGTGGGTGTTCAGGGAAGCCTGAAAGAAAGTGCCCTGAGCAAAATGCATGCTGTGGTTGTCTGTGTGTTCACACTGGTCTTTGCAAAATCAGAACAGCCAGGCCCACTGGAGTACGTTGTCACTACAAGATCACTGAAGGTTTGCTGCCTCAGTACTTATAAGGTGGGCGTTGCAGCCAGCCCCGCTGTGTACAAATTAGATCTGAGTCTCCAGTTCCTGGTGCCTTGTCTGCATGCCCCAGTGAAGGGTATTCAATAACCTACTCCCTGCAAGGTGTAAGCAGAGCAGCCTTTGGCTGTCTAATGTGTCTAACACATGAATGAACATATCTCCTGGTGCTTTGTGCCTCGGATGCACATACACTCCTGCACACGTGCCTACAGCAGGTCCTCTGCATTCCGAACATGCTTTCTTTGTGGTCTTTCCCAGAGTGCCATCACATGTAAAGAGAAATGTAAGGATTATGACTGTTTTTCACAGTGTATGCTAATAACATACTTTCTAAAACATACTAGTATCATATGGAAAAGGGAATTCCTTGAGGTGATCTCACTTATAAAGCACAGTGCTAAATAGGAAAGGAGCAGGATGAAAGACAATCACGTTGCTCTGGTTCAATAACAGGAAAGTATTTGCATTTATTAAAAATTACGTGATCTTAAGTTAGGATTTGGGCATGATGTTTTCAAAAGTAGACAGAAATTAGGCAGAACACTTGGAATGACAAGGCCTAAATGTAAAGATACTATAAAGACACCTCATGCTTTTTGTTTACCCGGCTTTTTGTATATATCATGTATGAAAATACATCATTGTATGCACCTACTGGCCTTGTATGTCTATTGTTTTCACTTTGACATGCATTAATTGATGTGTATCCTAGCCCACAGCAAGTTAGAAACCACAGGAGAACTACTGATTGCTGGAGCCACATTGCTCTGAAGGACTGTGACAATCTCTGAAGTTCTTGCATGTATTGATGTAGCCAACACCATAATGTCAGTTAGGTTATAAAATCAAACAGCAGGCTGAATTGATCACAGTCATTAAAAATCTTTAATATTTGTTTTCCAAATAGGTGGAAGAGACAGTCAACAGCCATATTTGCTGGAGTAGTGAACCAAATTGCTTTGACTGGAACCATTACTCACTTGCACCTTTGATGGCAGCAGCCAGGTAGGAGAGTGAAGGACGGGTGGTTTTGCATGAGCTGAGGGAGCGGGTCTGAGAGCACAGTTTTTCGTTCTCAAAAGGCTTCATGTGGAAGTCACCCACATTTAAATCCTGATTATTTGTTCTTTTGTTACAACTGAAGCCAGCTTTTGCTGAAATTAGAGACATTTCTCTTTTGGGGCAGGTTTTTGTTAATTTGGAAGCAATGTCTTTGTTTTTTTCCACATATTTGGTTTTCCACTTTCTCTTCTCTTGTGCAATTCTTTTATCAAGTATCCAGGGAGTCCACTTCGTGAACTAAACAAGCAGAAAAGTGTGCTTGTAAAAGTACAAGAAGACATGGGGGGGTGAGATTTTTATATCTGAACTGTCTGGGGATTTTTATTTGGTTTATCCTAAAATATAACTTGATGATTTCTACTTGAAAATCTCACCATTTCAAGTGCACCGTGGACAGTACTGTTCAAGGTCTAATTTTTCCTCTGGGTCTTGAACACTTGGGCACATAGAAACTGCAGTTATGAAAATGCTGATGCTGTTGAATGCAATACCACCCAAGACAGCTTAAAGCTATTGGATTCCCAACTTTGATCTGACACAGAGGTCTTACTGTGGCATCAGATAATTCAGAAGACAATTTATCTTGTCAAGGAAAGGTCAGTTTTCAGCTTCTGATTGCAGTGCCATGTTTATTTGGGTTGGTTGACCAAGTTGGTCAGTTTTCACATTCACAGTCTCAAAAGCTGTGTCTGTGTGCAGTACACAGTTACTTTTGTTGCTGTAGGAGACCTGAAGCACTGAGAAGCTCCTCTTCTCTCATCTTCTCTCTACAGGTGCATCCTTGATGGTCAAAGACCTGTTAGCCCTTAGAATTTAATAAGACAAGCTTGAAAGAGTGAAAGGTAAAGGAAAGTCTGATCTCTCTTGTCGACTTTCCTTTTTTTTTTTTTAATTATCCAATATTTATCCTCAGCCAAGGAAGCTAGGTGTACAAGGAGCACCCTGGAGTTTCTCATGTGGTATCATGAGCACAGAAGGTGTTCAAAGAAGACACAGAACATATTTTGAGAAAACGGTGCCAGATTTTGCAGAATTATGTAAATAGCGTTGGACCTATGTTTCATTCTATAGATGAATTCAGTGAAAGAAGGAGTTAAATTGAGAAGGGAAATCCCTTGAACTTTTGCTCAACCCTGGAACTGATCGCAAGTGTTCTGCAGTCCAGGATGGTGTTATATGGGACATTTCTTCTTATGGATCCCTCTCAAGGTCCCTGCAATGGGAGTCGTGGGTACCTGTGGTGTTCTCTTTCCCCTCTGCAGTCTCTGAGAGCAACCAAGATGTTTCTGCACAGCCTGGGATCAAAGTTGGGTGGGCGAGAGGCTGTGAACTGATGGCTGTCAGCAGGGCTGTTACCCCCGCCAGAGGGCCTGTGGAATTTCTGTTTAAAGTTCAGCAGGAAAATAAACTGTCCTCATGCACCCCTGAGCTCTGTTGCCAGTTTGGAAAGCATTAACAGCGTGTGAAATTTATAAGGAGGAGTAATGGAACACTGCTGGAGTATGGAAACCTGGCCATGTCCTGACTCACCAGGCAGGATTTAAGTGGAAAACTGAGAACTTTGGTACACAAGAGTACAGCGGCCATCCTCTGAAATGGGGTTTTAGTATATATTTTTTAGGTTTTGTTAGCATGTAACTTAATGGCTCTTACGTGCACTGGGCCCTTATTGCTGTGGCTCTTATACAGAGAGAAGTCTCCCCGATATGTGTCAGCCGAGTAATAGCACCCTTCATTATTTGTTTGGAACAACTGCATTTTAGAATAGATGATCTCAATTAACATAGTTCAAACCAGTGCTATTGTAACTATGATGATATGCACCAGTACCTCATGTGCTAAGGATATTAAGGCAAGCACTTAATACTGGTAGGGTAGTAAATACATTGTGTGAGCTAATAAAAGGCTCCCACTAAGAAATGGAACCCTATTACTGCCTCCTTTACAGGTGAAAGCTTGCAGTCTGATTCCACCACTAGACACGGGATGGTAGGAAGGCACATTTTCTTCAAGAACCACAGCATGCAATGCTGCAAAACCAGCAGTCCCAGGCGTCCTTCAGGGAATGTTTGCTGCAGCTGAGCAAGATTGCAAGCTGTGGTGTGGAGGACCAGCTGCCTTATTTTGGCTGAGAATCCTTTGAAGATACTGGTTCTGATTCTCTACTGCCTGAAACCCTTTGCTATTTATACCTGGGTAAAGTGAATGCCAAGCGAGCATAAAATACCACTACACTAGTGCTAAAGGAGCTGTTATCCACTTTGCCCAAATATAAATGACTATGCAAAGGGTGAAGCAAGTTCAAGGTCTCTCTTTTTGTTGTGACATTGTCCCTAAATCCAGCTGCTCATTGCTGACAGCGTGACTAGAAGGAGGCTGAATCCTCCTGTAGGTTTGAGCTCAAGATGTGCAAACTCGGGGAAGCGAGAGCACTTGCTTCTGGTCCCGCTAGTAGCCAGAGAGAGGCAAAACATGTTTCTTCTTTCACGACCTGGAGGCGGCCGAGCAGGGTGGCTGGACAGCAAATCCAGCAATCCATTCGTCAGTTCCCTGAGCAGCCCTGTGCCGGGGCGCGGATGAGACGCGAGAAGGTCCAGGGGAGGCAGACATGGGCACCGCGCTCTCCAGCCTGGCGGCTGCGGGCACGGAAGGCCGCGGTGTGGAGGCAGCGGGCGCGGGGCTCCGGCGGGGCCGGGCGGGGTGTGGGAGGAGGAGGCCGCGCCCGGCGCAGCTGCGCTGCCAGGCCCCGTTCTCTCGGGCAGCTGCCGAGCCCTTCTGCCGGCGGCGGGGTTCGCCTGCGGGACGGCGTTTGTCTTCATTTCAGAGCGTTCCCCCCCGCCCCCCCCCCAAACCGAAACCAACCCCCAGAGCCATAAGAATCAGCGCTTGTTTAATGAAATCTAGCAACTTCATTCTCCTCCCTCCCCCCGCACAATATGTGTGGCCCGTGCAGCCGCAGACGGCAGTGCACTGACATCCCGCGTCTTGGAAGGACACGGTCCTTGAAATCCTCTGGCACCGCGAGCTACTGCTTTCAAACTAGAGCAGAGACAGATAAGGATATCGTGAAGGAGAAATTTGGCGTTGCGAATTACAAAACCGAATCCTTAAAAAACCTGCGTACTTTTGGCAGTATTTCGTGTCTCGTAAATAGAACCCATATATATTCATGCGTATTTTAAGCAGAATATAGTGTACTGCAATTTCTGCCATCTAAGCAGATATCCTGGTAGAGTAATTTAAAAACAGAGTTGGGTTTTTTTTTCGTAGCCAGCACTAACAAGGCCAGCGTTCTCTGTCAGGCATCCTGGCCCCAGGCATCAGGCCCAGGGGCTCCCAGGTGTCCATATACCTGCTGAAGGCAGTGCAGGAGTTCTGGAGTTGACCCAGCACCGGGTGCAGGCATCAGTGGCTGGCTGTCCCTGAGCAGAGCTGTGTGGGGACGGTGTGCTGCAATGCACGCTTCTGTGCGAGAGATACTTTTAAAAAGCAAGGCATGAAATACAGGCAGCTGGAGGGATTCTTTATAATACCTAGATGAACCTCTATATGTTTTATTTCTTTATAATTCTTTCTTTATAATTTTTTCTGGGAATAGGGGGTCATAACAGAATGAACAATTGAACCACTGAACCCCCCACTTGATGGTATTAATTTTATTTAACTTCTAAGACATATATATACACCTATTTGCATCTGTATTTTCCTCTGTCTAAAAATATCTTTAGATACGAGGCTTACAGCTTCAATTAAGACGTGGAGTGAACAATTGCAATTTTAAATCTGCCAGTGACATGTATGCAGAATTATTGCTACAATCCATGCTATAGTAACCCTAAATAATTTCAAAATATAAGCAGGACACTATACTACAATGTCAGTCTTTGAAAGTAATCCTATGAACTTTGATGTGTTCTAAACAAAATTTGAAGAATTTTCATTTTTGAAAAATTACAGTGCCCCGTACAAATCCATTTGAGTGGAGTCTCTTGTTCGCTGACACTTTGTTAAAAAGTTCTGAGACTGCAAAGTTTTAGCCAGTTGGGAAGCTCAGATCCACATTAGCAGCAACCTCCAGATGGCTGCACTTTCATTTGGTACTAAGCCTTCTAGCATCTCAGCGTTTGCATGTTTGGGATGGTGATGTGTACTCTTCTGCTTGTTTTTGCCAGAAAATGTACAAGGCATTGTATGATAAGTTTTGACACATAGTGTAGCTCAAGGAAGAAGTGAGAAATAGAGTGTGGGGAGAGAGAAGGGACAAGGAAAAGAGGAGGACAGGAATAAGGAATAAGAAAAAGGAATAAGAAAATGCAGCAGGAGAAGTTTTTGTCAGTGTAATGAATTCAGCCTGACTGGCAAATACAATCTGACTGCAAGTTATGAATTTCATTGAATTTGATCCAAGAAAGACACAGCTGAGCAATCTGCAGGAAGCAATCTTTTCCTAGAAGTATGCAGCTCCAAACTGTACAAATTCTTCCACTGGTCATAAAATGTCTGTCTGCCACTGAACCTACGCAATCAGATACTTTTGAATCAAGAGAAAATGTTGTACTGAAACAGTCAACTGAAGAATAACAAAAATATCACTAAATGTAGAGTTTTGAATGAAGAAAACCTGTATAATTTCAAGTTGGCCAATGAAGCCTTAGTGATAAGGACAGTTAATCATTCTCGTGCAGCTGTTTCCTGACATTTCTGCAAAATGTTGTGGAAAAATTAATGAAGGTTTGTTCAGTAATGGTTTCAAGCTTGGCTAGTGGAAAATATGACAGTATTTCCATCGTCAATTAAGAACAAGCAAGGCCTTTTTTTTTTCCGTAGGGGAAGTGGTATGCAGTTTGTACTTCACAGGAAACTGTAGACTCGAGAGCAGCTGTGTGATAGTAACAGGTATGCAGAGAATATGGAGAAAGGCCCAGGCCCTCTTCTCTTATTACATGTTCTTCAGTGTACTAGAAGTAGTTCTGTTATATACTGGAAATGTGGGATACTTACACTATCTACTATGTGGGGTATTCCTTCGAGTATCTGGCTCTGAAAATAAATGCCCTTCCTGACACTTCAGTAACAAAGCTTGCATTAATAAGGCTTTCATTGCAGTTTTATTCCTGTGATGTCTGAAAGGACTAATTTCTTCAGGGGGAGAGACACAGGGATTTTTTTCCCATCTCTGAAACTCAAGTTACTTGCAATTTGACCTCGGGGTGTCTGGTTGTCATAGCCGTGCAGCATACCTTGGTGGGCACATCTGGTTGCTGTGCTGCCTGGGTGCAGAGCAGCAGTGGGGCTAGAGGGGAGCTCGCTGGCCTCGTGTGCAGTGTGGGCATGGGCTGTGTGTGCCAGCTGGGTGTCATGCATGTGTATGTGGTGTTGCAGATAGCCAAGGAAGCATGGCCAGGGGCTGCACTCTTGTTGCAAATCGGCATAGCTGAAAGTCACTATAGCAGCTGGGCAGTGGCCTTTGTCCACTCCTTCACTTGGTGGCCCGCAGCCCCTGGCAGGCAGCCAGCTGCCAAAAGCCTTCTCCAATGGCACCTTGGGGCTCTGGCTCCTGCCAGAGCTCCTCTGTGCTTGAGCTTCTCCAGCCCAACTCATTTAGGGGTATGCTGGATCCTCTCTGTGCTTGAATAGGCAGTATGGGACAGAAGGTCGTCGGGAATTAGACAATTTCACTCTTCAGAATAAATTGTGAAGACTAGTCCCATACAGCCAGTATAATTTTTACTCAAAGGGTTCTAAATTTTATTTTGTGTTAGAAATGCATTAGTGTGAAATGTCCAAGTCTGGTACGGAAACACTGTAAATCACCGCAAAATTTTAGGTGAATAATTTAGGTGCTCCGTACCTTTCTAGTACCTTCCTGCACTGTGAGGTTTTGTACAAGCCTGCCTCCTGTAAAATTTCTTCCTCTGACTTTCCGAGATACTTTGAGCCCTACCATAAATACGATTTCTAGCCTGTTTACACAGTATGATGATTCATGCTAAAGTGGTGGATAGAAGATGCATTATAATGAATGGTTTATGCTTTCCTAATATCACTCTGTAAAGGCAACACTTACTTAATGCTCTTGCAAATTTAGAAGACGCTTAGCAAGCTTGCTAAAAATGTTTGTCTTGCTCTCTGTAATAGTAGCTGTAGGGTGTATAGTTCTTATTGACAGGTTTAAGACAGTGTAAAACAGTTAATAATAACAGACTTGTATCCATGATTTGTGACCATTCACGCAAGTGCATAAAAGTCAGCACCAAGTTCTCTCTCCCTGATGCAGTCCACTGTGAAAAGTTTCATTTAGGATTCTCCCAAGTCTGCAATCTCTAGTGCAGGTAAACCTGTTGCTGGAGTCAGTGGCAGCTTTACCAGTATCAGTGTTATCAGACCATTAGAGACAGCTCAGTAAGAGCCTCTAGTTAGTCTTGATTTGGGACATTAAAAGATTATTCATGCAAGCATCCCATCTGTAACCACATGCATGCTGCCACTGCAGTCAGTGCTCTCGTGCCTGCAGTGGGACTGCTTGTGTGCTGCAGGGTGTGCTTGGGAGTAAGGGAAAGACGAGGGCTTTGCTTTTGCATTTTATCTGATGTGGGAAATCTGAGGGTGCTGGGTCAAACATGAGCTGCTTTTAAACGTCTCAGCGTGAGGGCTGTGCCTACAGCTGCTTAGGAATTTCCCATAAAAACAATTTGTCAATTGAAAGCGGAATTTCCACAAGAACAAGTTTTCCACTGGAAAATTTCCATATAGCTATTTTTATTTTTTGTTTTCCCATGGAAATCTCTGAATTAAATACTTCCCTTTAAGTCACTTTACTCCATGAAGAAGACCTTTGTTCAGCTGATCTGAGCTAAAATGTTTTCAGTTGCCATTAAGTTGCGTCTGCCTGTTATGTCTCTCATTTCATTATGAATGGCAGTTCAAAATTTCTATTCTTAAGAAGTTACTGTGGGCAGATCACCTTGACACTCTTTGTGTCCCACACTGGGTTGTAGTCACTTGTCTGAAAAAGTCTACTCACTACTGAAAAAGCAATGTCAAAGTGAAACAAATTCTAAAATAGAGGCCTCAAGCCCTGGGAAAACCAGAGGAGCCTTGTTCATTTGTGAACTTACGTCTTTGCTGTTTAAACTCAGTTTCCCAAAATTTTGAGTATATTATACTGGTAATTTAAAATGTATGTGGGAGTTGCAAAACTCTTGGATTCCATTTGAGATTAGTGGGAAATAAAAAGTATGTTTAAGTGATTGTAAAATTGACTAAGATCACACAATCAAGATGAAGGACTTCCACTTGGCTTGTTTTAATCCCTGCCCTGACAACCCCTATCGAGGCCAGCTGGGTAATGGCTGAGATAGTACTGGAGGTGATTGGACACCTGGTGCTGAGCATATGGGAAGGAAGGAGAATGCTGCTGACACCAAGGTGTTCGTCATATGACACAGTGACCTCTTACAGATGAACATTAAAAAAGAATGAGTATCACTTTTACTTTTTAAACTAGCAGTTTGAATAGTACCACCGTTTGTAGTAGGTGCTGGGTTCTCCTTATGGTAGTGTGTCTCCAGATTCCTGTGAACCTTTTTCTTTGTCTTGCTATCTCGAATGAGTTCTTAATTCTGTTCTCATTGACACATGGAACAAGTTCTAGTCACAGCCGTAAAACTTTGGTTATATTGCATGGTGGCCAGCTGGCAGTTTCGGTGATCGTCCCCTGTTGCCCCCGAGGGAAATGTCCCCCAGGAGGAAGTGGGCTGTACCAGAAAGTGCACTGTGTGACAGCCAGTGTGCCAGAGGAAGCTCACAATCTACATGAGCCTGAAAGCAGGTGCAGATCTTTTCACCTGGTGCACGCAGGAAACAACATGGCCAATGTCTGACTTTCCTTCAGGCAACCTCCCCCGTGCTCCTCAGAAAGGCATGGGAGTTGTGGTTAAATATAACCATCCAACCTTTTACTTGATCGCAGACTGAACAGGGGCTAAGAAACTTTTAGCCATTATCTCAATTTTAGGTATCTCTTCGACTGGAGGGCAGTTGACTCTCAATCATATCTTCCAAATGAATGGCTTGGAGAGAAAATCCTGGGCTACCTTTACCTACAGAAAAGCACACATCTAAAGGAATCTCCTCTGTCCCTTTTTCTGCCCCTCTCATAGGATTCTCTTGAGTTCCCATTCCCTCTGACTCTGTCACTGGTTTGTTTTGATCCTCATAATTTTCACTGGGTAGCCTGAATTAGATTTCTGAATGCTGACTGTTGGATCTGAACCTTCTTCTTCCGGGAGGATAGGACTGGCAGCTTATGGAGAACTTGTTTGACTGTGAGATCAGGAAGGGTTTTTGAGGACTGCCTTAGTCATTTATCCAGCCAGCATACCCATTCTTACCAGATGGTGCTGGGCACTCTCCCAGCCCGAAAACCTTCTTCTTCCCCACTGCTTAGCTGCCCCAGTGGTGCTGAAGCCAAAAGTGACAGGTCAGAATAGAAGGAAGAAGGGACACGTAAGGACTGGTCATTAATTCTTTATTTAAATATGTCAACAGTTGCCTCTAGACAATACCAACATAAGTTGCTGGCATTCAAGGAAGCATCTAATAGGCCTTCTGTGCTAACAGTAAAGACTTAATTGTACCAAAACCCTGAACACAGTTTCAAAAAGTACAATGTTTCTCCACCATTTCCACCTGTGTGTTGTTCTTTGGGAAAAACAATAAAGCCCACCTCACTTGTAGTCCCCTCTACTAAAATGGAAGGTTTTCTCCAAGTGTGACTGAAACTGGAGTTTTCATTCACCTGGTAGAATTTGAAGAGTAGCTGAAGGAATGATCACAGCAATTATTCACACTGTTTGGCAAATTGGCAAAACCTACATTTGTTACAATCAGTTGTATTTCACTGTAGTATTGCAAAGGCCTTGGTTCTAAATATAAGATAGGCAGAAATTGTTCTGTTAAGTATGTCCTAAAATTATCCAGCACAGAAATACTTTAAGGAAGTGTAAAAATGAATTCTCAATTTCTCAAAAGGCAGCTTAAAGGGGAAGGCATGCTGATGTGGACGTATTGAATAAATGCCATCTCAGTAACAATTCTACCAAATGTAGGGAAGAGCCATACACGTCCTGTCGTTGTTATAAGATTCATGGAGAAAATACTCCCACTCAGATAGAAAGTCACTGTAAACAGCTCTCTTGCTGTTAGAGTTGATGTACTTTTGACGATGCAGTGGCTCTTAGAAGGAAAAGAGCATGTTGTGCAATAATGTGACCTTACGTTGCATAGACACTTCCAGTTTTGGAATGCGAAATGTCTGAAACTGGGAGTGGGCGGACAAGAGGTGGAGCCAGTCAGGAGCCTGGGTGGCTGCGTTTCTGAGAAACTCTCTTCTCCTGGTGAGTACTGCTAATTCACCAAGTGCACGGCTAAAGCCCTGAATAGTGCTAAGTTGAACCACTAAACAGTATCAAGTTTCAAATGGACATCGAGCTATAGGGGGATATTTTGGAAGTTAATTGTATAAAACCTCATTGAAAACAAGTCTGAATTCTTTCAGACCTGAAACAGCCTCCCAAAATGCGTCAGAGACTCTTGATGCTGCAGCGAGGTCAGCTTCCCTCCCCCCTACCTGTGAGTCAGGACAATTCTATTATAGGAAGCTTTTATTGGAGGCTCTCAATAGAGAGGTAGACAACATGCAGATGGTGAGGACACAGTGGGACAGAGTTTGGATCCTGTGCCTGCATAAGTGGTCACCAACAGGTGACCAACAGGTCAGAAGAACATTTTTTCTGGAGAACAGTGGGATACTAAGGAAAGAATAGTATTTGTGCAAGAGGTAGGTTCGACTGATTTCACCTTCTGTCTAATTAAAACTTGGATGCAGAGTCCACTCAAGCTGGCATGATACTGATTTCTCAAAGGGGCAAAGGCTAAGTCTCTTGTGGGCTTAATGCCCTCAGTGCTTGTCTGCAGTTCCTTCCTTATTTACTTTTGCTGAAAATCACAGAAAAATAATTTTAGAACAGCTCAGTTGTCTGTAGAGAGAAAAAAGAAAACTAAGGAGGAAACAGAATGTATTCGACAGGTGGGAATTTCAGAGGTGTTATCTTGATTTTCAGTCAAGGCAGACACTTTTCAAAATAGAAACTTCCTGTGGGGTAGTCACCCACTTACTCTTTCCTTTCCTATAAATTCAGACCTGCTCATGGGTGGATCAACACTGCTGGGACTTAAAAATATCTGTGAGCCATGCTGTCCCATTTGTATTAGCATGCCTATAACTTTTTCCTTGTTTGTTATTGCTGTTGTTACCTGGACTGCTCTAGCAGAGTGTTAGCATAGATGAAATTCTTGAAACAAGCAGTATTTTGCCAACTTGGAGCTGTGGTTTTAGATGTGCTCTTCTTTCAGTAATGACAGATACTCTCTGCTTCCTGGACTCACTGCCACTGGAGAAATATCTTACAGCAATCTGTGATTAAAAGGATACCTCTAGAAATAATTTACTATATGAGGACTTTTATTATTTCTATGTGGGATTGCTAGCAGCAGGTAAGAGATCCTGGAAACCAGCTGTAGTTATTTAATTCATGACCTGTCAGAAAAGAAGGTTTTGGTTTCCAGTCTTGCTGAGCACCTTGAGTGAAAAGCAGAGCATGCAAAGGGCTGACCTACCTGAGCCCTCAGCAAAATGGGTAGTTCTGCATTTGAGTGATTTTCTTGAGAGCACCCCATGTGGAGTCTTCTGCTTTATTGAAGGCTTGTGTTGTACTGGTTTGATCCACTTTTCATTTCACTGGTGGAATATTTCTATTAACTTTTCCACAAGCTGATTCAAACTGCATAAAAAGGGGAAAAAAAAGAAAATTTGGATTTGAATCCATGGGTGGTGCATTTTATGAGCAACTTTATCAATGCATTGTTCCTAGAGGTGTAAATAACCTTTTCCTTAAGAAATAAAAAACAACTGGATGTACTTCTAGTGTTCTTCTGAGTGCCAAGCAATCATTAGTAAACACTCAGGCAAATGGACTCGTTACGCAGATGTGCCTGAGCCTGTTCCCATGTGGAGTTTGATTTGGAGAAAATAAGGTGCTTTTGATAGACTTGCTGAGGCAGTTACCTGCCTGAGATTACATTTGAGGTTCTCATTCAGAAAGTCTTAAGTCTAAAGATGGTTGTGTTGGAAAAAGAACTACCTAAAGCATAAAGCAAGGACGTGGTTTATCTGAGCTTTATGATGAAGAGGGGCTGGACTGGCAGACCTAAGCAGAGCACTGTGGTCTCCCGAAAGGGGTGTAGAACTGCTCCAAGCAGGGGATGCTCCTGGACATTTTGATGACACTAGCTGCCGCATTCCCCTTTAGTGTGATTCAGCAAATTATTTCCCTGTTGGATAAGATGTAAGTAAGCTTCCTTTGCCATCTGCCTGGTTGCCTGCTGTCCAAACATGCTCTGACCAGTCAGCAGGAAATGTGAGTGCCTTTGACCTCCACTGGCCCTTTTCCTGGCCTTCCTCTGCCCTTTGCTCTTTCTGGCAATGTCCTGTTGCAGTAGACTTCAGGAGAGCAGCCTAAGTGCCAGCATCTTCCAGCTGTCATGTGAAATGCAGTTTGGTTCACATCAGTTCTGTTCTTTCTCTAAGCAGTTTATACCGAATATAAAAGTTCATGTCCTGTCTTATGATTAAGTTTGACATCCTTGAACAGATCAAGGAGAAAAATGAATTGTTACCCTGAAGAAAGTTGTGAAGAAAAATACCAGAGTGATGGCTTTTTTTGCTTTTAACTTTTGCTGATCAGAAATCAGAGGCAGAATTTTAGATCAAACATCCATAGTGATTTTGCAATCAAATACTCCCAGCTTGTGAAGGTGCAAACAGCAGCTCCTCCAGCTTGCTCTAATGAACCAGCAGCTCTTCATTGATGCTAGCAAAGAAATTAGGCTCCCTCTTATGCAGTTTCATCTGAACAATTTGGTTTATTTTACTCAAGCAGACCTCACCAATCCACAATTAAAGTGGCATTTTCATCTCGCCCTTAGGGGCTAAGAAAACACTTCTGAAGGTCTTTGTTCCTCTGATGAGCTTGGGAGAGGAACAAAATCAAACAAGTTTTTTTGTGGCAGGAGTTGGGTCGTGATTGAGACAGTTGGCTACTTCATTATAGCAAACATGTAGGTGGCCTTTCTCATGTTTTGAGATCCAGGAGAGGAGTTCTGACTTGACTGACGTTTTTGAGCGGAGTCAATCCTTTGCAGAAGGAGGGTCAGGTCAGCTGTGCCATATGCAGCACGCACTGACAGTGAGCCCTTTCCTCTCGGCTGCTTTGAAGTTGCAGTCTCTATCTTTTTGGCAGGATCAGATCCAAGTGGTGAGATGGCCCTGTGTTTGGGCAACTTTAAAACGTCTGTAAATTTTTGCAGCTGTTTGATTGTGGTATTTATAGCTCATTTTTACCCATGCTTTCTTTTTATGTAACACTTACCAGCAGACTTCCTTGCTGGTACTGGTTCCACTCTGAAGGAAAGGCTGGATGTAATTTGCAGGATCGTTAGGGTGAGATGAGCTCTTGAAATCCGATTCAAGTTAATGATGAAACCTGAGTTTTATTAATAATACATTGTAATTTTTACTCCCAGCAGGGCAAATACCTCATATTTCTCATCTTTTTATCTTGAGGATCCTAGTTACTGTGGTCTTGTTCAACTTGGTGGCTATTCCACACCTTGCTTGGGTTTTACAAGAGGAAGATACCTGGTTTCCACCATCAGATTTCCACTTGAGCTTTCCCAGGTAGCGCAGTGTCTTTGCAGATGTTGGTGCATTACACAAGCTGGGGTGCAGAGGGACTGAGAGGAGGATACATGATCAACAGATGAAACAGCAGAACGTTAATAATAAAAGACACCTAATTGGACGTGCCCTTTTGCCCAGGAACAAGGACATATTTCAGTGCACAGAAGGCACCAGGCCCCGTGGCAACCTGCTCCCACCTGCTACAGGTCTTCCTGAGGACAAAATTGCATTATGAGCCGAGCCACAATTGCCTGCTGCAATTGCTAATAAGTAAAGCGTTAATCCTAACCCTTTGTAGACTTCATCTATGCTTACACCTCTGAGATGCTGGGCCAGATTGGAGAGGTGACATAAATCATGGTGTGCCTTACGTGTTGGTTGAGTGGGAGGGGAGCGCACACTGGTGAAAATGACACCGTGCAGGGGCGTGGGGGAGAAGACTGTGGCAGGAAAAGCAACCTGCAGCAGGATATAGAAAGATGTGAGATAGTGCAGACTCTCTTACTTAATGCCGTATTTCCTTACCACCTCCCATAGCTCCTGTTGCAGCCTCCCCTGCTGTCCTGTGCTGGTGCCCACTGCCTCCATTTCCCCATGGTGGAGTGGTGTGCTTTAACCAACTGTAGGCTTTCATTTTGTGGGAAATGCCGTCCCATCTGAAGTGCAGGACACCACCTGTGCCATCTGTTTGTGAAGGCGTGAGTTAGGGGACTTACTTTAGGGCGAGATGAAATGGCCTTAAGTTGCACCAGGGGAGGTTTAGTTGGGGTATTAGGAAAACTTTCTTCATAGAGAGGTTGGTCAAGCAGTGGAACAGGCTGCTCAGGGAAGAGGTGGAGTCACCATCCTGGAGGTATTTAGAGTCTTGTAGATGTGGCACTTTGGGACATGGTTTAATGGTGGACTTAACAGTTTTAAGTTAATGGTTGGGCTCAATGATATTAAAGGTCTTTTTCAATCTAAATAATTCCATGATTCTACATTTGGGACAAGAAGGTTCCAACACCCATAGTTCAAACACTGGACAAAGGAGAAAGCCTATAGCAGGAACTTACTAAAAAAGAAGACTTCATTCCCTGATTTTGTGATTTCAGTGTATTCTACAGAATTTTGGAAAATACAATGCACTGTATTTTCCAAAGTGTTACGTTTTCTAAATTTTTTCTAATACACTTTTCTGCAATTTTCCAAGTTTAATCTTCTTTGTACATGCTTTAAATGGGTGCAATCTTAAAAAGATAGGTAGTATATTACTTTTACTTAGACAGAATTTCTGCTCCAAATCTGAGAGAGGAGATAGGCTGAGGTTTGATCACTTTGCTTTTAACTTTATAACTTAAAATACTCAAAGTGGTTGAGTGTATGTGGTCCTGTCTCCTATTAACTTCATGGAAATGTATTGCCAGAATACGGTCTTCAGTATTTAAGCCTACTAATAATTATTTTTACAGCCATATTTCCTCTAATATAATAACATCTATTTTTCATTTCGGATGAAAATTAAATTGTCTGAAGAATAGTATCATCAACTGATGACTTGCATCATCATGTTTAACTATTCTAGTAAAAAAAAATCAGTGATTATTAAATTTACTGCTTAGGCAAATAATAAAAAAGACAAAACTATGATGCTGCTCAAAGAGTGCTCTTGCATCAATGGGAATCAATCACAGCATATCAAGAAAAGAACATGGTCTCTATTTTCCACGGGAACTAATGTTAAAAATTCAATCTTATTAACTCAAATTACTTTTTGTTTAATGTTAAAATCAGAGGAAAATAAAAATTCTTATGTCCAAATAATCATTTGGATTGAATCTTGCATGTGAAGTTGGCAATATGTTACAGTGGGCTTTTCTCCCTGTTGTAAGTGAGAGAAAAGGTCTGGTAAAAACCTGTGTGGTTTTGTTTAGCTCAGCAGAAGTGATGGGTGGTATTTGGAGGCACGCATGAAGGCTGCATAATAATGAACCCCTCTTGTGCATGTCAGCCAAATGATATCAAATAGAAAAAGCCAAATTGTGGGAGAGACCTTTCCTTTCACAGCTCATGCAGAGCACTAGTCAGCCCTAGGAATTTGGCATGAGTGTGGCTTCCAGTAGCGGTATTGCAGTCACAGGCTTTAAACAGTTGCAGATGTTCTGAAGGGGATTGTGGGAACCGTCCGTGCCTTCCCTTTGGGAAGCAGGGAGCGAAGTGCATGGCCCGCAGGAGCATGGAGTTTCCCTGGAAGGAGACTTGGCTGGGCAGCTCTGAACACCTCAGCTGAGTGCAGCTGTGGCTCGTCCTGTTGCAGTCAAACCCACGGGAGGCTCAGGATGAGCATCCTGTCAGGATGAGCAGTGGGATGGTCCATGTGGCAGCCCAACCAAGGCTAGCCAGCACCAACAATAGATCCAGCCCTCCTGATCTTGGCCAAGGGGCGATCCTTTGGCTGCAACCTGTAATGGCAGTAACTAATGCTTCCCTTTCTGGCAGGTCCTTCGTGCTGGGGAACAGCTGTGCACTAGCCTGAGGCAGGTGTGGCATGCAGGACTGGGCTGTGAGAGAGTCACTTTGTCCCACTGCTGCTGGCCGGGCACAGCCACGCTCAAGGGCGTGAATCCTGCCCCCTGCCTTTGCCTCCTGCTGCTTCCCAGAGTTTGCTGGTATAGCTCTGGTTTTGCCTCTGAATCTATTCCCATAGTCCAATGGGCTGTTTTATTGGGATGTCTTAATAGAAATACTCCAGCTATTTGTCATGGGATGTAGGATGCAAAAGCCACGTGGAAGATCTGCCTGGTCTTTTCACCTTTACTCTTGTTATAATGTCAGTGAAAAGGGGATGATTTCAAAATCTGATTTTTACCCCCCTTGTATTCTCAAGTTTCTCAAATTAGAAACAGGAAGCTGTTTTGCATAAAGGTAAGATTGTGTTTTTAACAAGAAAAGTTGGTGTTAGACAGACTAAATATACCTACACAGTCATACTCAGTGGGTAGTCCTGGCTATTTTTAGGCTTTATTTGTGCCTCTCTTTATTTGTTGTTTTTTTTAGTGACACCTCCACTGTACCTTCAGCTTGTGGAGAGGCACCACTTCCTGCGCTGGTATGAAGCTGGCAATTACAGCCAGCCTTGTCAGGTGTCATTTACCAGGCATTGCAGAGGGCTGGTTTCAGCAAAGGAAGAACAAAGCTTAATAAAAAGAGAGAGAGGCAGAAGCATTCTCTTAATAATTTGCCCTTTGCAACAACAGACCCTTATCAGATCCCACGCTCATCTGGCTGCTGACGCTGTACTTGCTTCATTAGTATGAGCTATTTTTACACCTTTTGTGTCTTTTGAGGAACCGAGTGGGCCTGCTGGCTTGTAGTGATTCACCATCTCCAGGCGAACAGGGTGTCCTCAAACCCTGTCGGTGGGGGAGGAAGGGAAAAGTAGGGGGAAGAGTTCAATTGAATAAGTGAGTCGATTAGGTCGATTATTTATCTTAGGTGGTCTGAGTGCTATAACACTGCACTGTCTTAAGGAGAGTAGCCCTATATGTTTTTGGCTTGCAGTGTAGCATTTCAGATTGTTAGGATTTATCCCAAGCAGCATTTAGTAAAAATTAGTTCAAGTGTAGCTTAGCAAACATGAAGCCCTGCATACTTGTGCATATACTCTATGTGATCATTTCCCTGTCTATAAAGGGAATGCTGAGGGCTAGACATGGGGATATTTGGGAGTTGAATTTGAACTTTGAAGGTCACTTCCAACTCAATACATTGGGTTGCATGTTGGTGATGCTTTCTTTTTTGTTGTTGTTGTGTATGGGTGTTGTTGGTGTATCACAAGCACCCAAGATACTTTTGGGCCAGACTGCTAGGTGATTTCACTTCCACTTCTGATAATGGAAAGAAAAACTAAACTTGGTGGAATGAGCCAGGAAGGATGCAGGAGAAGGAGAACCCTGTATGAAGTTGTCTGGAGAGTTTTTTTAAAGCTGAGCAACAGTTGTTTTCCCTTTTGATAGACCATCAGTCCTGAGAATGTCCTCTTAGAGCCTGTTGACCTCTTGCCTGGTGGCAGAAATTAGGATTCTTTACTTAGGCTTTTCATGGATAGGAGTAATTTTGGTATTCAATGGGTTCGTATTGCAGGTTTCCTAGGAGTAGTTTCAAAAGTCCATGGTATGTGGGATAAGTATATGAAACTTGAAGGTGATACGGTGATGCACCCTGGTCTGACCTTGTCTGATAAAAAGTCATCATGAAAACTGAGCAGTGTCTTTCCCGAAAAATGTTTTGAGTTTTATTATGTTGTGCTTGTTGAGCATCTGTAACTTAGATGCCAGCTTTGTGTGTGCCTTAAATAGCAACAGCTCTGGAACAACAGAGGTTTTAAATCTAGTTTCAGGCATTTTGGTAGACATTCATCTCTTCAGAAGTGTTTGCTTGGGAGAGTGATGGTTATGTTAATAAACAAACACAGTTGATTTGTGTTTTGAAAGAAACTTAAGTGCAAAGAGTGAAATTCCATGTATAACTACAAAATGCAGGAAAAGCATATGCGTATTTTGTTGAATTTTTAAGAGGTGTTCTGATGCAACTGAATGTTATACATACTGACTTTCAATGCTTCATACAGTAAAAAAAGAACAAAGGACTGTAAAATATGACCAGAATAATTTTAAAGAGGTTTTTTTTCTTTTTTTCCTCTGCTAGCCATCCTAAGGGTTGTAGAGAAAGCAGCATTCTTAAATATGCAGTCTAATTAATGTATCCTGCATTACCACTCTAGTGATCAGAATCTTTAGTCAATGCTCAGTGACTGAAATTGCTGCACATGCTGCATGCATGAAAATGCATGTATAGAGTCATTAGTCGAAATGAAACATTTTGGCTGCTGAGCAGTGTCTGTTGTGACATCTATGCAATATGTAGAATTTGAGGCTTAATAGCTGATCTCAGCTGAACTCTTACAAAGTATTCAGGATGGATTGAAGTAAAACTGCTGTGAAGACCTATTCTACTTTGGGGCAAAAAATGAAAAAAAGATATTAAGAACATACTGCTGTTGTTTAGCATGTGTCTGTTTTTGTTTTGACATGTGATGACCACTGAGCTTAGTAAACAATGACAGGTTTTAAAATAAACTTGTATAATAGGTGGTGTGAGTGAAAAACAAATGCAAGCTCAGGTACTATAAATGTCTCCGTATGTAATTCTTCCCAGGGCGAGGGTTTCAGGCAGAGGCAGTGCATTTGCTCATTCAAAAAGGTGTTTGAAAGTTACTGCTATTTTCATGCAAAATGGAGATGGCTTCTTCTGACATGGTGTGAAAGGAGGCATGGCTGTTCAAAAAATCTGCCGTGGTTGCATAATTAGGATTGTGTAACTTTTTAACTTAAAAAACCTCACTTCCCAGAAAATTCAGTTATATTTTCCCTTTGAGTTGAAAATGCTAGGCAAAGGCCTGATATTTGCCTAGTGTTTCCTTTTGGCATGAGAAGAACAGTTACTTTGTACCTAAAAATGTTGCAATATTTACTCAAAATTTTATTTATTTTTTTTTCCTGGGAAAACTTGGGGCAAAGCTGTATGATATCTTCTTAACAGGGATTTAAGATACAGCTGTGTTCTCCCCAGTGGCTGCCTGTTTGCAGCCCTTGTGTGAAAGTGATGAGGCATTTCAGCCTTTGCCTGTCTTTCAGTTAGGAAAATTCTTGTATCTGACAACTTTAACAATATGAACTCACCAGTGAAAAATATTCTTACCCTTCCTAATGTAGGTGATGTTTTATAAGTCTGTAAATGACTACAAACCACATCCACATGGGAATCTTGGTCTTTGCATACACTTTAACATTCCCAAGTGCTGCTAAATTCATCGTTTACTTAATCTGTCCTTTATTAGGTGTGAAATTTCCCTTTGTGTTGAATTGAGAAAAAAATTCTTTAGTCTCAGTGTTTTTCACCAGTTCTTCCAAATGCAAAACTTTCATTGCAATTCCAGTGGCATCACATAGCATCATTGGTTAGTGACTTTGCTTTTCAGAGGTTTTTAGACCTTTTTGGGCAGAACCAAAGCTCTCTTTATTTTCTACATGGCGAAAAGTAATTCTACAAATGGTGATTGCAAGCTATTTGACACTTCTGTGGTTTGGCACAGTATCCTTACGTTTAACTGCTGTGGCTCAGAAGAAAGTGAGATAAAGTTGAGTTTCTGCTGACAGAGAGTAGTCCAAGAATTAAGAGCTCGTTTGTATGTCAGCACTGTTTTGGATACTCCTGGACATCGTTAATGTGTATTTAGTAAATACTCTTGCTTACTACTTAATTCACCCTTGAGAGACACTCATTCTTCTGCAGATAGCACCAATGGGATTAAGCATCATATAAACCTTGTTACAGCCATCAAAATGGTGTTTAAAGAGGACCTTGGTGGGCATTGGTTTCTGACTGTTCTCTGCATGGGAGCTGTCCTTACTCTTACAAGGTACTGTGTACTACAGTTCAAAAGAAGATGGGGAATGGGGGTAGGGACATAGGCAGGGCAAAACAATAGCGGTATTTTTGTTGCCTTCTGAAATTTTAATAATCCTGGAAGTACTGCCGGTCAGATCTGCCATTGCTTGGCCATTAAGTTTTAAGGTCCTCATGGGAAATGATGGGTATTTTGTTAAACTGTTTTCTTTTTTTAACTCCTTCCCCAAGGAAATAAGTACCAGTGTGAAATGAGTAGCAGTTTATATGGTTCCCTTGTTTAGTTTCATCTCTGAATAATCCAAATCTTTTGCTTTTGTATAGAGAATTCAGATTCAGGATGTCCATGTCAGAAGGCAGTCAGGCAGAACAGGTAGCTTTTGTGTTATCTGACATGCTCTGTCAGACTCTTGAAGTTCACAGCAAGATTAGGCAACCAGAAACAAAATACTTACCTGATCCATTAAAAGCAGTGGGATCAGAGGGGTCAATTAACTGCTAATTGGTTGACAAGACTGTTTGACTTGGCATCTCTTTGATAGCAGGGTTTTGTTCAATTCAAGAAGAGTTGTGATTTCTTTTCAAATTCCTGCCTATAAAGGAAGCGTTTAAGATTAATTTGGCTCCTGCATAGTTTTTGCTCTTTCTTTTAATACTCATCCTGTGGAAATAAGTGTTCAACTGGTCTTTGGCAATGTTAAAGCTTTTTTTATACATTTTTTTCCATCTGGTAGTAATGTGTACATTGTGTATGATGCTGAAACAGGAAATAGTGCTATACTCTTAAGTGAGCAATCCTTGTCATTATAGTTAAAAGGTCAGTGTTAGAACACTTCTGCTCTATACTTCTTCAGGCTTCTCTAGGCTTCTTAAAATACACTCAGTTTGAAGTTAAGGTTTTTGTTTGGTGCTGTTTTTCTACAGAGAGCAGCAATTGAAAATTATATTTGAGATACTTAACATACCAAAACCTGAGTATTTTGCTGCAGCTGTACTGGAAGCATTTATGATACAAACTAGCATCTCTTAATGAAAATCACCCATGTTTTCTTACTACTGTATAATTGAACATTTCTTGCAATATATGTTACAATTTTCTGTGTAGACATCTTAGAAGTGTTGGATTAGTTTATTTTCACCTTGTGGCAAATAACTTCAGGTATTTCCTTGGTAGGATGTAAAAGCCTAAACCTAAGTGGTCTGATTCTGTTTGTTTTTATGAGGAATAAATCTGGAATTATGTCCTCAGATTTGCAACTCATTGCTTCAGATTAATACCAGGTTAATGTAGAGCAGAATTTGGCTCTCCTTGTGGTTGGAATAATTTGTCTCCTTTTAGTCTCTCTGAGTCAAGTCTCATAATGAGAGGCTGTTGTTTCATACCTGATTTTTCAGTTAGTGTGTGCTTGACCTCTGACTCAGTAGGGTCGCATTCAGAGTCTAGCTCTTCTTCACAGCAAGTACACATAGACATTCATATGAAATGTCTGAAGAGGTCTAAGATCCTACAGTTCAGGTGTTAGGGTACTACAGATTTGATTATTTAATTGTTTTCTTAGATGGTTTCAGTGTGCTTTTAAGCAGACAGATTCCAGTTATTTTCTTCAACATACTGTCATAATGGTCTCAGGTCGTGTTTCGAATTATATGGAATAATTAAGGTGAATTTGGTAAAAGTGTAAAATTAATTAAATAATACTACTACAGTTATCTCTAATGTGTTAGATGCCAGTTCTCAATGGCTGAGATTTTCAAAGTATAAGCCAAATATAGTTCAAGCACTGAAATAATAATTGCACAAATTGAAATGCCAGGTTTTATACCACTTCTTGTTTTACATGCACAGAGTCTGTCCCTTGAAACCAGCAACTACCAGGGACACAAATGTTCCCTCATGAGAGTAAACGCCTGAAGCTGTTGTTTGGTCACACTGAAGTTGCAGTCTGCCCTTGATGTATCAATAACTGGATCCTCTCAGTCCCCTCAGTTCCTGGCTTCTTGGGGAATCCTTGTGAGCACAATACAGCAATGGAGAACAGATCCTACCCTTTAGCTTGTCCTCAAGTAAACTCAGTACAGTTTGTTAAGTCTTCGTGTACTGCGTGTACTCGCTGAGCTGTGTTTGGGTTTGTATTGGATGGTACTTTAAAATGACATTTTAAAAAGTATATATTGTAATAATTAGTTCAGCTGCCCAAATTTAAAAAAAAAAAAAAAAAAAAAAAAAAAAAAAAGGCAAAAAAGCAACCCCAAACAAAACCCAAACACCAAATTAACCACCCCAAAAGACCCCCAAACTCAACCAAACCCATATGTATTATTCTAAATATTTCAGGGGTTTTCCAAAACTGTGGTTCTCTGTCTGGTTTTGGAGAGTGGCAATATATTCAATAAAGTACTGAAATCCAGAAGGCAGACTGAATATCTGGGGTGGAATTGAATTAAGGAATTAGAGTAGTGTCTTCAAATCTGAAGAGGTAACAACAGCAGTTACAACACAGGAAGTGGTAGATTAAAATAAATACATCTAACCTGTTTTAAAAGAGCTGCCTTCTTTGATTCGTATGTGCAAAATATGTCTTACAGCTCCTGCCAAACTGCAGCGAAAGCACAGACAGGCTCCCATTTCCCAGTAATTCAGACTTTGCCAAGTGTTAGTTGGTCACCTTTTTTCTCATTTGTGTAAAATGCCGAAACTATACACCCCAAGGACTGCCTTCTTTTTGTTATGCTGCTACATAACATCCTCAGCCCATGAACGAATATATAATCTTGGAAAGAAGGATGAACAAATGCTTACCTACCTTCATGCCAGTTAAATCGGAGGTGCACGCGGATGCTCTGGTTGAGAACTCTTCTTCAGACTTAGCCCACCTGTGACTCTGCTTATGCAGGAGAAACTATAAGTCCATGTTTTACTAGCGATCCCAGTCTTTTTACATTTTTCACTGGGATATCAACACCAAGCACTTCTTTGGGGAATCTCATTAGTAGGACAGAGGGAAACATGTAGGACAGTGGGCTGAAAGTATTTCTTCCTGAAAGGCCAAGGCAATTTTCTTATCAGTTGCAAGTGGGGAGGAGTTCAGAGGTGGCTTCTCTTGTAAAGCTTTGTCCTGGTTTGGGACAAATTTGGGAGAAAACCCCTGTATAGGATCCCTCTAAGGAAGCAAACCCACGTGGCCCCTCCTTCCAACCGGTTTAGAAAAAAAACCAAAACCCTCTTTGGAGAAAAGTGGAAAAAACTATTTTACTAAACAAATGAAGTGCATACAAGTATAAAGAATGAATAGTATGAAACAATAAAACTTCTCCTTCTGAAGTGAGATGGCAAATTGAGAGAGTTCTTGCCGTGGGTGGAGCTCGGCTCTCTCTCAGTGCCTCTCCTCAGTCCCAGTCCCTCCGGCGCTGCTGGAAAATGCTGAGGTCCAGGCCCTGGTGGGCCGCAGGTGCAGCCCCCAGTGCTCCCCTGGGTTTTCAGTCCAGAGCAGGTTTAAACAGTTCCAAGAAAAAGGAAAAAAAAACAGTCTAGGGAAATTCTCTGCCCTAGCTAGCTGAAACTAACTAAAAGCAAAGAAAAAAAATCTCTGTCCTGCAGTCTCTCCAAGCCTCCGCCGAACACGCTGTCCGCAGCAGAATGTGGAGGAGTCGGGCAGTTTTCTCAAAACAAACTCCGCGCTTCTCCTTGCTCTTAGAACTAGTCTTAAAGGCACAGGACTCAATATACAGCACAAACAGAACAGATGATTGGGAATACAGGCATCATAAAGTTACCCTAGGACAGGCTTCTGGGCTTATCCCAGATATAAACTAGACTTGCCTAATAAGGGTCTTGGCAGAAGTCTCTGCATGAAAGTCAGGATTTCATAGGAGCCACTGCAGTTTGTCTGTGCAAATGCTTGCCCTATAGAATGCAAATTCTTCAGGGGCCAGTTACTGTGGTTTTGGGTTGGCATTGTGCTGGCAGAGCTGGGCAGAAAAGATTTAAAACAAGGCTGGATCTGACCCTTAGTCGTTACGCTAGGGTCAATATTTATTCTGTATGGTGCACTCAGGATTTAGCTTGGAAGACATAAGCTTCCAATTTGTTCACTTGCAAGAACTGTAATATGAGCTACAAATTGAGAAGCAGTAAAAGTAATATTTTGCCAAATTTTATTTTAAAGCTATGTTGAGTGTAACCATTTTAATGGTCTGAAAAAAAAAAAGAGAAAAAAACAAAAAAAAGGAATACTCTTGGAGCTCTGCTGTCAATCAGATGCCGCTGCATACAGCTCACAAAGGCATTCTCGTTAAAAAAATAGCAATAGGATAATGTTCCTTTCTCAAAAGTTTTGAAAAATCTTGATTTAGTAGGTGCATCTGACATAAATGCAGCTCCTGGTTTCCAAGTAATCTCATATTCAAAGTTTTCATAGAAGTAAAATGTCTTGTTTTGAAGCAGGCAGATAGCACAGCTAATGTGACTAGAGGAGGTGGCTCTTGGGCTGCATTCCTGCCAGGAAACCTGGCTTGGCTCCCAGCCAGGAAGGACTTTGCAGCTCCTGTCAAACAATGTGCTCCGTGCAACTCCCATACGGCTTCTGATCCGTGTAGGTGGGCTACTCTTACTTCAGCAGAGCTGAGCCGTGCCAAAGGTATTGAAAAAATTGTGCACTTTTATCATCCTTAGTTCCTTGGTTTTAAATAGGTAGTACTTGAAATATAATGAGTTTTTGCCTACCAAATAGTATGCATTTGATGAAAAGCAGTATTTAAAAGTATATTTACCATTTTTTCTAAAGGAGAAACATTAATCACGTGAAAAAATGGAAGTCTTTTGTTGGTTTAAGCTAGGCTGTGGATGTAGCCAGATGAGATAGTCTTGACCGGATAAAGCAGACAGAATGCCAGCTAGCTTTGCAGTATCTTACATTTATCCAGTTAGGCCAGTCTCCCATGAGGGAGGGGAAAAAGAACAAGAGAAATAATAATGAAGCCATCTTTGACACAGGATGGGTAGCAGCTCAAACTGAACCAGAAATTATGTTCATTCTGGAAAGGGATTTATTTTCCCCAGGAGAGTGGCTCTTGCCATACTTAAGCCATCAATAATCCCTGTATTAGTCTATACCTGTTTCATAGTGTAGGTTGAAAAATTGTGTAGAATGTTCTGAAATCACAGGACTGAAGAATGGCTTTAACTCTGTAACAGAGCTCTCAGTCCAGAACAGAAAAGTTTTGAATGTGTATTAGCATCACCTTCTGCGGAAGTTAAAACCATTGCTGTCACATTGCTGTGACTCTCAGATTTCTTCTATAAAGGGGCTCTCAGTAAAAGGAGTATGGAAAAGAAAGGATACTCCCATTTTAGAGAAATTTCTCCTTTGCCATTTGCAAAATTGCCTAATAAGGAGGAGAGTATTTTTCTTTGAAGATGGAAAATAACTTTATGTTCTCTCAGGGAGGAACCTTCACTGTTGTCCCTGTTTCTGCTTTTTCAAGCCATACATTTTCCTTTACATCTGTGCTCGTATATTGGCATCATTAGCAACCTGGCAATTATATAGCTCAGCTACTGGAACTGGTTGGCCACTTACCTGCCGTTTCCTCATGAGCCCCTGTTGAGATGCTCAGCAGGAGCCACTTCTGATATAATGTAACTCGTGCACAAGAATTTCTTTTTCCATTTGGACTGACAGTTTTTATTTGAGGAAGTGGATCAGGAAATTAAAAAAAAAAAAATGTATATACTTGGATTGCATTTTTCTTTTTTATTTTAGTGACTCAGACAAGAGAGTTGTTTAAAAAAACCCACTGGCATATCAAAGCTAAATGACATTATGGCCCAAAATATTCTGGCTTGCATTTGATAACTTGCTGTTATTTTGTACTACAGGTTATTTCTCTATAGTTAAAATAAATAAATAAATAGAAAATGACAAAACCAACATTTCATCAGTTGGCCAGCCATTGCTGGCCTAACTACTGATGCATTATTTGTACTTGCAGTAATTAATGCATAAGAGGTGGCATGGTACTATTTCTATTTGTGTCAAGTTATCAGGCTTTGCTACATCCATTTATTCTTGGAAAGTGTTATTAATTATGAAGAATTAAAAAGTATTTTTCAATTTTTGTTGATTTTTTTCCTTTGTAGAGGTTAGTTTTTTATCATTTTTTTGGTGTTATTCAATGAAGAAAACATGAGTGCTCTAACTTCTTTCTGATAGCTGCTAATTGAGGATCATTTCAATAGTCTATATCTCCTATTCTGAAGCTTATGTTCCAGCTGTTTATAAAGGTCTTTCTTTAGAGATGCTCTGACTTTTGGCATAAATAAAAGCCATAAAGAAATGCTGTCATTGTTGCTTTTGTTATCACAATTGAGCAAACATCCTTTTCAATGAAACAAAAGCGAAAATCTGTCTTTTGAGGAAAGATTTGTTGAAAACTGAAAGGGAGAGTCCTCCTTTGATGGGAGAAATGGTCGTAAGGCAATGACTTGATGTTCAGGCTCCCTCTTTGAGCTGATATTTTCAACAATACAGAGTAGCCTGCAGTGTGGTGACAGTCAGAGAGGTGGCAAATCATGGCAGTCACAGAAGTCTTTTAGCCATGTATTCTATAATTTTGTTCTCTAAGTTTTGTCTTTGAGAAGGCAGCCATATATTCAATAGTAGTATCACACAGGTGTTAAATAATTTGGACACTTACTCCTGTTTTGACTGCATTTTCTTGTCTCTGAATGGTGACACCCTGACCAGGAGTTTGTGCTGGTCCCTGCAATATTTAATGAGAGGCCTGGAGTCTAAAAGTATTAGCTGGAGAGAGGCATTGAAAGGGGATTTGCCAAGGGGATTCAGGGATAATACGGGCTTAACAAAGGCATAGGAATGAAGAGGTACATTGGCAGCTCTCTTTTCACTGGTACAGGAAGGTGGGACTTTATTAGTTTAGACTTGCTGTTATTTGTCTACACATTAGATGTCCTTTAAAGCTATTCATGCTTATAGTCCTCAGATGAAATTTCTCAGACCCTTAAGATAACATAAAATTTTCCAGTGGATGAGTAAATGAAATTTTCAGACCTCTACTGTAAAGAAGATTTTCATCATCATCTATACCTATTGTCAAAAAATTCTTTTTTTTTTTTTTTTCCCCACAGGAAACTTGAAGATAGTCATGCCTATTAGATGTTTTGAAGATGCAGGTAATTATTTTATACTAAAAAAAAAATCAGAAGTGCCTATTACCGGTGTGTTTTCCTGCACTTTGCTATTGTTTCTTTAAGCCAAATTAATTTTCTCCACTGTAGGAATGAAAAGTATTCCAGTATCTCTAATACTGATTTTTTTACCCTTTTCCTTACTGTTGTTAAATCATGGCTGTCTTTATAATTCTTACTGTTTTATCCAGAAAATGTCCTGTGTTTGGATAGCATGAAAACAGAAAGCGAACATTCTACTTCAAATTCAAATGCTGTACTTTTCTGTGAAATTCTTACCTCTAAGCTTCTGGTCTTTTTATTAGAACTCTGGAAACCTATTGCATTTAAGCATTAAAAATGCATGTATACCTGGATGGAATTGTTTCAACAGTGAAATCTAAAATGCTGAAGTCACATAAGCGCAGTCTCTAATACATCCTTTACATCTAGTGAGGCATTCTCACTAGAATTTAACATAATTTGATGATGGAGTTGGGGAAAGGTACCAGTAGTGCTATGTTTGAAATGCCGCTTTGGTGTCTCTTTTTAGACTGCTTAAAAGTAGTTTAGAATGTTGAACAATGCCTCTTTATGAAACCAGTTAGATTATCTAAGGTAAGAAGTACCTCACATTAGCAATTTTTTAGCAATATTTGGTATATACTCCAAGTTGACTAGTTGACTGTTAAGAAACAAGCATCTCCATAGTGGAGGGCCATGTGCATAGACAGCCTCTCTATCAGAAGCACCTGTCATGATATGGAAAGATTTCCTCTCTGATCAACATGCTTTGAATTGAGAGGAAGGCCAGGTGACTGAAGTGCATGTGTGAGCTGTAGGTGAGTAATACTGGGAAAGGTAATTCCCACTCACAGTGTTAGACTTCTAAATTCAGCAGTGACTTGCTGAAAGAGCTTTGAAAATATGTGGTGGACTTTTTGAGATCAAGCCTTTAAACTGTCCCCTGAATGCCTTCCAAAATTACTGTTTAGTTTGGAATGTGTGGGTCTTTTTTTTCTACTCCTAGAGCTGCTATGGAGTAGTGATTATGCTTGTGTGCTTGTCTCTGGAGCCAGTCTTTACTGTGTCTGCTTACAAAAGGGAGTTTTATGAAATGTAGTTACCTTTGCTGAAGTCCCTCAGTAATTTCCATGTAAGGCTAAAGAGAAGTGCAACTGACTTCACCGATGTTGTTTGGTATGGCTGTACTAACTGGTGTGTGTGGGTTTGGTTTTTTTTTATTTTATATTTCTGTACAGATAGCTGTGTCACCATGGAAGAGATGAAGAGAACTTTGCTCTAGGAGATCACAAGTATCTCTGGATCATTCTGCATCTCAGTATTTATTAACAATGGAACATGTCCAAATGCTATAAGAAATCTTTGCAAATGTATAATAAACTGATTAGGAAAGTTCATGCCATGAACAGAACTGTGTAATACTCTCATTAGTGCACAGACACAAATCTAATGCCTATAGACTACTGCGTGGAAAGTTCCAAAGAGAAAGAAAAGTCTGTGAACTTGCAACAGCCCTGGAAAAATGGGAGCAACAAAACTTTAAAAAGCACAGCTTTGGGCACACTCCATGTGTCTGCACAGCTTTCAAGTGAACTAGCACTTAAGACCTTGTGTAACAAAATGGACTCTGGGGACACAGCTATAGGACAAAAAGCTACCTCAAGGTCTGGAGAAACTGCTAAAGTACCAAGTAGATGGAGGCAAGAACATTCAGCTGTTATTAAGATGAGCACTTTCAGCAGTCAAGAAGTACAGCGGCAACCACAAATAGATCACGAGCAAGTAGGAAACACCGCATCAGCACAACTTTTTAGTTCTGGGAAACTGGTATCATCAAATGAAGCTGCACAGCAAGTCACTGAGAAGCAATATCCACAGCATCGTCCAAGCCCTTACTCATGTCAACATTCACTTTCCTTTCCACAGCATTCATTGCCACAAGGTTTCTTGCACAACATAAAGCCACATCAGAGCTTGGAAAGCCCTCCATGGCAGTTTCCTAGCCACTTGCAATCAGTTGCCTCAGAGGACTTGTTTCCTTTTCATATGCATAGCCATAGTGGAGGTTTCTCCAGGAAGAAGATTTCAAGTTTGAACCCTGCATACAGCCAATATTCACAGAAATCTTTAGAACAATCAGAAGATGCTCACAAAAAAGAGCACAAACCCAAAAAGCCTGGCAAGTACATTTGTCCTTACTGTAATCGGGCCTGTGCCAAACCTAGTGTACTTAAAAAGCATATTAGATCTCATACTGGTGAGCGACCATACCCTTGTGTCCCTTGTGGTTTCTCCTTCAAGACAAAAAGCAACCTTTATAAACACAGGAAGTCACATGCCCATGCAATTAAGGCGGGGTTGGTACCTTTCACAGAGTCAGCAGTCTCTAAATTGGACCTCGATGCCAGTTACATCGATGTGGAAGCTGAAATACATTCAGATGGAGAGCAGAGCACAGACACTGATGAGGAGACCTCACTCCTAGTGGAAGGGTCTGACAAACTGAGTCCCATCTCGCAGCTCCCACTGGACATTGCTAGCAGGAGTGGTTTTCACTCCTCCATGGAGGAGTCCTTGGTGGGGCCGATGAAAGTCCCCATTTTGATTATCCCTAAAAGTGGGATTCAGTTATCCAGTGAGAGTTCACCATATATTAGCTCTGATATGTTGCAAACCCCATCCTTAAGTACCAAGTCTGATGACTCTCATACAGTTAAACAGCGACTTGCACTAAGACTGTCAGAGAAAAAAGGACAAGATTCTGAGCAGTCATTAAACCTCCTGAGCCCACACAGTAAGGGAAGCACTGACTCTGGCTATTTTTCCCGCTCAGAAAGCGCTGAGCAGCAAATTAGCCCACCAAATACTAATGCAAAGTCTTACGAAGAAATAATTTTTGGGAAGTTCTATAGGATTAATCAAAGAACAGCACTAACTGTAGCCACAACAAATCAGGAACACAGTTTAATGGGTAGAAAGGGCAAAACAGACCCATCACCTCTTTTAAATAACAGATTAGATATCAAGATGCTTGAGGAACATATTTCTCACCTGACTCCAAATAAAGAGGAGCTCATTGACTCCAGTAATTTGAGCACTATTAAGTCTACACAAGTTTATGCAGGCAGCAATACAGAATGTAGACAATCCCAGACCACATCATCCATCAAAAGTGAAACCAACTTGTACCAAGTCAGTCAACAGGGTGATGTGCCTGTTCTTCTAGAGCCCCCAGTAGATTCTTCTCCTCTTATTAGAAGTAACTCCATGCCAACCTCTTCTGCAAACAGCCTAAGTATTCCCCTGTCTCTGAGAGGAAGCCATTCATTTGATGAGAAGATGGCTGGCTCTGATGATGTATTTTATCCCGGGACAGTGGGAATATCCCACCAAAGAATGCTGAGAAGGCAGGCTGCCTTTGAACTGCCATCTGTACAGGAAGGGCACTCAGATTCAGACTATCATGGAAGACCAGGGAAAAATATTATTATTGCTTCCAGCAGACAGACAGCAGGTGACAAAGGACCATCCTTAAAAGAGAAGAAAGGAGACAAGACCTTTTATGACTATGATGCCAGTGGAAAGCACTACAGAAAGTGGGAAGAATTTGAAGCTCAGAAGCAGAACTACAGGGACTCACCATCCTTAGGTGCGAACAAAGGGGGAGAGTTTTTTATTGATGCACTTGGACAATCTCAGTCAGTGCCATCCATGCTTGGAACAACTTTGGAAAACAGAAAGCGCAGGAAAGAGGAGAGTGTTGGGGATGAAGAAGACAGTCCTATGATTTGCAGCAGTACAACTGGCACCCCTGGGGGAATTCAGCCTTTGGACTTAGATCCCAAATCCCAAATTCAGGAAGTGCCAAGAAGTGGATTTGCCCTTCAAGGCCTGGAAAACGCTCCGCATTGCCATGCGGAGCGGTTTGAAATGTGCAGGCCTTACTTGCAGTCTGGAAGTCCAGCAGCTTCTTTGGAAGACTCATCCCTTACTGCAGAGCAAGAAAAGACTGCAGAATCACTGGTTAGAAAGCCCCCTGGAAATGTCATCTCTGTCATTCAGCACACAAATTCATTGAGTAGGCCAAACTCATTTGAAAGGTCTGAATCTACAGAACATATTGCATGCCAGCAGGAAAAGATGTATTCACCATCTGAAACATGTGAGAGTGAGATTTGTGAGTCCCCGATGAGCCCAGACCGAGCTCCACAAATGGAAAATGTTGACACTGGCAAGTCATCCCCATCCCAGCAGCCTCAGCCGTGTCATATGCAGCCCAGGTTGGTTCGCCAGCACAACATACAGGTACCTGAAATTCGTGTCACGGAGGAGCCAGATAAGCCCGAAAAAGATAAAGAAGTGCAGAGTAAAGAGCAGGAGAGACCCACTGAAGAATTCCAGTGGCCCCAGAGAAGTGAAACCCTTTCTCAACTTCCAGCTGAAAAGCTACCACCCAAAAAGAAGCGTTTAAGACTGGCTGACATGGAGCACTCCTCTGGGGAATCCAGCTTTGAGTCTACAGGTACAAGTCTCTCTCGCAGCCCTAGCCAAGAAAGTAATTTGTCCCACAGTTCAAGTTTTTCAATGTCCTTTGAAAGAGAAGAGAATATGAAGTTCATCACACCTCCCAAACAAGATGAATTTGGAAAACAGTCTGAGTTTTTAACAGTTCCAGCAGGTGCTTACTCACTTTCCGTCCCTGGGCATCACCATCAGAGGGAAATGAGACGCTGCTCATCTGAACAGATGCCCTGTCCTCATGCTGCTGAAATTCCAGAGATCCGAAGTAAATCCTTTGATTATGGGAACCTGTCTCACGCCTCTTCAGCTGGAACACCCACTGTGGCACTGTCTCCATCCCGAGAAAGGAAGAAATGCTTCTTGGTTCGCCAAGCTTCCTTCAGTGGTTTTCCAGAGATTTCTCAGACTGATCAGAGCACAGAACAAAGTATAAAGCAGGAGCAGATGGAACATTCGCAGGTTGGTCTTCGCTCTTCCCAGCTTGTCTGGCATCACTCCCCTTCCTCTGTACTTCAGCCCATTCAGGTAGAAGACTCTGGAAAACAGGCTATTGGCTCTTGTGCTCAGCTTAGTAATAGCTCATCCCACCTTGCCCAGCAACAGGCTCTTGTTGCAGACAGCCCAGAAATGTTAAGGACTCCCTTAATCCAACAAGCACCTTATGTTCCTAGCAAACATCCATCAGAGCAGCAGCAGCTATTTGCACATCAGGAAAAAGTCCCATTTCCCCCTATTCACAGCACCTTGTTTCAGTTCCCCTATCCAGCTGTCTGCATGGTTCACTTACCACCGTCTCAGCAGCCTATCTTGTGGCAGTCCTGCACAGAGCCCCTGCACTTCCAGCATCAATTTGTACAACAGCTGCAGAAATCTTATGTCAAACAGGCTTTCCAAATAGACGTACCTCCAAGTTACCACCTGGAACATGCACCTGAGCTTATTGGAAAGAAAGCAGCTGATTATGTGCATGCTAAAGAGCAAGCATACCAGCATTACTCAGGAACATCTGGGCCGTATTCAAAAAATATTCTTGCTAAGTACCAGTCAGACCATAGCATTAAACCAACAGATACCTCCTCTGATCAGCATTTTCCGACAGATTTTGACTCCCCAAGTGATGGATCTGTACAGTCTTTGCCAGGAACAGTTGTTCCTGTCAGGATTCAGACCCATGTGCCATCTTATGGTAGTGTCATGTACACAAGCATTTCCCAGATTCTTGGACAGAGCAACAGTCCTGCAATCGTAATTTGTAAAGTTGATGAGACAGTTTCTCAAAGAACATTGGCAACGAATGCAACCATGCACGGAATTGGATTTAACATAGCTCAGATGTTGGGTCATCATGGAGGACTAGAAAAATATCCTTTGTGGAAAGTGCCGCAGACACTTCCACTTGGACTAGAGCCACCAATTCCCTTGTGTTTGCCTTCCACTTCTGACATGGCTTCTACCTTGGGAGGAAGCAAACGAATGCTTTCCCCTGCCAGCAGCTTGGAGCTCTTCATGGAAACCAAGCAGCAGAAACGAGTCAAAGAAGAAAAAATGTATGGGCAGATAGTTGAGGAACTAAGTGCAGTTGAGTTGACTAACTCAGATATAAAGAAAGATTTTCCAAGAATGCAGAAGCCTCAACTAGTAAGGCAGAGCTGTGCTACTGAACCAAAAGAAAGTCTGCCATCCATGTCATCCTCTTCATCGCTGTCATCATCAGCGTCTCAAGATTTCCCACCTGTCAGTATGGCAGCGGCTGATGCATTCCCACTGAGCAGAGAGAAACTTTCCAGTTTTGATTCCACATCACCGGGACAGAAGTCCAGTGGCCCATCTGAAGGAAGAGACTCACCAGAAGAGTTGGATGTGGATGAAACAGCCTCAGACATGAGCATGAGTCCACAGAGGTCCTCATTGCCACCAGGAGAAATTCAGGCAGAAGACCAACTGAAACATCAAAAATTACCTCTTGGGATGTTAGTCCAGATGTCATCTAACACTGTTGGGAAAGTCACAACCTCAACCATTCTCCTGACAGACGTAGCAGATTTTCAACAGATCCTTCAGTTCCCAAGTCTGCGTACTACGACTACTGTGAGCTGGTGTTTCTTAAACTATACGAAACCCAATTACACTCAGCAACCAACCCTCAAAGCTTCTGTTTATGCTTCATGGTGTATAAGTTCCTGTAACCCAAACCCATCTGGGCTAAGTACAAAGACCACTTTAGCACTTTTAAGGTCCAAGCAAAAAAACACCACAGAAATCTACACCCTGGCTGCTATGCACAGACCTGGAGCTGGTAAACTGACATCATCAAGTGCATGGAAGCAGTTTGCTCAGGTAACTAAGAAATTGTAATAAAATTAAATTCATATATGTTTATATGAGAAATTTCTTGTAGACTATAAAATGCGATTTTTTTTTCGAGTTTCCCCATTGGGAAAGCAGCCATGTCATCTTCCCAAGACAGCTTTTGAGCCTCAGTTTATCCTTCTGCAAGCTCTGCTACTTCTGCTGTCTCTGTCTCTGTCTCCGTTTTCAAAATCAGATGTAAAAAGTGAGGCTTTTAAAGCCCTCCTTTCATGTGTGCCAGAGCCTAATACATTATCTCCTTTTATTTTGCCCTTTGTTTTTTCCGATTTAAACAGAATCAGACACAAACATCCATGTGTGTTTGTAAGAAAAGATTAAGATAAAATTGAGTAAGGATCTTCAGATCCATTTAATGTCTTTTACATATTGACTCTCCCTCATGAATTAAACATTTGCTAATGGTGCCAAGGAAAATTCTGTAATGGCAATAAGTTACCTCTCTGAGGCTTCTCCATATCTATTTTCCATGATTATTTTTTTCTGAGGAAAGATACAGTACTGTCTTTTCTGTCAAGACTCTTGTAAAAATTTGTCCATGTTGCCTCCTCTCTTATTCTCTGTCAAATTAAGTGGGACAGATTAATTCATCATATAGAGTTGGACCAAAATGAGAGTTTGGCTTTGACCTGGTGTGTTAAAAGTATTTGAAATGAAGTGTGCGTTTATTGTATGCTCCAGAAGTAACACCCTTCCTTGACTTTGTTCTACAGATGAAACACGAGCCATTCTTCTTGTTTGGCAGCAAGCTTGAAAAGAAAGTAGTGGGGAATATTATAAAAGAAAGAGTAAAAGGAGACATTCATGGAGATAAAGACATTACATCCAAACAAACTGAGCCGATACGAATTAAAATCTTTGAAGGAGGGTAAGAAAATATAACTGGAAATTTAAAGCTCAGCCTGTCATTTTAAAGACATTTGAAAATGAATATGAATGAATTAGAATGTGAACAGTCTCCTGTATTCTTGCCATGTCTTGTAGCTCCCAAGTCTCTTCTTTCTTGTGTATTTGTCAGTCTTAAAACACACTGCAGGGTACCTGTATACTCACTTTGGGCTCTACTTTGCTATTAAGACAATTGTTTTTCATCTGTGTGAGAGCACTCACTCAAAAGTATTACTTTAATTCCTTAAGTCATAAGGAAGTGGATGAACTGTTAACATTTTGATATTTTCTATGCCATTTATTTGTATCTAATGACTTCCATGAGGATGTGTTTCCGTTTTTAGGCACTATGTACTTCCACTCAATTGAATGGGTTGAGCAGGCGAGCTTAGTCTTATTCTGGTAATATTGTATTATTTACTAAGGTTGGATTTTGGAAATAAAATGTAAGATGCCAAAGAAATCTATGGCATCTAAGACTTATCCATAGATCTGTCATGTATGGTTGATAAAATAATATTTAATTTTACTATGGCAATCTATCACTCAAGTGAAAACAGAAACAAGTAACAAGGAGGGAAAACACAATTAACATTGTTTTGAGGCTTAAGAAAGTCGTTAGGAAAAGAAAATGAAATAGACGCTTGTCTCTGCATCATACTCTAAAATGGAAGATACTGTTAAGTTTCTTTTGCAGAGTTCTGACACAATGCAATTAGTTTGCCAGTTTTGTGTAGTCAGGTGGCTAAACAAGATGCGTTTTCCAGTCTTACCAAAATCAGACGGTCCCACAGCACTGTTTTACTGGGGTGACTAAATAGGTCAGGAGGGAGATGTGAGCAATTCATACATCCATTTTCTTCTCCTGGTAGTTTGTACCCTTTAAAATTCCAGTTGTCCGTCACTGACGTGTTTTTGTCTAAGATTGAACAACCTCCATGAAATTAGTTGCCTTTCTCTGTAGTCTGCAACACTGAATGAATATAGCCTACATCTTGCCTGAAAAACTGAAAAAGTTATTTTGGAGATTTTTATAGGTGTGCTGGCCCAGAAGCCCTTATCCTGACTGTTTTCTGTAGCTGTACCTTGTCCTAGTACCTAAGCCAGTAGACTGGCTTTACAAGAGTGACCCAAATTCTGTGATGAGCCTAAGTTTACAAGAAATTTAAAGAGCTGTTGCTTCAACTCACACCCATCTTTGAAGTATAAAATTTGCATGTTTCCCACTATGTACCATTTCTGAACTTGGATGACCCATCTGAAGATAGTCTGCCTTGATATAAGATGCATGTTGACAGGTCAGAAGAGTAAAAGTGTGTTAAGAAAAGCAACTTAAAGGGGACTTCAGATGAGTGTGAGCTGCAGCAGATCACTCTGTAAAAAACTTCTATCTAATGCTTCAAGAAATTTTGTGTAACTTACCTTAAGTTTTCTTGTACACCAATAAGGTTTATGAAAATATTTGAGTAAAATAATATCATTCACACTTCACCTAGAAATGTCTCCTAGTAATACTTGTCTATGTTTAGATACCCTTCGAGTAAAACAAAACGTGAAACCTTGATGTGCACAATAATTTCTGGAGTGGGGAGTACAAATAGTCTGTGCAATAGACTGAGACTTCCTCAGTAGAAACATAAAAACTGCAAAACTTCAGCAAATGAGGTGATGCAGTGTCAGTAGGTCCACTCTTTACTCACACATCATAACTTTATGGTACATTTTACAATAACTATTTGTGGAAGAATAGATTAATTCTTTCCATTCTAGACATTCATTTGGCTATTTTTTAAATCGATGTAATATACCTTAGATATTATTGTCATGTTTTGCATTGCTTTCTGTCCTGGTTATTGAATTTTTCCTTCTCTTCAAGTTATTGTTTATGACTTCTTAAAGCTAGTTTTTGACATGGGTGGGTTTCTATGCTTGCTTCTTCTTGGCTGTTTGCTGAGCTATTTTGTTCTTCCCTCTTCAAGCACATCTTCATCTTCTCTCAGCATGTGGTGCAATGAGCTGTATAGCAAATGTCTGTTGTCTTCATGTCACATTTTCTCCCCTGGAGAGACAAGCATGGATGGTCATATCTTGTTTCAGCAGTATATTTTCATTTTGGTTTTCGGTTTTCATGGGAAACGGGTTTCCTTAGGCTTTGTGATTGCTTTTGTTTCATAGGTGTGAAGAAGGTAATTAGCTGAGAAATATCTGTGGTTGTCTGCTTTTAGTTTGTAGGAAAGCCTGTCCACTTGGCAGGGCAGTGCAGCTCTGCAGCTGCCTTGTGCCAGTGGGGTGGATCATTCATATGGCAGCTAGGCAAAAAGCAGATAGCTGGGGCTGGGGATGAGTGAGAAGCTGAAGGAGCAGAATCAGAATTCTGCGGCAGAATTCTGAGGCAAAAAGTAGATCATAGAGTCATAGAATTGTTATGGTTGGAAAAGACCCCTAAGATCATTGAGTCCAACTGTCAGCCAGTACCACCAGATGTCACAGCACATCACCACCTTGCTGCAGAAGGCCCATCAAGAGCGTTTTGTAAGCATTGTAGCAGAGGAGTTTTGAAGGAAAACACTGCCCTCTGTGTTATTACCACTGGCAGGTGGCTTGATTCAAGTGAAATTACCTGAATCCTAAGATCTGCTTTCCATCATCTGTGACTGCAGATGTGACTGATGGGATATGAAGCAGTATTTCTCAAAGAAAAGCAGTAATTTGGAGTTCAGTACTTGCTGCAGTACAGTTAGTTATTAACGGTGTGCAAAGAAAGAAGGGACAGGACAAGTTATGCCTGCTCATCTGACACCTAGCTTAATGACTTTATCAGCTGACAGCAAGAATTCACAGTTTGCTTATGTTTGTACTTTCATATCTATCAGTAATAGACTCTAATTGAAAAACCCAAATAAAATAACATTTTGGATAGAAATTTCAGGACTCTGAGACTTGTTAATGCTTTTTAACTGAACAGTCCCATCTTAGTCAAACTCAGAGCAGCAGTGGCCACAGTCCTTATGTGGATGTTACATAGTAGGAAGGGGAAGTTACTCAAAGCTTTGAGAGAGGCTCAAGTTAGCAGTAAGATCAAATATTCCTGAGGTCTAAAAGGTCGTCATCAAATACTCAGACTTCCGGTCTTTTAGTTTTTGCTCCAGCCCTTCTTTAAATGTCAAGTTTGTGTGTGTCATTTCTCTTACAGTCATTGTTATGATGAAGCATACTTAAAGAGTCAAGGTCAGTTGTGGCCAAAACCCATCTCTATGAATGATGAAGAGACACATGTTTTATCATTGTCTTTGTGTCCAATGGGATCTGACAGGTGACAGAAGCCAGTGGAATGAGGTCAAGCAGAAGAAGAGCAGAGATGGAACAACAGAAAAGCACATGTAATAGCACAGCATTTATCTTACCAATATCAATCAGGGGTGGTATGGTAGAGTCCATCCCAGCAAAATCAGACTGTAAGGAGAGATGAAAAGAAGATAAAATAGCGGTATTTGTGGGAGAAAGCTTGGAGGTGGTTGATGAAGCAGTGGATAGAGAGATGACTAGCAGTGATTGGCATGTTCATATGAAGGAGAACCTGGGAAATGGGGCAGCCAGACAACCAAGATCCCAAAAATGTTGTACAGAAAACCTACTAGAGAGATGACTAAATATTAAATTACATTAGATTATGCCAGTTTTGCCCATGCTGCCAGGGACAATGAAGGAAATGGGAGAGGTACAACTTTTCTGGAAATGAGATGAAAAACTTGAATTTAGGCATCCACATTTGAAAGAGGAGCTAATGTCTTTAAAAGATAAGAAGAAGGACTTCAGAACAGGACACTGTTTTATGTTTTTCTAAGATATTAACTTCAGATTTTATATTACCCACAATATAGCTAAACATACGGGAAAGTGTTCATCTAGGAACAGCACACTTGAAAAAATGCTCCAGCTCTGTAACCCAAAAAACTACCACTTTTTCTTGTAGCGTTATCATCACAGTAACGGAATCTTTCACGCGGTTCTTTTTTTTATTTAAAGTACTGAATGTCAGTACCAACGATATTTTTTGGGCTGTGCATCCACAGAATGACTGAAAGTACTTTGTGCTGCTTAGGAAGAGGGCAGTGGAGCACAGAGGGCAGAAAAAATATTATTTCTCAGTTCTTGCACTTCCTGGATTTTACTTTAGATGAATGAGGATGGAATTCTTCCCCAAATGAATGCCCAGAAGTCTTCAAACTTCAGAACAGCCTGAGTAGATTCCTTAGACTCTTTTAGATTTCAGTATTAACAATCTAGCATGATAATAAAGGCAATGTACAGCTTTACTTAGATTTTCATATCTTACTTGTTTTCTAATTACACAGTATGTGATCAGCAAAAATAGCACAGAAAGCTTATGTCTGTGCTAAGAAAAAAATCACTGATAGCTTTCTTCAAAGTATCCATGTTTGACATATACCATTTTATTTCTAAAGCATCACATACCTGAGTGAACTCAACTCGTTGTCTCTTTAGGGTGTGATTTATGTTTGGGAATGTCAGGCATCTGTAATGTGAATGCATACATCCTTGCTTGTCATCCACATTCCCTTTATGCTTAATGGGAAGAAACAGGCATTTCCAGGATGTGATTTATCTGATCCCAAGGGATAAATACACTAAAATAGTTAAATGCACCATGCTGCAAAACAACACTGTTGTCAATTGTGGTAAATGTCTGTGCTGCACGAGACTACAGTGGGCTGAAATAAACCCAACCTGCAGGCTTACATTTGGAGTTGTGTCTATAGGAATGGTTGCTCATTGGTTTCCTGACAAGGTGTTTTTACTGTTCTCATACTGCAACCTGTTGGTCTCATATTGTTTAAATACATTGGGACCAATACATTCCCTGAAAGCCAAATACATTATGAGTTCCAGATTGAAAATTCAGTAGTTCCTTTGAACTTCCGTGAGTTTGCTTTGATAATGAGGATCAGATAAATTGAAGTGATGTTTGTATATGTATGAGACCTAGAGTCTGTATGACTTAAATACTTGCTCTCTTCCAACAGGTATAAATCAAATGAGGATTATGTCTATGTCAGAGGTCGTGGCCGAGGAAAGTACATTTGTGAAGAATGTGGCATTCGCTGTAAAAAGCCAAGCATGCTCAAAAAACATATCCGCACTCACACTGATGTCCGGCCTTATGTATGCAAGTTGTGCAATTTTGCCTTCAAAACTAAAGGTACTAGACCCTTTTTGCTGAGCTCTTGCCACTTCTGGAGCTATTTTGCCATCTGGGATCCAATCACCCATTGCAATCAAGGAGAGTATTTTCTTCAGAATAAAATTGTTGTGTTTGTAGATAGAGGACTGTATAAAAGAGTTTGTTCTCTTCTGTTTAATTGATCCAGGGATTTTGTAAGACTCTGAAACTCCTTGGATACTTCATTAAGACCTATAAGCTCTTGGCTGGTTCTTCTGTCTGCAGAGAAAATGTGGTAGCATAAGAACCCCCCTGAAAAATAATACTCTGCCAACATTGTTTCATGGTGCAAATTTTAATTGCAGCAACACTTAAATGCTACCAGGAGACCACACTTCTTATGACATAATGTAGAAGCAGAGCATCAGCTGCTGAGGAATACATGCCTTCACAGGCTTTACAGTGGGTCAGTTTCAAGTTTATAAATAATGTATGTCTCCCAGATGGGCCACTCCATCCACTGTGGCATTAATTATGAATAGAGATCTGATAGCTTCTGTTCACATGTATTTATCAGCACAGAAAAAAGCTTCCATTTGTCACCCTGAGGCCACAGATAATGATATTCTTTGGAATTCAGATTTGTGATGCAACCATCTCCTTGAAAGAAAAAATCCTTTCCTTGGTAACATTTCTTTGTAGCACAACCTAAATGAGCCTTACATTCTCAGTTTCTTACCTTCCCTTTGGCAGACAAAAGAAATGGATTCTGGTCCCAGTGCAGTGAAACTTAACTCAAAGGGGGAGAAAGGAAGCTGAAGGAAATTTCTCCCAAGATTCCAGTGCAGCTTCATGGTTGGTTTGAGGATTGAGAATTGTAATAGTTTCCATGACTCCAGCACTTCTTCCTGTGCCAAAGATGGGAATAGCTGATGGATGGTAGTAGACCCATCAGCCTAATTTAAGATGAGAACTTTCATGGGCATGTAGAGACAAAGGAGACAAGGAGCTGCTTGTTTGTAGTCGCAGGAGACCATCTGATGAGCTGTCCTTATATCACTGCTTACATTTGACATTGCTGGAGAAATGGGTCTTGAGGAGGGCCTTGAAGTACATGACAGTATTGTGGTTTTACAGCTGTGTTCAGAGAGGACATTCCAGGAAGAAGAGGTAGCATGGAAGAAAAAAAAAAAAGAGAAATTTCTTGCTGAGGCTGGCATTTCTGACAAAGAAGAAGAAACATGGGGGAGGTGGTTTCCTGTTGCACAAGAAGGGCATGAATAGCAAGAGACTAGGTTAGCCTTCGAAGTACAAGAACTGTTTAACTGGTGTATTACTGATTATAAGCAGTTGTCAGCCTCATAACTATTGTTGCTATTTTGCTGAGAGTTTGTAGGGGACAAATTTTTAGAGGTACTTAAGTTTTTAGTTTTTCTGAGCGTTTAGCCATCCAGAAGCATCAGTGGCCAAGTTGGCTTTTTCATACAGTGCACAGGCACAAGAAACTCCTACTGAGAAGGGAATTATTTGACCTAGCTGGAACTGAAAGTCAGAGAAGAGCCTGGCTTGTGAGTTTCTAAGCACACCTGCACTATCCACGTTTCAGTCTTCCTGCCCCAAGATAGCATGTGCCACAACACCATCTGGAGATGCTGGCTGGGGTCCTGGAAGAGTGTAAATGCATTTCCAGAAGGCTTTCCTTGAGCTAAGAACCATGTCTTGGTATTGGATTGGGTTTGCTTGTGCCATGCTTTCCCTTTTGGGTGTTCCAGATGAGACTGAGGTGGCAAGTGGATTAGAGTGATATTCTCCAGCTTGTGCTTTGTGCTTGAGATTCTTTGTCATGAAATGTCTCTTGGGGCCAGTCTCAACCCAGTTTTTTTAATCTGTGAAAAAACAGACCAAGACAGGCACTCCAGAAAGTCAATAATAGTCTAGTGTTAGATTGCTCCCTCAGGGGAATGGGAGATTTGCTTTCAAATCTCTGCTGTGTCTGGTTTAGATCTGTACTCTAAATCTGGGAGCTGAACCTGAATTTACCACATCCCATATGGGTGCTGTAAGCACAGCTCCTCTCAGTTCAGAGACTGCAATTATATGGTAAACTTGCATAGCTGTCTTTTTTTGTTAGGGTACTTTTGCTTCCAAATGCTTCAAATGCATGGAGCATTTGGGAACCATGTGCAAAGTAAAATGGGAGAGCCCTTACCTTGGAAGTGCCACTGTGTAAATGGGAGCATGAGCTCTGAATGGCTGCTGTGTTGTGGACTTACTTCGATATCTAGGCAGTCTGTACATATCATGAACAGTGAGTCCAGGAACAGATAACATCCAAAAGTGAGTTTTTTAGGGATGCCTAAATATCATGTAGAAAATTGGAGAGATGCCTATGTACCTCTCAGGCCCTGAGTTTATTTGAATTTTTTATTCTCTTAAGATATAAAAATGCACTCTCATTAAAACAGGCTCTGAGGCAATAGTCTAGATGACTCAGCCCTGTCTGTTGTTATGTTTTTTAAAGCTAAAACCCATCATTTGCAGCATAGTGGAGTTTAGATACACTAAAACCTTACTTGAAAAATCATCTTTGTTGTTGTCCTTTAATTACATTAATCTCTGATCCATAGGAAATCTGACAAAACATATGAAGTCTAAAGCACACATGAAAAAATGCTTGGAGCTTGGAGTATCAATGACATCTGTAGATGATGCTGAAACTGAAGAAGCAGGTATGTCAAAATGACTTAATTTAGTTGGAATAGCTTCATTCCGACTAAAGTATGGAAAGTATGGAATCTGCAAATGACTCATTGCACTTTGGCACAGTGATGGGCATGAGAAAATATATTACAAGTATTTGGGACATTTTTTAATTGAGAGTTAACTTTTTAATAAGCAGGAAGTAAAAGAAATAAATCCTATCTACTTGTCTGGTTTGTACTTTCTTTACATGAAGAAGCACTAGAAGTATGTCCTGTTGTCATCTGTCTTATACAAAGTTCCCAATCTTTCCACTTCAGATGTGAGAGGTGGCAACATTTAGTGAAGTTGCAAGGTAGTGTAGGATGAATTTGCTTTTGTACTTCAAGTGTAGAGTTTTAAGGTCTCATTTTGAAAAATATATGGTTTTAATCGACGAGGAATGCAGCCATCCTAGATGAAATGCATCCAGCGATGGCAGTGAGTGTTCTGGGTGGGGAATGGTTGTGGCCTGAGAGGTGGGATGTGTGCTAATCACTTGGACTTGCTGTGGTTGTTTCAGAAAATATGGAGGACATGCAGCAGGAGGCAGAGAAGAGCAGCAACCTGGCAGGGCTGTCAGCAGAGCACCAGTTTTCTGATGCGGAGGAATCTGATGGCGAGGATGGCGATGACAATGATGATGATGATGAAGATGAGGATGATTTTGATGATACTCAGGGAGACTCGACACCAAAAACCAGATCAAGAAGCACCAGCCCGCAGCCCCCCCGGTTCTCCTCCCTGTCAGTGAACTCAGCTGGGGCATCACAGGGGCCTTCCCCTGAGGGCTCCCTTTCTGTGGGACACTCTTCCCTCATCAGTTACTTGGTCACCTTACCTAGCATTCAGGTTACTCAGCTTATAACACCAAGTGACTCCTGTGAAGACACACAAATGACGGAGTATCAGAGGTTTTTCCAGAGTAAGAGTACAGATTCAGAGCCCGATAAAGACAGATTGGACATACCCACCTGCATGGATGAGGATTACACGCTTTCATTAGATCCCAGTTCTTCTCCAAGGGACCTCTCACCTTCCAGTCAACAATCGTCACCTGGCTACGATTCTTCACCCTACAGAGATAACTCACCAAAGAGGTATTTAATGCCAAAAGGGGATTTGTCACCCAGAAGGCATCTGTCACCCCGAAGAGATATTTCACCCATGAGGCACCTTTCCCCACGGAAGGAAGCTGTGCTGAGGAGAGAGTTATCACCAAGACGGGACGTGTCACCAAGACGTCACCTATCGCCAAGGAGACCAATGTCACCAGGGAAAGATGTGTCTGTTCGAAGAGATTTGTCTCCCAGGCGAGAGAGGAGATATATGGCCTCCGTCAGAGCGGCATCTCCCCGGAGGGGCTTGTACCATAATCCAGCATTGTCCATGGGTCAATATTTGCAGTCTGAATCTATTCCAGTGGGACATTCAGTAAGTATGAAAGAATATTTTCATTCCTCTTGTCAAAAACTGTTATCTTACTGAATTTGTGCATTTCAGAAATCTTTCCAGCTTTGTGGAAGAAGAAGGCATAAACTTTGGGCCTTGATGGGAAGTCCTGGAACAAATGCAAGAAATTTGGAATAGACAGGGACCAAGTCAGGATGCTGATTCATTTAGATGCTCTAGAGTCAGCCTAAGCAGCAAGTGTTCCCTTGGTAGAATAGTAGCTCCATCAACTTCAATGAAATAAGGCTGGTTTGCATTTTCTGCCTCCATATTCATTATATATATAAAAATTATACATATATATGTGTATGCGCGTATGTGTATATATGTATGTATGTATATATGTATGTATGTATGTATGTATAATTTTTAAATGGTCCAGAAGGCTTACATGGTTTTTGAGGCTTGCTTCTGCACTGTAAAAAATCATGGACTTCCTGGGCTCTCCGGTGAGATCAAGCCAAGATCAAGGCTTAAAGCCCTGTTTTTGCGGTATGGTGCCCATCACTGAGTATTGTTTAATGGAATAAAAATGCTGAGGTAATGGAGCCTCTTAGAAAAGCAGAGTGCACACTGAAATCAGGATCTGTGGCTGGAATTTAAAGGATATTATCGTGTGAGAGGAGCAGGCAGCTGTCTGCCCCACTGGGTGGAAATATGCAAAACTTGTGCAGCTGCTGTAGGTGCTCTTCCCTTTTGGTAAGTCAGCTCTCAGAAACTGCCAGATTGGCACTTTTGACCAGCCCTAGCATTCACAAAACACTCCCTCCACAACCAGATTACATCTGCAGAGGTAAGGGATGGCTTTGCTAGGTGTGAATTCACTTATTACTTATTATGCTTCCCTCACCATGTTGCTGTTGTGGCTACCCTCTCACTGCCTGCCTGTGTGTGGGTTCAATGTGGGTGAGCTGTGACAGTCTCAGATTACCTCAGAGCTCCTTGCTCCCTGCTCTTCTTCTGGCTGGCCTATTCTCCCTTCTTCCTCATTTCCAGTCTTCATGTAATCTTCGCAGCGTTCCTTTGTGGAGGAGAATTGAACCCTGAGCTCATACAGTCAGCATTTCTCAACTCTGGTGTGATTTTCTCCGTAGAGTCAGGCTAATGTGTTATCTGCTCCCAGGAATGGAATCAGGGATGCACCTGGGCAAAGATGGTTGGAGCAGAGGTGGATCAGAAAGAGCTGAGATGCTGCTAGCCTGGCAGACCCAAAAGTGATTTCTTAGCATTCTGGGGGTATAAGAGAAAGCTGCAACTTGAGTGGCCATATTTATAGGAGAGAGCAACACAGGTACTTCTCCCATATCTTAGACATGGCCCCATGACCTAGTCAGTTGTTCAGGAGGGCACTGGAGACAGGTGACTCTCTACTCAAGGTCTCAAATGGTCCTTGAGAAAGGGCGTGCTGAAACCCTGCTGCACCCCCACAGGAGCAATCACTGCCCAGCTGAGAGAGGATACAAATCCCACCAGCAGTTCTACTGACTATGGGAGGAAGCACAAGTGGGGGAAGAGTCGCCAGTTTAACCAATCATGATGTCTTAGTATCCAATGAACGGGATCGTATGGGGTTCTACAGCTGCCACTGTGCAGGGTGCCCCAGTCCCCCATGTCCCACATGAGACGCACTGGCACCCTGTAGTAAAGATTTTGGATGTGTAATGATGCTAGCAAAAGTGTATGTTAGCAGTCATCCTTGGCCATCTGACATTATCTTGCTGTAATATTTTTCTTACCTGTTATGCGCACCTTCCAGCAAGGGATTTAGCACATTGTAAGGACTCTCTTAGCACTTCTCACTCCTTCTTTTGAAAAGTTCACCATGCCAGATGGATGCTTACCGTTTTTTGAGGTAGAGTCAGGCATGTGGCAGTGAAAAACACAATGTAAAAATCAATTATCTTACAGAAAGCATCAGTAACTTGAGTATTGTGAGAGAGAAGGCCAGACCTCAGTAGAGTCACTACAGCCTGAATACAGGAGGCATCACTGGAAGCAGAGCCTAGGCAAATTTAAAGGAAAAAAATGACAAGCGAGGATAATGGCCCATCGCAACAAATGACTGCAAGAGAGGACAGACGGATTCCTCGTCTCTTGATGCCTCTCTGGAAAACATACTTCAGCCAAACACTAAACAAGCTTAAGTGAAACACAAGTTATTATACTCAGCATGTGGAAAGACATATAACACCTGAGCTTGCTATAAATGAAAGCTGTCAGAGAAGAAAAAGGAAAAAAGATTGGTTTTCAATTTTTAGCGTAGTGAAATCCAGCAAACCAGAACATCATTACCAGCTGCATTGGTGATGCACGTGCCAGTTTTACAATCTTAAGATACTTTAGGAGCTGCATTGGGTTCCCAGTCGTTGCAGGAATAAAGGCAGTTTTGTGCTGCCAGTGCTTGCAGTTCCCACAAGAGTCCAGTTTTCCTCCTTCTCAGCTGAAATGGATGTATTTGCTGTAGTCTCTTTGGCCAGTGCTGGTCTAGTTGCCCTTCATCTAGCTTCCTGTTGAATGTCCATGCACTTTGGTGGTCTTGTGCAAAAGGCCTGTAAAGTGCTCTGGCATTGAAAGCACCGCACAGAAAGCAATTAAAATTATTTGTTTAGGAAGTAGAAAAGAGCATGGTGAAAGTAAATATTTTTTTTAAGATTGTATAAAAATACAAGAAAATGCACACTTTTTTTTTCCTTTGGCAGTCAATAACAGGATACACTCTTGCAACAAAATAGTCTCTCTAAAGTAGCCTAAGTCTCTAGTGTAGGCTGGGTCACAACTTGGCTTTGACAAGTTAAATTGGTGTCTTTAAAATTAATGCCAGATATCTTCTGCTCTCTAAATACATTCGGGATCTTCTGTCAATGCCAGAGGTTACTTTCCTTACTGAGGAGGCTGATGGCATTATCAAAGGACACAGACTCTCCTTACCAGTCATCTTCTGCCAGTCATGAGAGAAAGAGACTGAATAAGAAGTCGTCATTTGTTCACCTTGAGTGACTCTCTTTTAGCATTTTAGTTGGGATCAAGCTCTCATATGTTTTGTGCTTTGACTCACATTTTCAGATCAGTCTTGGAGTAAGTGGCCTGTATTTTTGTCAGATGGAAATAAACTGAAGATGTGCACCAGGAGGGCAGCAGGTGCACTTCAACTGTGAGTGGCCATTCAAGTGACTGCAAAGAAGCCACATAGGGTTAATCTGAAGCAACCTTCCCTTCCAAACCCACAACGCTTGCATTGTGAATATGGAATCCAGCACAGTTTTCACTCCATTCCTGCTTGTCCCAACCCTTAGTACACCCTGCTACTTCCCAGTGCAGACCAGAACCTTTGCCTCTTCTTCCAGGCATAGACACAATGGATCGAGAAGGTGCCTTGCTGTGAGTGGTACAGACTTGTCTCTCACAACTATTTTAGCTTCTAAGCATTAGTGGACTTAGCTTGTGTTGCCATCTTGTTGCTCATCTCATTCATTTTGAAGTCTGAAGCCTGTCTTGATATATTCAGAAGGGCTGAAGGGAATTAGGTACCTCTATGACCACTTGAAAATTGATAGGACTTAATGTCCTTTGATCATCCCAAACATGGATATTAAATCCCTTCCCGAACACTTACTACTTTATCATCTTGAGTGAAATGCAATCTTATACAGAGAACCAGATAATTCTGAATTCCAGGTAAACTGTAAATAGGTTCACTGGTACATCTGGGCTACTGTGGTGCATTCTCTGTAGGGCTGCAAATTGAGCTGATCCTGAAAGTGAAGGTCATATGGAGTTACAGTCACTTTATTACACATCGTGTCTTTCAGGAGCCACATTCGTAATATGCTCTGCTCCTGATTTTCACTGTAGAGTTCGGTATTTTGTGCTTTTTAACTTAAAAATACCTCAAGTACATTATGACATGCTAATCAGAGAGACTGTTTTTCACCCAACATGTTTTTGCAAGCTGTGGTCTGAGGCTGCCCAGAGGATGTCTGTGAAGGGTGCTTGGCTTTGAAATGTGATCTTCCTCTTAATCTCCCACAGCCTGATTTGGGTGATGTACCAGATACAGGGTAAACCCTATCTCATCCCTGAGGCATTGACTTGTGAAGCTGGATATGGCTTTGCTCAGGGCTGTGATGTGGCAGTCTAGCTTTGTGACCAGGTTAGAGCATTTAGTGAAAAGCTGCTACGGAATACTGTTGCTTGGGAAATTATATGTCACCTGGAGTTGAAGGGAAATATGCTAAACTGTAACAAATGAGAATTAATGGGAAATGAACTGGCTTCCCATCACCTGACAAAGAGAAGAGCTCAGCTCACAGCACTGGCAGCAACTCGTTCTGAGTGCACTGCAAAAAGATACTGTGACTTCCTGCACTGTGCTCTGTGATCTATTACTTGCCCTGCCAGCTGAAGAAAGTCTTTGGATTTTCAGGATGCTTGTTGAAAAAAGACAGTTTTTCCCTGTGAATATGTGTGTCTGCTTGTAGAAATGAAAATGCTAGATATTGGTAAGGAAATGAAAGCAGGGTAAGAGGTAGGAACAGTTGCTAGTGATTGTAACCATTTGTGTTACCTGTTTCCAAACCTACCTGCCAGAGCTAGAGAAAACAATCCAGTATGTGCCCAGCCAGGGTTGGAAGGTATCCAGTGACATGCAAACACTGTCAATGTTGCCTATGTTAAAACTGGGCATACGAGACATATATTGGAGGATGCTGCAGATCTTAAAGCACACAGCAGTCTCTATAGCCACCTTTGTCCAACAAGGACAGACTCTTGCTCTATTCCCTTATGAAACTCTGTCAGGGTAAAGTATGAAGTCAATGTCTTTCTCAGTTAGAGATTTGTATGTGACTAGGTTTATTCTTTGATGAGTTTTATTCTCTTGTTTTGCTCAATTTCCCTTAGCCCAAGTTCACATCAGATGTAATAGTAATAAATGTCATGGTGTAGGAAACATCCAAAAGGACAATATGTCTGAGAAACTGGTTGACAGACCAAAGATGGGAAAAAAAAATAGGGGGCAAGCAGCTGTGCAGAGGTGAAGTTAGTGACAGGAAGGACTGACAGGGTAGGTGAACTGTCTTGTGGCTTGGCAACTGCAGTTTATTTTGTACAGTTTTCCCCATTCAGCAATATAATGTGCTGTCACTGTGCTGTCTTATGACAGTTTCTCTTTTATGAGACTCAAGCGTCTCATTTTCTGAATAGGAAAATTCCCAACATAGATTAGTCTCTGAATAATATCTCTGAAGTTCGACTCTGATGATTATGGGTCACCCTTTCCTGTCTCAACATTGATTTATATTAAACAGGACAAAGCATCTGAGCACAGTGCGATGGAGGCCTTGGGTAGCACAGAAACTGAATCTTTAATTCCCCCTAAACCAGCTCCCTGGGATGGGATCAAGAGGTTGCTTAATGCCTTGAGAGCTAGGATTTCCCAGCAGTGAAGCGCTGCCACTGTAATGCATTGGCATTTAGCAGCACAATCCTCGGGCTGCCACACCAAGGCTGTGGTAGCATCACAGCTCTGGGGCAATTGATCCATATTTGGTCAATTTACAGAGCAGAGATGAGTGTTCTCATTCACTTAATTTCATATGAGAGTCCCTGAGAGCTGTGTGTCCAGATCCCACATATAATTATGAAAATGTCATCCTGCACTTCATCATTACTCTTCTGGTCAGCAATAAATGATACTCAATCATCAGATAGCAAACAAAATTTAAAACTTAAGAATGAAAAAAAGGAACCCAAAAGCCCAGGGCGTATTTAACACTGAGTGGAGATGGAGCTATTAATTCTTCCAAGGCAGGAACTAATGGGAAGGCAGTGAAAATGTCAATATTGCGAGATTGGCTTTTATTAGCCATCACAAAATCCCCCATTCTTCTCAATCCCATTATGAGTTGGTGAGTCTCCCTGGGACAGAATCATCACTTTTGCTCACAGCTGATGCCTGTGCTTTTGTTATTATTTATTGTTTACGCAGCAGATAAGCCAGAGGGGTGCTCCATTGTCTCAATGAGTAGAAAAAATTGTGTCTTCATTGCACAGGGACACTTGAACTTGCATGGAAATACCCACCTGCTTTCACCAAGGATTGGGTAAAGCTCCCAGGGAGCAAGTGCCTTCTGTGGGGCTCTAGAGCAGATTTTTCAGAAGGCAGTAAATATATTTTTCAGAAGGCAGTCAGATATTCCCTGTTATGCCAAGCAGTGGTGGTGAGCAGGGGATGTTCCAATGTGTATTTCTCTGCAATTAAGTTTAAATACCAGCATAGTTTTCCAAAATAGAGGTAAGATGGATCTCCTACCAAATTTCTCCTGGGGAATGAAAATCTACCCCAAATTCAGTTCAGAATTTCAGTTGAATATAATACCCTCCACTTCCTGACCTAAATTGCTGCATTGTGTGGCTGAACTCTGTAAACTAGCCACTGCCTTTCACCTCAGAGGCATGAGCCCTGTAGGGCTGAGCTAAGCAAAACCTCTACTGTTGTTTGGATATGCAATTAGTGGAGTTTTCCAAATGCTTTGGGATCTGTCTGGATGAAAGGTGCTTCATGAATGGGAGGTTGTATTAGACAGGAAAGCAGATAGGTGGTTTGGCAGCCAGACAAGAATTCTGCTAGTAGCAGCGCTGACATATCTTTTTTTTTTTCCTTCTGCTTACAGAGGAGGGGGTTGTCTCAGGCACCTTACTTCAACGTATATGGAGAAAAAGGAGGCATGGAACATCGCAGGTCTAGCCTGTTCCCAGAAGGTCCGAGCGACTACGTCTTCAGTCATCTTCCACTACACTCCCAGCAACAGATCCGAGCACCTATCCCCATGATGCCTATTGGGGGTATCCAGATGGTCCATTCAGTCCCCGTGGCCCTTTCAGGTTTACATTCTCCGTCCACTCTGGCCCTGCAGAGGGAGGTCTCTGAGGAGAAGCAAAGAGTAACTGCGGAAGCCCTTACAAAAGAATCGTATAGTATTTCTAAGCACCATGAGAAACGTACCTCTCTGCACAGCTTGCACCCCGCTGCTCCCCCCAGCGCCCCCTCCTCGCCGCTGCTGTTGCTGGCGCAGAGCACATCCGAGGACAGTGTCGTGGCTACCGAGAGGGAGCAGGAGGAGAACATACAGACTTGTACAAAAGCCATAGCCTCTCTGCGAATCGCCACAGAAGAAGCCGTTCTGCACGGGGCGGAGCAGCTGCAGAGGCCTTCTGAGCCTCACCAGAAACCCTTAGAAAGTGCACATTTTAGCATTAAACACTTTAGTGGATCTGAGCCGGGCCAGCCCTGTGCCTCAGCCACCCATCCTGACTTGCACGGTGGTGAACGGGACAGTTTTGGTACATCACAGACTGCGCTAGCCCATCCCACCTTTTACAGCAAGAGCTTTGTGGACGTCCAGCAGCTGGGCTTTCACAGCAGGAGCGACCCCCCATCAAGCACACAGGAAAGGAAAGATCCGTCATCCGAGAAGAGCAAGCCACATTGATCTGAGATGCATGGAGACTTTCGCCCATACATTTATCCCACTTTTTTTTTTTTTTTTTCTAGAGATAGAAAAAGTATTCAACTTTACAGCATGCCTGTTCTAAGTTACAGTAGTTTGCTATTATATATACTTTTGTTATATCAAAAGAATTAGATAAAGTAACAAGTCATCATGAACCTGACCAAAACTAAATTTGAAATTCTTATTGGGTCTGGTACTTTTAAATTGTACAGATGTTTGTGCCTTTTCTTTACTTTGCTTATATTCTTATAAGCATTTTTTTAGCAGTAATTTGTACATATTTTAGAATTTGTGTATCTGCTTTGTAATAAATGTAATTTCTTTCCTTTTTTGGACACTTGGATCTAAATGATGTAAAACAGAACAGCATCAATATATGTGAGGTTGCACTAAAACATATTTTTATATGATTAAAACTGAACAGCTTTTATGTACAGCTCTGATTCTGTAATACTAATATTTATTTACTTTGTTTCATAAATTGTAAATTTTTTTCTTAATGTTGTGGATTGCTTTTCTATGTGAAGCATGGGATTTACTGTTGCGTAATTAGAACAAAATGTATATTGTAAAACAAGATATTTAAACTAGAGTATCTTATCTTATTCTGCACTTATGCATTAGTTAAAAAAAAAAAAGAGATAAAAGATGTATCAGTCAGTTCTTAACTCTTGTAATTTTTTTTGTCTCTTGTTTGCCGGATTGACTATAACTTAAGTGCTGATTGTGATTTTAAACCGATAGTACCGTAAAGCATTAAAGTAAAACTGTGCTATTGTGAGTTTTTTCAAAGCTTTATAAAACAGTTATAAATATATTAAAAGTATTTGGTCTTATGTGAACATGTTGATCTATATACTCCTTAAAAAGCTATGGGAAAACATTCCACCCCATGTAAATATGTGCATCAGTGGTGCCATCTGTGTAGCTCACCGGGACCGGCAGGATTTGCTATGCTGGTGCTTCCGGGAGCGGGACCGGGCCACTGCTGACTGCCAGAGGGCAGAGCCCAGCAGCGTCCTGACCCACTCCCTGGCCTCCAGCAGCGGGGTGGCAAGGCCCCTACGGCCGCATGGGGCAGGGAGAGGAGCTGGCCTGCTGGCTGGACACACGGCGCCCTGCCGAGCCTGGCAGTCCCCTGCTCCTGAGGGCTGACCAAGGGCCATAGGTGTCACGGAGAAGTGTCCTGGAGCGTCAGAGAGGGGTTTGGAGAGGAGAAAAAGGTGTTTCCTTGCACTTGAACTCCAGAGCTGGCCACTCCCTACTGCAATACCTGTGCCAGCTTCGGGGGAGGCTGCTGTTCTGTCCTGTTCCGTCCTGTCCTGTGGACGGAGGTGTGTGGTGCTGCCGGCGAGGCAGAGAGCGCCGCCACCCCGGCCTCTTCTGAAATGGGTTTCATGGGCAAGAAAGTCATAGTCTTCCAGTGTAGGGTCTCCATCTTGAGCAAGGTTTGCTCCAGAGGGAAGGGAGGAGGAGCCCGGGCTTGTGTTTGAACGCGTGTGGTGGGTTACCACTTCCACCAGCAGCATGCGTGCATGCACGCACGCACACACACACACACTCAAACACACGCATGCATACGCACAGATGAAAGAAACCAACGACCTGGATTATATTTTGTGCTATTTAGTGGATTATAAATCTGTGAAAACAAGTTTGTATATTGAAAATACATCTAAGGAGTGTTCTTTAAAAAGAAATAAATATACAGTTACATGCATGAGGTGTCTAGTTTCCATGTGTTCTTTGAATTTTCCAAGTTTGTTGGTGTTCCGGCATTCTGCACAAGAAGCACCCTTAAAAATGTGAGTGGTAGTGAAAAATGTGGACCATATATTGGCTTTCTCACATATTATCAAACCAAACCAGCTTATTTCTCCAGTAGTACCCTGTGGGGGCAGAGCCACAGGTGGCGTGTTGTTGCAATTCTAGCATGATGGCATATGATTAGTGTAATACCATAATGGACGGTGACCGCTTCTAAACATTAAAGGTTAGCTTCTCATACCCATTGCAATGCTCTGCCTTTATTCCAGATCATTGTGGTAACTTTGCCAAGATAAGCGTATGCCAGAAAACTGGCTCATCTCAGACCGGAGAGAGGAGAAACAGTATATGTAGTTGGAGACGAGCAGCCTGTTGGATCATGCTTCCATAAAAAAGGAGAACTCAATTATCCATTTTAAATAAACAAGCTCCATCTGATAAAAGCCTCTCTCCTCCTGGGCTTCATGGCTGTATTGAGAACAAAATGCTCTGCACAATGATCAGCTAATCAGGTAATCATAGATATTTTATTAAAAGGGAACCAGGCAACCCCTGATGGTAAATGCTCTATTAACATTGCCTTTGTAAGCAACCCTCTTACTGTGGGAGTTACCTCTGACTTGTTTGATTATTTTAATTAATTTGCAGCTGCAATTTGCCATCCACCTTCTCAGCCTCGGGGCATTTTTTTTTTTTTTTTTTTTAATAATTCGTGAGCAAGTATCACTGAAATTACATGTGATATTTTTGGGTTACAATGGAGCAATGCTGAAGAGGTTTCAGGTACTTACAATCTTAATTTTATTTTCTTAATGAGTTAATGTATATACAATGCTTTGAAAAAAAAACATATCCTCATACAAGGCCTAGGCATCAATGATGACTTTTCATGCTTTAGAAAGGGTGTGGAGGAAAAATGGCAAACACGTCTGACAAAATTTTCCCAGGTGTGAGCAATTTTCAGAATCAGCGTAGCAAGCACAACAACTGGGAGTGGGAATGGGGGGCAAATAATTCCATGAGCTCTCTGCCTGCGCTTCCCAGTGCAGCCCCGCTCCAAGCTGCCTGCGGAGATGATGGTGTGGGGCTGTTTGTGCCCCGCTGTGATGAGCCTACGGCTTCAGCTTCCCTGCTGGGAGAAGGCAGCTGCATGGCTCCCTGCTGGGAATGGCCGTGTCCGGGCGGGACTGGAGCTGCCTGTGTGAAGCAGCCCCTGCGAGGGTGAAGGGGAGGGAGTTCCTCCACAATTCTCGGTGGAGTGGATGCACAGGGGTCTCTTCAGACCAAAACATGTAACCCTGAGCTCTCTGATGTAAACGTTCTGTGTTTTTAAAAGGGGTGAAAAGAAGGGATTTAACAGGGCTCTCTGGAATAATCTGCAGAACCGAACAAGGATCCTTGTATGCAATGTGCTAAAAAAGTTCCACGTCAGGAATATAATTACCTATTATATTGTTGAAGGAGGTTATAATTTTCTGTGAAGATCCATATTTCTTTTCTGTAAAGCACAAGGGAAATACAGATGCTCTGGCAAGCTCTATTTTCTTCCCCCAGAATACTGTCACCAGGGTCACTTCAGGACTTAGTCGTGTCAGCAAGACAGAGGGTGTATCAATCTCATATAACTGCCTGCACAATCCTCTCACGAAGCTTTAGATTCTGACTCAGGGTAGTAACTCCATCACATGTTAAAAACTTCTATGTGGTCTTCCCCACTGCAGGACACACTGCCAGCAGTGAATGATAATTAGCACCAATAAAGGGCATCATTAACTATAACAGACCCATATGAAGTCAAGGGACTTAAGTACAAAACTTTCATTTCAAGAATGATGCAATAAACTCCCATTTAACCCTAGAGGCACCTCAGTTTACAAGATGCTCTGCCTTGTTTGAAGCTCTTCGCTGCTTTTGGGCATGAGGTGAACTTCTCTACTTGGAACTGCTTCCCACCTCTTCCCCTGCCACATTGACGTGGACACCAGAAAGTATGTATTTCTGGCCCTAGATCCTCCAAGGGACCTGCTCTACTGAGTGGGTCTTTGAAAATTCCTGACATGTGACAAAATATGCTTCCCTCTTGAATTATACTGGCCAATATATTGGCAAGTTCCATCATCACCTCTTAACAGATTAGTTTAATGATTTGGTCCCCATTTATGGGTATCTAAAAAAAAATGCCCAAACGCCCCAAATCTGTGTTGAAACTGGCTAGATCAATATCTCCAGTCTCCTAGAAGAGTGCCCAAAAGTGCCCCACATGAAGTTTTTTCTCTCCTGCTGAAGTTCTCCTACTGTGAAACAAAATATTCGAGATTCACTGGATCATCAATACTGTAGGCTATTGTCCCCAAGAAGAAGAGCTGTTGGATGTGCCCTGCTCAGTAGGAAGAGAGCTGCCTGGAAAGCTGGTGAGTAGAGTGGTGTGACAGAAACTTAGAAGGACAAGGACTGAGTTCAAGCAGCTCTCTGCCCAAAGTCTTCTAGACAGCTTGGAGAGCACAGTTTCCAAGCCTGCTTTCTGCTTAGCATCCAGTTCCTGTCTGCGATGGCTGACTCTCTTATGTCCAGTGGAGGCAGGCCAAAATTTAAAATTCTGGGCTTCAGAGTGAGGGACAAATCCCAAAAGTTAGGTTTTAGAGTGCCTGAATCCTTTATTGGGTTTTGCACTAAATAGCTCAGGGAGAACAAGCCTTATAGATTTATTTCATTGTCCAGTGGAACAAGTCAATGGGAGTTATCCTTTTAAGTCATTTCGCCACCCCTGAAAATCTCAATCGATATTCTTTAAAGAATGTCCTTAAAGTAAATCCAGGATATTCAATGCAAAACCTGCACAGTACATCCTATATTTCAGTCTAGACACTATTTTGGTGTGGGTGGGTTTTTTGGGGGTTTTTTTTTTGGTTTTTTTTTTTTTTTTTTCTTTCCAGTTAAAATGCCTGCATGAAAAAATCAGAAGTCTGTGTACTAATTGAGTTTATTACAGTGACAATATTCCTGTGCCCTTTTCTCAAACACAGATTACACACACTCAACAGAGACCCTGAGCATATGCTTACTGTAAGGTCAGTTTAAGATGAAAATTCTGGATGGCTTGACTTGTTCTGCAATTATTCTTGGGGTCTTTACATATGCTACATCTGTCACGTATGTTTGTCACTATCTTTAATATTCCTGCTTTTAACTGGGTTTGAAACCACTGCTAGCACCAGGAACGTGGGAGACAGTTTTCATTGAGAAATGTTTGGCTCTAGCCCCTGTGATGATGCCTACATGAGATACAATAAGCTGATTTGTTGTGTGTGCACAAGTCTTTTCCAAGTGACTGTGCTTGGTTACAAAAACTCTTTATAAGAGTTTCTTTAATTTGTGAGTATAGAGGTGGCCTGTACATATGTGTAGGGTTTTAGTAGGCATATGATAGAAGTTAAGGACATGTCTCTATCTTTTCATACAAGATAACTTTAAGCAGAGGCAGAACTGAATTAAACTCACCCTAGGGAGCAAAGACCATGAGCCACAAGTGTCCCCATAAAGGACAAACTGCTATCTCTCCATGCTGGCAAGTGTCTGCACAAGGTGCCTTGGTGTCATTTCCCCTGAGCTTTAAGAAACACGGATGGCCTTCTATTGCACTGTTCATTGCTGTGTATGTTGCAAAATCATGTCCTACAGGCAAGCTTCTTACCCACAGCATATCAGGCACCACTGCACCTCTGCTGTAGGGCGGCCAGGGGACTCTGGGAGGCTAACACCTCCAAGGTCTATTCAAGCATACAAATAGCCTACGAGATCTGCTTGCAGGCTGGACTGCAGGCTGGTGGGAGCAGTGGTAGAAGAAAACAACAGTTTGCTGAAAACCAGAAAAATTTTCTGCTCTAGTGAGTTTTTTTACTTTTCTGCATTGTATGAATATTCATTCTGAAGCTGACATGTCGAGGGGAGCTTGGTCAGCAGGAGGCTTAATAATAAAAATAATTTTAAAAAAAAGCCAAACAATGTTACTATATAAACTGCCTTTTTGGATACCTTCCTGATGAGTGACATCTCTGCACTGACAGGAGTGCTGCAAAGCGAAACAGCCGGGATGAATATGCATGGCAGCACACAGCCCCATGAGCACCCAGTGAGCTGCAGAAAGCCAGTGCAGGCAGATCCAGCTCTGTACTGAAGAACAGTATTACTTTTCCCCCATCTCCTGCCAGAATATAAGAAGAGGCTGACACCCTCCCATAGAAATTAATGGAGTTTCCACATTCATTTTAACAGCAGGAGGTGTAGTCTCTGAAGGCTCGTTTCCATGAGGTGATGAGAAATCTTGCTGCTAGAGTTGCAGAGGAATGTCAGAGTACTTGGCATTTTGCCGTTTCAACCTCTTTCGTTCCCATCTGTTCCTAGAGAAGCAAAAAAGTCTTTGCCTGGTTCAGATGTGCTCTGCCAGGGCCTTGGGGGGCAGCCGTGGGGGGAGGTGGTCCCTGAATGTCCTTTTTTCTGCTTTAAATACCCTGAATCCTCTGAGCACATTAGCCCATTAGCAGTAGCCTGCAAGGCAAAGGAAGGCTTGGGGGGAACCTGTGTGCTTATTCTTCCTAAGCAGGTATACACTTAAAATCTCTAGAGGGCTATTTGAAAGAGTGACTCTTAGAAAAGCCAGGTTTTCTGAAGAGCTGGACTTTGACTGAGGCACTTAGATGAAGTGGTCAGAGTTTTCAGAAGCGCTGAGCATTTGTTATCAGCAGAAATTGCTGGTTTCTGGCCGCATGTGAAAGTCTGGCCCTTAAAAACTTAATTACTAACTTAATGATGTCTGACACGTCACCTCCATTTGTTATGTTCCACAGTCTTTCTTTCCTCCACAACATCTTTATTTAGCCAGAAAAAAAAAAAGGAAGAAAACATCAAATGAATGAAACAATGAGCCAATATTCATGGCTGAAATACCGTGTTCCTTTTTACTGCCAGGAAAAATGTAAATGATAAAGCGGACCAATTTTGTGACAAAGTTTTTCCTCTCCATTTCATATTTCTTGATGAGATTTTAACACATGGGGCTGGCACAGTGAGACATCTTGGACTAGTTTTTAAGATTTCAGGAATTTTCCTTGGACATACGGAAGAGAAGGGGTCTTTTAACTCTGAGGGGAAAAAAAAAAAGAAAAAATATATCAGAAAGGCAAAGGGACGGAGTACAAACAGTCCTTCTCTGGCAGAGGATGAACTAAACAGTCTAATAGTTTTTTCCATCTGCATTTCCTCTGGCCCTACTGTGAGCAAAAGGGATTCAGACCCAGCTGATCTGTCAGGGTGGGGGGTAAAGGGAACTAGGTGATACTATAAGCCAAGTCTTGCTGCCTGGTCCATCAATTAACACAGGCAGTAGGAAGAAGCTGAGGGAGATAACGCCGCTGTGGCGTTGCTCCTTCTCTGCAGGATCCTGTGAAACGTTTTTGCTGGCTCTCTGCAGAGCTGGATTCCTGCCAGACTGCAGGAGCAAAGGATCAGCCACTGTCTAGAGCGTTGCCTTGCTCTAACCTGCTGGATTTCCATGCAGAAATCCAAGTGAGAGTTAACGCTGTGTTAGGCAGCCTAAACTTTGGCTTGCTTTGCTCTCTAGCTGCAACTGTGCAGCTGTGGGCTGCCTTGGCCACTGCTATGAAAGCCACTGGTGGGGCGGTGCTGGCTGGGGGCCTCAGCTGAGTGGGGCAGGTCAGGGCGCTGGTGGAGGCTTCAGAGATGCTGGCCTCAGAGGCCAGTGCTCTGCTTGAGGCTGCTCTGGCTGGTCAGTGTCCCAGGAGCTCCCAAAAAGCGCTTGGAAATTCTGTATCCTGGAGCTTGCAAAGTTTCCTGGCTCCCACAGTCTTTATTTTCCAGGAAAGGGGACAAGCTAAACCCTCCAATGGTTTGGTTTCTGTGTTTTTTTTTGTTTTTTTTTTTTAAATTTAAGCTATTCAAAATAATGCTGATGGCATCAAACGTTGCTCCTCCTTGGGGGAATATGAGACAGGAACCAAAAATATGTTGTCACAATGCATACTACCTGAGAATTGTATCAAATTAAAGAGAGCAGTGAATAAGAAATGCCCTGACTGTTTAAAATAGATAGGATAGAGTCTCTTTCCTTCTCTAACTTTAGTCTGTTTGCTCCAGAAACATAGGCTGTGACAATAATTTATCATCTGTATTCTGGATGTTTTAATGGGATGCCAGCTCCTGATTTTATACACAAGTTTTATTGATAGACTGTCTATTTCAGCAGAAATTACTGTTTTCAGCTTGGTGCTCGGGGTGCTAAAATTATCAGTGTCAGAGGTCGGTTGACCCTGTCTGGACACCAGGTGCCCACCATTGCCACTCTCTCACTCCCCTCCTTAGCTGGGCAGGGAAGAGAAATTATGATGGAAGGTTGTGGGTTGAGATAACAACAGGAAGTGGTCATTCACCAGTTATGGGCAAGACAGACCTAACTTGGGGAAGTAGTTTTTATTGCCAATAAAATCAGAGTAAGATACTGAGAAAAAAAATTGGATCCTAAAAACACCCCTCCCTTCTCACCAGGCTTAATTTATTCCCCATCTTCCTACTCCCTCCTCTCCCCCAGTGGCACAGGGGGATGGGAAAGGGGGCCTGTGATCATTTCATCACATATTATCTCTGCTGCTCCTTACTCTTCGTGGGGAGCACTCCTCACACTCTTCCCCAGCTCCAGTGTGGGTCCTTTCCACAGGGTGCAGCTCCTCAGGAACAGGCTGCTCCAGTGCTCGTGCTCTGTGGAGTCACAGGTCCAGCCACCAAATCTGCTCCAGCCTGGGATCCTCTCTCCATGGGTCCACAGGTCCTTCTAGGAGCCTGCTCCACTGTGTGCCTCCCAAAGGGTCACAGCCACCTTCAGGCATCCACCTGCTCCACCATGGATCTCCATGGGCTGCAGGTGGATCTCTGCTCCACCATGGATCTCCATGGGCTGCAGGTGGATCTCTGCTCCACCATGGATCTCCACAGGCTGCAGGTGGATCCCTGCTCCACCATGGGCCTCCATGGGCTGCAGGTGGATCCCTGTTCCACCATGGATCTCCATGGGCTGCAGGTGGATCCCTGCTCCACCATGGATCTCCATGGGCTGCAGGTGGATCCCTGCTCCACTACGGATCTCCATGGGCTGCAGGTGAATCCCTGCTCCACCATGGATCTCCATGGGCTGCAGGTGGATCTCTGCTCCACCATGGATCTCCATGGGCTGCAGGTGGATCTCTCCCCACCATGGATCTCCATGGGCTGCAGGTGGATCCCTGCTCCACCATGGATCTCCATGGGCTGCAGGTGGATCCCTGCTCCACTATTGACCTCCATGGGCTGCAGGTGGATCCCTGCTCCACCATGGATCTCCAGGGGCTGCAGGCGGATCCCTGCTCCACCATGGATCTCCATGGGCTGCAGGCGGATCCCTGCTCCACCATGGATCTCCATGGGCTGCAGGTGAATTCCTGCTCCACCATGGATCTCCATGGGCTGCAGGTGGATCCCTGCTCCACCATGGATCTCCAGGGGCTGCAGGTGGATCCCTGCTCCACCATGGATCTCCATGGGCTGCAGGTGGATCTCTGCTCCACCATGGATCTCCATGGGCTGCAGGTGGATCCCTGCTCCTCTATGGGCCTCCATGGGCTGCAGGTGGATCCCTGCTCCACCATGGGCCTCCACGGGCTGCAGGGACACAGCTGCCTCACCACGGTCTGCACCATGGGCTGCAGGGGAATCTCAGCTCAGGCACCTGGAGCACCTCCTGCCCCTCCTTCCTCACTGGCCTTGGTGTCTGCAGAGCTGTTTCTCTCACATGTTCTAACTCTGCTCTTCTCCAGCTTCAGCTGGGCAGTTTTTTCCCCCCTTCTTAAATCTGTTGTCCCAGAGGCACTACCACTGCTGCTGCTGGGTTCAGTCTTGGCCAGCAGCACATCTGTCTTGGAGCCAGCTGGCATTGGCTCCATTGGACACAGGGGAAGCTTCTGGCAGTTCCTCACAGAAGGCAAGAAGCTTTCCCCTATAGCCCCTCCTGCTACCAAAATCTTGCCTTGCAGATCCAATACATGTCCCAGTGTTCTAAACAGATGATGCGCAATGCGACATCTGAAGACTAGAGCTCAGAGGGTGCCACATTTTCCAAAAAATTGCCATCATTCAAATGCTATAGGATCTGCGGTTGGAATGAGGGCTGAGGCCGGAGAAGAGGAAACCTTTTTGCATTATAACAAATAAAATGCTACCATGGAGTTTGAAGGTGCAAATCAGGCTATAACAAAACATGAGTGTGCATGATTTCAACACCAAAATGACTTACTGGCTGCTAATTAAATCTCACTGCAAATGGGATTTCATTTTTATTTTTTGATGGAAAAATTGGTTTTATTACATTTACTTGGCTGACAGCCAGGAATGCAGCTCAATACGAATCAAGCAAAGTTAAAGGCCTTCTGCAGCAACATATGGCTTGTTTGGGAAGTATGAGTCATAAATGGAACCAGATGCAAAAAAAAAAGAAAAAAAAAGTTATAAGAAGGTAGCAATTCTCCTCAGACAGATGCCACTATTATTATTTCTGATGTTTCCACCTCATTGTGAAAAATTTTCACATGCATATTGGTGAGCAATAGTTTTTTTCAGTATGGATTGCTGCCTGTTTCAAAGCTCTTCAGTGGCACAGGTCCACTCAGTCTGCTCATGTAGCTACTTCATACCTTATACAAGCTGTTTTGTCCTTGCAAGTTATTAAAACACAGTTCCCAGTACTGTTTGTTTCTTCTCCTGGTTTCAGGGTGTTTCTTAACATATGCAGGGCTGGCCTTTAGTTTGTTGTCCAAGTCCTGTGTAAATACAGGCTAATAGAAGTATGTCCCTGCCTAGGAAGAAACCCTACGGATGCTTTGTAACCACACCCTGTGCTTATCTGTGGGGAGGGCGTGTGTGCATATGCCTGTACACACACAGCCAACCCAAGTGCCAAGAAAATGACAACCAACAGGGGAGGGGAGCCGTCAGGGGCTGTCTTCTGCCAAGAGCCTCGACTGCCAGCAGCGAGGCAGCAGGTAAGCATGGGCACGACCAGAGCAGTGATGGGAGGGTGTGCAGCCTGGGTGCATTTTGGCATTGTTAATAGGGCTCCCAGCTTTGCCTGGTGGATGCTGCTGTAGGACTGCTGTCAAGGACTTTCTGCAACCACACAGAGAACTACCTGCCTGTGCACCCATTGCTGTGTTGAATACCCAGAGCGTAGGAGTCCCTCTAGCACAGGGGCCCATAAGTTTCTAAGAGTTGGACTCTTGAGCCCAAAATATAATTTTCTTTTTGCCAGAGTCATATTGCACTATATCCCTGTTGTTTTTCTCCTATTTTCTCCAGCCCTTCTCTCCCCATTTCTGATGAAATATGTCAAGAACTTTGTCCAAATTTAACTCATCAAGAGCCCCTTCCTTCCCACATAAAATCCTCTCATACTACAGGTAAACCAGATTCTCTGTGTCTCCCTGCTGGGCAAAGCCTTACTAGCCCTAGTCTAAAAGGAAGCAATGCCTTACTAGCCCTAGTCTAAAAGGAAGCAATGTCTTACACGCTCAAGTCCTGTAGAAGAAAATGGCCATGCACCCTTGAATGGTGATGCAGTTCACATGGTGCAAGCAGTGCCGGTGCAAACACCAGGTGGTAGGGTAGGCTGTAAATCAATCTCCTTCACTCAGTGCTGGACACCAGATGATGACTAAACAGTGAACACCCCACTGGAACCTCTCGTCCCGTTGCATGCGTTCTCCCAGCCCTGGCTCTTCCTGCATCCCACTGCCAATGCTCCTCCAGTGTGGGCCTGTTTACGCAGCCCCTGCAACAACAGGGCAGCACAGGGATGTCCTGCGCTCAGCCCTGATTTATCACCTCTTCAGAGGTGCAATCCTGTGCAGTGGTGGACAAGGCCCTTGAAGAATTTGCAAGGTACCTGCTTTGTGCTGTGCCCTCTTCCAGCAGGATGTACAAGAGCTCCCCAGAGCCTTGTTAATGTCCCCCACCTGGAAACTCAGTGCTTAAATCACTGCTTGAACCACTGCCCTTTTCTTGGCAGGCATTCTTTGTCCTTAGAAAAAAAGGCTATTGTATTGATGAAGTGGCTATCTGATACCACAGCGACTCACCTTATTTGATCTGCAATGTTGGTGAGTCACCTTCTTGTCTGAGTGGAAATGTGTTTGAAGTCAGTGGCTATAGCCTGCCCAAAATGCCCAGTCACAGTCATGCCAGCTCCAGCCTCTCTCACTGCAGTTCAAGCTACTGCCCAGCTACAGCATAATCTGACATATGAGCAGGCTGGCTGAGCTGAAGAGGGGGAGCTGGCTGAACTCATAACTCAGGTGTGTGCTTGCTCCCTCTTATCTTAATAAAAAGTCAAACTACAGGCAAACATTACCTCCCAGAGTTTGCATTACAGCATATGTGCAATCCTTTGCACTTTAGGAATTCAGATTGCATATCTGAGTTGGAAATATTATTTCCTTCTTTCGTGCCTTGTTTCTGTTGATGTCTGGGATCATGGCAGAGAAGAATTGGGTGTCAATAATTTTTAAAGTGATATCAGGGACTGAAGCTAAGGAGAGAATTACTTGTAAGGCTGTTGCTTTGTATTCAAAGAAATCCTTTGGGAAGGTAAAGGGAATTTCAGAAAACTGCATTGGCCTCTGGGAAGAACAAGAATCTGTCACCTTGGTTGGGAACCCAGAGGTAAGATGGACAATGAAACAGGCTGTGTAAGCTGAATGGATAAAAGCTTATACCCGTGCTAAAACCAACCTCATGACATGCAATACTACTTAAAAGCAAATGGATTTGGCAATTCTTTCTCATGCTGATGACATCAATGGGATTACTTAAGTGAATGGGTGTTTATTAAACATGAATAAGAGCAGTGCTATGTAGCATTAAGGGCACCCCCGTTGGGCTGGGAGTTCATGTTCATGGCTAATTCTTGGTGCTTGCTAAGAAGAGCTGGGAGTGCCAGAAAAGGAGCTTCCAGCTCCTAAGGGGAAAGGCTTTACTTTCTGTGCATTAATTATATTAGTCTTGCTCATTGTGAAGGAAAAACTGAGCTCTCCATCATACCCTCCAAAGGCTTCCTACCTCAGGAAGAACTGTGGGAGGTTTTGTGTGCAAATGCTCCATAAGAAGAAAAGACCAAGAGAATGGAAAAAGTCTGTGTCTACAGCAAACTCCCACAGAGAGAAATTTCAAGGGGGTTGGTCCTACCCAGAGAGAGGTATGTGCTTAACACACCCAGAGAGGCCCCATTGATTAAATATATTTTAAATCATCCTATGGTCTGTGCCTTAACTTGTAAGCTCTTTTAGTCACAGATTTTGTCTGCCTCGTTGGCCAAGATTTTGTTTCAGACGGAGCATCCTTCCAAGCACAACACTTGTGGCAGTGTAATGGGTAACCCTATTTCTTAAGCACAGGAAACCCAGCAGTTTTTCCATGCTCAAGGGTTAGATAACCCTTTAGCATGCACTGGAGGCCAAATTTCCTCATGGAGCATGTGTCCTGGCCCCTGGGGAAACTGAGCCTGTCCCTAGTACACAGGCAGCCTTCTAGAGTGCCTCATCTCTGCTGGTGTAGATCCAATAACAGAGATACCCTGATTTAATTCTACAGAGGATTTGGCTTTTAATTTTGCATGATTTTCATGAGCAGCTGGATGGAAAAAGTAATGCCTGGAGCTGAGTTCTGCTTTGACTTTTTTGCGGTTTTCAGGTGAGTACAAAATGTATTAACAGCAATCAAAACCAGATCTGTACTTTTGCAGACCAAATATGTATGTCCTTAGACTATATGTGGCTACAATAAACGGTAGACAGTTGTATTTAGAAATCTCTTTGTTCCACCTCACTGAATGTACACTCGTGATGACGAGTTGCTGTCATAACCCTCAGTGCTGCACTCACTATGCCTCAGCAAGCTTAAGCTTTTTAAACAGTTTCCTGTTGTCTTAGTGGTACAATTTTTCAAGGTTGCCCTTCATCACCAGTCTGGTGACAGCTTACTGACGGCTGTCAACAACGTGGAAAGAAAATCCACTATCTTTGGCCTGTTTGCTCCCATCAGCACAGAAATCTGGAAGCTGTTACAGGTGGCCTGGGGTGGACAAAGCCCTAGGCAACAAACTCCCAGGCCAGAGGAAAGCTCAAAAAAAGGACAAAGTTCAGTTTCCCAAGAGGCAGAGGTAGGTCACTGGTCTTTTTAAAGTGCAAATTGATAACCAAAAGAGGGAGAGACAATAGTAAAGGAAACAGCAAAAACCCTAAAAAGGCTGGAAGTATCTTTCCTTGTAGCAGGTTGCACTTCCTATTACATGATCATTTTGTGGTGTTCACATTCAGATATCTGTTCCACCCAGGAACAATGAAATCACAGCAGGTCTACGTGGAGACCAAGTTCAAACAGCGAAACTTGCAAAGAGATATTTTAACAAAAAGCTGTATGTGAGCACCTGGCTGCTGCTTAGAATGAGGCCAGGCAGCACATTTGAAAGCAATTTCTAACTTGTAGTGAATTTCTTTTTGGAATCTTTGGGTATATTGAATGTTCCTGAAGGAACTCAACTGCTCAAAAACAAGAAAACATCCAAGCCATTTTTTAGAATTTAATTTAAGACTATTACTCACCGGTGGAAGAATTAAAATTTCAAGGATAAAATGAGATATGTGCAACAAGAGCAAACTAGAAAATTCAGCCTTTAGTTTTATGTATTCTGAGTGAGAAGATTAATTAATTTAAAATAATATCCTAAAGTATCCGTGTCATGGGCTTTGCTCTCCCATGGAATTCTTGATATCATGGGAGGATATGTTGCTTCCGTGGTACAGAATATTTATTTTGCTGGATTCTTCTCTGCACTGTACTCGTGGCACATTAATATCCAGTGCATTCTACTGAGCCAAGTGAGGTATATTAGTCATATATTAGGTATAAGAGATTAGATACTGTAATATTTTGTTATGCTGGAGGCAGCTGGTGTCTTGTGGCAGATGTGAGGATTCGGGGGGTTTGTGTGAGAAAAGTTTACGGGTTACACATTTCTTAAATTTCTGTGATACGGAAAACTCCATTGTATCGGAAGGCTGATCTTTGTGTCCACTACCTTTCACCCTCTGACTCGGACTAGCTAGCATTCCAAGGAGGAGCTGGCACAGGGCTTGCACTAATAATTAGTGATTCCTTGTAATGCACACATGCTGAGCAATGGCAAGTCAAACTGGTTCATCGCTGCGTAACTCAGTTTGGCAATGCTGTCACCCGGCAAGGGACTATTGTCATCAAATGAGGTGAATCAGAAACCCATCTGACAAAGGAGGGACAATTTACCCTCTTGAATGATGTTAAGACTCAATCAGCTCATACAGCTGAGGAACAGCCTGCAGGAGGAAATCCTTAGGACAGGGAAATCCCAGCACTGTTAAATGCACATGAGTTACCAAGGGCACCCAAGAGAGAGGATGACACAAGAGGCTAGAGACAAAAGCTGTTTGTTTAGTGAAGATATTTGTCCTTGGAATTTAATTGAAGCTTAAAATAAAGGGTAAACAAAATCCCAGGAAAATTATGTATATGTATCCGTTAATTTTTGCATGTTTGGTGACACACCATACTTGTGTTCATGAAGAGTTAATACATAAACCCAAATGTTCATTTCTCCCCTGAAACTCTGGGAAAGTGAAACTGTGAGGCCTGTCTGGACCCCAGGAAAAAGTAGTTTTCCTGTGGGTCTCACTTCTTATGAAAGAGTGCTGGGTGGAATATTATGCATTTTAGCATGGATTTGCAGGATAAACAGACTCTGGACAACTATTAGGTATTGAGCTAGATTTTGCCTTTCAGAGCAAAGGCGGTGAGAGCGGGATGGGTGGAGTTGCCATGAGTATGTCCAATGCACCAGCGGATCCCTGCAGCAGCCCAGTGGAAGGGGACCCTGGTCAGACAGCAGCTCATAACTGCAAACTTGGGAAAGGCAACTTTCGATCAAATAAAAATGAGGGAAAGAAGCATCCAAAATTGGGCTGTCATATTGTGAAGACTTTATTTTTGAATCTATATTTGCTCAGTAAACCCATGGAAATTGGCAGTACTTCAGAGACTTGAAGCAAGTGGATCAATTGGGCGCAGTGAGGAAAAAAAAAAGATCATAAAAGGACTTCCATAAAGTTGAGGATGTTTGCAATGGAACATCCCAAAAGCTTAGTGAAGGCCGCTTGAGGGAATTGTACCCCAATACAATGGGCAAAGAAGGAAGATGTGAGATACTATGAGAATGAGAATTTGAGGACAGAAATGCAGTAGTGACACCTGGAATTTGCACAGGAATATGGGTACTGGCTCACCTATGACATAACTATAGTGACAAGTGTCATGCAGAGCAATACTGGAAGATAAGAGACCAAGAATAAGCCTTGTATTAGTCTTAGGGTTCCGAATGTCAAATGGAGTTGTGCATCTGTTCACATCTGGGGAAATTGTAGAAAATTAGAAAGTGGAGTTTTGAAGCTTGAAAAGTAATGTCTAAATAACTGGGACAGCAGATTCCTTTGCTGTTGATTCATGTCCTAAATGCCACAAAAGAGGACTTCTAAGTGAAAACATCAAGCAAATAGTTTGTAAGCAAATGATCTGCTGTGGTAAAATGGTTTTGCCTCAGAAAGCAGTAGATATAATTAATTGTATATTGAATTGCATTCTAGAGGGGAAAAAGAAAAAAGCAGTCATCAACTGAGTCTGATTTTGAAGTTCAGGTCAGGATGAATTTTAAATTTTAACTATCAGAGGATCTCACTTGTTATGGATTCCTACTTGTTTCTGCAATATCCTTGATCCACACAAAGATTTTATGTGTTTTATAAAAGAAAACTCTGACAAACACACACACACAAAAAGTGAGTCAGTAGATTTGATAGATCACCCTTTATAAGACAGCCACAAAGTTCAAAGAAATGAAAATGTCTCCCTTAGGAAGAAATAGGAAGTGGCCTAACTTCACCCTGTCGCTCAGCTTCCCTCAGCATTCTGGTTAAAAAGTCCCCAACGACCACAGACTTGATGCAGTCACTTAGTGATTTGCTGTCACATAAAGAACTGTGTAAAATGCAGGCAGGGTAAAGAGCAGTGGCACGGCAGAGGTGGTGTTTGTGTTACAGAAAAGGGTACATGTAAGACAAGAGTGGCCCTCGTGCAGCCGTATCTCATGGGATCATCAACGGATCATGCCTTTGCTTTGTTTTGTTTTGGTTTTGATGTGTGTAAACCTTTGCTTGAGGCAAAAGTAGGCAATCAATATTTGCTGTCAGCAGCCAACTACTTACAAAATGGTTGAAGTTTTTCCATGAAGGAGACAAGAGACTCTGAGAGTAATAAAATTTTTGACCAGATCTGATAAAGAGGTTTGCAGAGATGGTTTTGAACCTACAGTTATTTCATGAGTTTACAAGGAATTGGCAGCCTTTACAAGATCAACTACAAGATCACTGCAGCGTCTCACGGGATGGGGGAAGCGTTCATTGAGGCTTATCTGCCTCAGAGTGAACCACTGTGGTTTTGGGACTGGGCACATCCCATTTCTTCTCATAAGCTACGAGGCTTTCGGGATTGTTCCCTCCCCATTCAGTGAAACAGATCTTCGCACCTTCTTTGCAAATGAAGCAGTCAATGCCCAGGAAACACTTGCCTTTTGCCCTGGCCGAAGCTCCCTGCGCGGCTGCGGGCACTAACTGCTCAGGGCAAAGCAGAACCCCTGCAGGGTGGCAGCGGCTGGGTTGGCTTGCTAAAGCCTGCTTCACGAGTGCTCTACTCCAAGGAATGCATTTCCTTGAATGCACTCCCAAGGTCCCTTCCCTAGGAGGAAAATATTTTCCTCAGCCACATAAATACCCCCGAAATAAAATTACCTGGTGTCCCCAGACCAACAGTGCAGCCTACTGGCCATTTCACTCTAATTAGCTCATCGAGTCTCCAGCAAAATTCAGTCTCCCGCAGGAACCTCATCAGTTTCAATACAACGTTTTTAGCAGCAGAGCCATAATACCCACTGAGGGTGGCTTAAATACCTTTGACTTGTGGCAGATCCCATATATCTTCACAGAGAATTTGCAGTTACTATAGCAAAATAAGTCACTTAAGCTGCCTTAAGTTATTTCTTGGAATTTCCTTTGATTTATTCATGGCTGGAGGATTTGCAATTCAGAGTTTTGGCAGCCTGTCAACAGTTTCTCTAAGGGAGAGGTGCATTCCACAATCTTTAAATAGGCTGGGACCATCTTGTTGGATGTGTTTCCTACATCTGACCACATTCCTTATGCCTATAGTTAACAAAAATTTCTTGCAATTATTTCCACTTTCTAGGCAATTTAATTTTTTTCCTTAAAGCTTGGGTTAAAAAAAAAAAAAAAAAAGTTATTTATCACAGAATCACAGAGTTACTAGATCAGAAGAAACCGTCAAGATTATCGAGTCCAACCCATTATCTTGTAGTTGATATGAATACAGGAGCATATGGGACAGGTTTTAGAAAAAATGATAATTCTTAGTATACAACCAAGAAAAGTAATTATTCTCTGACATAATAATTAATTGTCTCTTGTTGTGGCTTCGGGTCAACACTCCTTCTCTAGGTAAAATATTTTCTTTCTGGTAGTCCTTCAACAGTGTGTTTATCAAAAAATGGCATAACCATAAAAAAAACCCCAATGTGAAACACTATGTTATTTTCAATGGAAATTATTACATTCCTGAAATTTGGCTTGGGTTAAATGCAACTGTTCATACTGATCAGAAAACATACATAAAAAATATTTCAGCAGTGTTTATATTTATAATGGTGTCCTCTTCCATTAACCTAGTGTTTCATTATGTTGCTTCTCATTAACTGTTGTGTAAATAAGAATATAAATATATCTCAGTTCCTGTGCTTGTTTCTTGAAATATAATTTCACCTCAATTTATTTTTAGAAATAGTAATTAAAAATAACCTAATAATAGGATTTTCAGAGATTTTAGCTCTGTGCTTAGGAATTGTGAAGGAACTTGGTCAGGACAGCATCCTAAATCTCTTAAAACACCTCCTGCAAAAGCATGTTTATCCAAACTAAGAGGTTCCTGACCCAGCCAAGCACTTAGCTGCTTATTTAGCTTTAAGCCTCTGCCTAAGTGGCTCACTGAGCTATCTTCCCCCTCCTCTGAAGGATGCTGGATGGAGCTGGGGGAGTAGCAAGCATAATTTTTTGAGTCAGGAAAGTTTAACACACTGTGGAGGAGGAGAAATGTGGGAGGAATATGAACTGATTTCAACTTAATGGCCTCAAAGAAATGACGAATGAAGCCTGAATTTTGCTGCTCCTTTCCCCTCCTAACGAAAGAGAGTGCATCCCGCTGCTCAAGAGATCCCCTTGCCTGTCAAGAGAACCCTCTGGGCCCATCTCAGCCAGCCCTCATTTCTTCCTCTGCATTGAGTACAGACACAAGCTGTCCAGTTCAATTATTATTCAAAATTTATTATTTTCTTTCCATTAATTTATCTGTTTATTAGAAATTTTCCCCTGTGTAGACATACAGGAATTAAAATAATAAAGTAACCTTTGGACTTAAAAATGTACGGAGGCAAAATAGGCAGTTGGTATCATTGGAAATCACCCTGTAATTACAACCTGAAACACTTGTTGTGATTGGGCTTTGGCTTGCAGGAGCTAGCATAACCCCCTAGGCTGAAAGATAAAGGTCTGCTGACGTTAAATGAGGGTTGCAAATTAATGTAATGAATGATTTTAATAATAACCTTTTGGAGGTGGTTCAGTGTTGTTAGCAATAACTCATAGAATCACAGAGACATTAAGGTTGGAAAAGACCTTGAAGATCATCAAGTCCAACTTTTGTCCAAACACCACCATGTCAACTAAACCATAGCACCAGAGCCTTGTCCAATTGCTTCATGAACACCTCCAGGGACGGTGATGCCACAACCTTCCTGGGCAGCCCATTCCAGTACCTCAGAACCCTTTCAGGGAAGGATCCTCCTGAAAGGTCCAACCTGAACCTCCTCTAGAGCATCTTGAGGCCATTTCATCTTGTCCTGTCTCTGGTTGCCTGGGAGAAGCGACCCATCCTCACCTAGCTACAGCTTCCTTTCTGGTGGTTGTAGAGAGTGCTGAGCTTCCTTTTACCCAGGCTAAACAACCCCAGCTCCCTCAGCCACTTCTCATAGGACTGACTCTCTAGACCTTTCACTGGTCCTGTGCCAGCCTGAAGCACGGGGACAGGTACCATCGGGGAAAGTAAGTAGGAGTGAGACTGTCCTCAGTTTTTCAGAAAATCTCCATATTCTGTGTGTAGTTGCTGTCAGTCCTTTCGTGACTTGTAATGTCAAGGTCAGAACCTCCTAACTTTATCTCCAGAGATGTGAACAGATCGACTTTGGCCAGCGTCATATTGTTAGGTCAGATCTTATTAAGACATACCCTGAATCCTGAGGGTGATCCTGTATCATCCCTTTAACAGCCAGGGAAAGAGATGTGATGATCAGCAGCTGTAACTATGTTTCAGGGCCAAACATATACCCTTTTAAGGTTCTTCCTCAGAAGAGGTGTCTTCCTCTGCTCAGACCCCAAAAGGCTGCAAAAGAAAATGAAGACAGAAACCAGAGAGCAATAACAGAGAGCAGTAAAGAAGGAAGAGCATGGAAAAGCAGAAAATAGTCTCTTCTGGGTGTGCTCAGGGCCCCTTTTAATTATTTGGCACTTGGCTTAAATTTAAATATACCCGAGGCATTGTATGCAAGAAGAGACTGGATGCCTTACTCGGCAAGGCGAGCACGGTGTTTGTGGCTACAGAAAAGGGGGAAGGAAAAGTGTAGCCCAGACTGAAGCAGTAGATAGAAAAACCCTCAGACATCCTCATTGCACTGATTAGTATCTTGAATCATTGCCTTTGAGGGAGGTGAGAGTTTCCTCAGTATGGTGGAATTAGATGAGCTCCTTTAATGAGGTTAGATACCAGAGGCATTGCACAGTACTGTGAAGTTCCCCGAGGGGAAAAAAAAAAAAAGAAGGATACCTTTTCCCTGCTGAGAACTGAGGTCTAACTGGGGGTGATGTGTGTTGAAACATAGGCTTTGAGAGCTACTAAAGCTACCCTACCTATGGCGTCAGGAAGCGGCAGCGAGAGGTGGGAAGAGCTGCCGCGCCGGGTAGCTGCTCTGCTCCCCAGCAGATCTACCTGCAGCCCCTTTGCCACCCCTCGGGCTCAGGCTCTGTCACTGAGGTCCCTGTCCTGCCTGTCGGAGGCCGGCCCTGCCCCAGCTGCCAGGCGGCCGGCGGCGGTGGCTTGGCAGCGAAGCCTCTGCGATGGGCAGCCAAGGCATGGGAGGTAACGCTAATGCAATCTGAAACCTCCCCCAGACAGCGAGGCGGGCAGCGGAGGGAAATGAGGACACAGGCAAACAAACACACACACACACACACACAAAAAAAAAAAAAAAAAAAAAGGGAAAGAAATCAGGCTGTCTCTTTATCTCCTTTCAACAGACATCTGTTACACAATGCGTGTCTTTCTGCTGCTTTATATAGCATGCGTTAAGTTTTCCTGCTTCCTGCAAGCGCTGGCCGGGACGAGGCGTTGAGATGAAGCAAGCGTCGGCTGTGCTTCAGGAGTTAAACTCGCTGAAGGAAAGGTGAAGGTGTAACCTACACAAACCCCATGACTGATGATCCCTGTCCTGTGACTAATGGAAAAACCCCCAATCTGGCTCTTCCGGCTTGGAAGCCACTTCTGCCCAGGCTGGGTCCCAGGGGCCTTGGTGAGTTTCAACACCAGAGGCAGGGCTGGTTGCTCTGAATAACACTGATCCTTCACTGACCTAAGAAAGCCGAGCTGTCCACTTTGCTGCTAAACCTGTTGAGCACCCTCAACTACCAGCTGTGCAAACAGGTTGTGGCCAGCTTCAGGTGGCCACTGTGGAGGGCCGACCCCTAAACCAAAGCATCGTTTGTCAGGCTGCTTCACTGAAAATCTTTTTAAGGTATTCAACAAAAGCAGTAGAGGAGGGTAGGATTGGAGATTTCACTTTGCATACAGCGACCTGGCGCACTCAGATTTTTTGCTTTTTTTCATTTTTTTATTTAATTCTGTCTCAAGAATTTGCAGCTCTTGGTATAATCTTTGTGATAGTTTGGAGTGTGTTTAGAAGCTTAAGATTTTCTTCATTACCACCTTTCCCTTTTTGAAAGCGCCAGACTCTTCTTTGCACAAAATACGTATTAATAGACTCAGGGCTGCTACAGTGATAATAAAACAAAAATGCAGTGCAGCTAGCACCCTGCTGCAGGGCAGCAGTGAATCCAGTCACCAAACCTGCCTAACCAAACCAAAGGGGCTTTCAGGAGCCCTCTCCTGCTCCTGCCTGCAACTGAGCTCAAACCAGCAGCAGATGCCCCAAGGGCAGCCAGTCCAACTGAAGCTGCAAAGAAATTTAGCCAAAAAACTCCAGCCAAAGAGCTGAAATCCAGATTTAGTTTCGGACCTTTTGAAAGCACAGAGTGAAGTGTTTAGGTTCGGAGTTCTTGGTAGATGCAAAACTGAAGAAGTTCAAAGCTCAATGAAGTTCTTGGCAATGAGAGGGAAAGTTGGTCCTGGGATAGCAAATGTGGAGGCACCACAACTTCCAGCAAAAACATCCCTAAGCCATTTCAGCTTTTCCTTGGTGAAGGGAACATTTCTCTGGTCCCTTTAATGCATTCATCGCCCTACTACCTTTCAAGATAATAGCTATGAATGCTTCCTTTGTTACAAGACGAATGCTGCCCTGTGTGTGTGGGAGGTGGGTGTTACGATAGGCATCATACAGCAGAATTCTGGTGTTTTAATAAATGAGCTTCTGCTGGAAGTGACATTACTTGAGTGTAAAACCAGGCATATCTGTCTCCTTAGTAAGATACAGGGTATTTTGTGGGGGTGTGATGTAATTTTCTTTGAATAATTGAATTAATTAATTACAAGTTACATAAATGTGTAAAGCTCCAATTGCCCATAGTATCTGTGTACCATTCACAGAACTCTATGCAATATTTTCTTCTGATTACATGAACATGCTATTCTGAATTTGCCAAACAACCTTCCTTTCTGCTTTTTTATAGTTCCTGAGAACTACTTCTGTAACACCCGTGAGATGTGAAGAACAACCAGAGACCTCCTACAGGGAACAATCTGCCACCAGAAGAGCTGTGCATTTTACTGAATTTTTGGCTCTGATGCCAACTCAAACCCTCATTCTAAGACAAAAAGAAACTTTTTAAAAATTATAAAACCTTTGTTTCTTGATGAAGCAAAATCTCAGAATATCTAAAGTGTTCAAAATATTCTGATTGAGGTCCTTGCAGACCAAAAAAAGAAATGTTAGATTCACAAAAGCTGCTATGGGAGGGTGTATTATCTACTAGGCTCCAACATGCACCAAGCTTTAGGAGAACTAGTTCAGTTTCCATCTCTGAAGAAATCTGAGAGCAATAGGACAGTATTTTCACTAGCAGCCTGCAAGTTGATTGTACATATGCAAGGCTTGAAGCATTGTTCCTTGGTCTCTCCTGATGAGACAGCCACTCTGTGCGCAGCATTTTACATTCACTGCCACATGCTCTAGAAGCCAGACAGCCACTTCCCAGAAGCGTGAATCATTTTCACATTTGTTTTCTGCTTCGGCTCCTGTTAAAAAGTACTTTATTCCAAGTAGAATGGCTTTAAGTGGAATACCTAAGGAGATTCAGCAACTGGATAGGGATTTGTAGGACATTAATCTGCAAGGTTGATCTGTCTCTAAAGGACGCACCAGAGCTTTGAGTGGGCATCCATCGCTCCCCAGCACAGTGTCCAAGCCAGTAGGCAGCCCTGTGCCCCTGGTAGCACCTTCCAAGCACCTCCAGGTGCTGAGAACAAGAGTGAGAATAATGCCCTGGGGCCTGAAACATTCACCTGGGAAGTGCAGCAACACTGCAGAGCGTGCAGGGCTGAAGCTTGACATCTTGTGCTGTCCAAGGTTTCAGTCACCATAATAACTTGGGAACGTGGTACACGCGAACAGAACAGTCCATGCCTGTGGACAGATGTGTCTGAGGTGGAGCTGGGCTGCTGCTACACCTTGTCCATTCCTGCTCTTTCTTCCCAAGGCTTACAAAACAGGATCATAGCAGCTGGCTACTTTTGTTTGAGGAGTCTTCAGATGAACTCTGGGAATCCAAACAAGAATCTTGTTCAGGTTTTTCAGGGAAGGTGAGAAATTACTGGGAACACTGATGATGGCAGGCCCCCATGGTCTTCCTTTCTTCTGCTCTTTAGCTGTGTAGAATAAGTACAGTAAGAGTGAAGTCCAAGTTTGCATATCAAGCTGTGTATCAATCATTTTTTGCTGCTTTCTGGGCTGTAGAAATAGTAATGATTTAGCTTTAATGACTCATTTTTTTTCAAGGTTGGGTTTTTTTTTTTTGTTTTTTTTTTTTGTTTTTTTTTTTTTTTTTTTTTTTTTTTTGACACTCTTTTCATTTTGCTTCTCTTTGTTTAAAAGCACTGAATTTTTCTGAGATCCTCTGGAAATTTCCAAGATGTAGTGTTTTGCTTTGGGCTTCAGTGGTGCCACTTGTGACAATGTTTAGATTTTTATTTCAATTGCACCTCTGAGTCACAGAGCTGCATTTCTTCCTTCTTTTCTTTCCCTTTAGAAAAATATTTCAAATCTCTCCCTGCAAAAGTGCTTTGGCAATAATAATAACTGAAATCTTAACAATTAATGGAGCTGTTTCAGTGTCTCTACTAGGAAACTTATATTCACTGGTTTTGATTATGATTTGGAAATAAGCAGGTATGAATGTGCAATGCTGTTTGCTTGTGACTTTGTCTTTTGGCGTATTTTAAAATCATAGTGTCCCTGGTGCTGGCTATCCACGAACGGTTAAATTTCATCCCTTCAGGTGGTTCTGATGATACCAAATGTCACTCAGCTGCCTAATAAAGTCAGTGAAATGAGGAATAAACCAGTTAGTAGCCTGGGGAAGTACCCCTTTCTGTGTGGCTTCGCATTCTTTGGCAATTTTATATGCCTGCATACATTATCCTTGTAAGTGTGATCTGATGTGTAGGTGGTCCCTATTTCTGACACATTACATTTATCTGCATCTCTGGAGGAGCTTAAAAAGTCAAGCCTTTTTTACAGTCAGAATATTACCATGAATATGATGTATTCTGGGGACTGCATTCTGCATCCCAAGCATTCAGCTAATCAGAGCTGCAGCTCCAGCTGGCCTTATTTTCCCAGTGAAATAAAGTGGAGCTATATAGGGAGAACACGTGGAGGCGTGCAGTAAATTTTTATGAGCCTGAGAATGGAATGACCACATTGCCCAAGACTCACCAGCAGAGAGCTATGAAAGGCTTAACCAAATAAGTGGCAATTAAAACTTTATAGTGTTTCACATTGTCATGTGTTTGTGCCCTGTGTGTAATTTTTATCTCTTGTTTACACCTGCACTGGTGAAACTGAGGACTTGTTGCTATACAATCGCCCAAAAGGCATGGTTTCATTTAGTTTGTTCATGGGTCTTCCTTGAAGTTACTTGGAGGATTTATATGTTGTTTTGAAACAGAGAGGAATGCAGCCAGGAGAGAACTGTGTGGTGGTATTGCCTTCTTCTTTCTGTGCTGCACAGTGAGCAACTGTGTGCCAAGTACTGACAGTGCTGTAGTCTATAGCTCCTCACAGGAGCTCTTATCTTCCAGGAAGTATATTTTGTAGGTGCCATGGAAACTGAAATGTATCTGTGGTGCTTAGGACTGTATAACAAGAGATGAAATACAGATGTTTGTAGTGGCCAGAGGGTGTATTTGTTGGACATCTTCTTGAACCAAAACTAGGTTGCAACATACTTTTGAGCTTTGTGCCTGACCCTAACCTTCCTCGGTTTCAACCTCCTTCCAGGGATTTTTGTTTTTTTATTTTCCCATTCCTGATACAGGTTCTCTCTGGCTCTCCTGGTATCCCAGAAAGGGCCATGGAAGGTCAGGACAGGCAGAGAGGAAGGGGGAGTTTGCCAGCTCAGTACATCAGGAAGGGAGAGGGCAGAAAAATCACCCCAGTATGGACATGAGAGCAGAAAGCAAGGCAAGACAGAGTTAAATAACTGGGGTTGCAGAATCAGATTTTAAAATTACAGTAAATAGTCTTGAGACCTGAATTCTGAATCCCAAGCTGAAAAACCCCTGAGTTACTCAGCCTCATTCACATAATGGGAAAATCTTCTACTTTGAAAAGCCATGCCTCTGCTATTAATACCAGGCATCTCCCTCCCCGTTTCTGGCCTTAACACGTTCACCAGTGTAACCCTGGAATCCTGCAAGATGTTACTTTAGAGATAAGCCTGTCCCCAGGGAATCATAGAAAACAGAGATGGAAAACACCTCAAGAGATAATCTTCCCCCTCTTGTTGCCCCAGGCAATGGAAGGCAAATTACATATAAGGGTTGGGGCGTGGGGAGACGGGTGCATGGGCAGGGTTTATTTGCTGGAAAGCTGTTAAGTAACATGCTGGGAGAACAGTGAGGTAATGGGAATGGCGTTGCATCCAGGTGGTATTGGAAACTGCCAGGTAGAAATGAGGTACTTTGTATTGACAGTGGAGAGGCAGCCGTACAGGTTAATGACTATGCTCTAAGTGTTCTCGTCCACATGATTTAGGGCCATGTAGGCATCCACAGCTGATTGGGACATTCATCATTGTACATCTGTATCTGTGGTGGGATAGGAGTAAGGATTAGGAGGGCTGCAGCAGGACTGTAGCTGCACATGCTGTGCTCTTAGTGCAATCCCAGTGTTGAGCAATGCTGCCCTTCCCAGTGACAGCACTGATGGATCCAGCTTGGTTGCTTTATAGGGTAAATAATTTGCAGTAATCAGCTCAGTAGTTAAGCAATGTAAGGATCAAACTGACCTCTTCGAGAATCCTGATTATTTCAGACATCAAAAGTGGTCTGATCCTGCAGCACTAAAAATGTGTTTTCAGACATAAGGTGCCAAGTTCCTGCCCCGTGAATTGCAAAATTTCAATGTGCTGTAATATAGAGTAATGGGGAAGTGAGGAGAACTAATGGGAAACCCGAAACTTAACTGAGTAAGGTATAGAGTTAGGGTGTATAAAAGTGGTGAAAATCAACATGGGCTAGTCTAGAGTGAAGGTGACCAAGGACACTGAAGAGCTCCCACTCTGTTGGGATGGACAAGTCACAAGCGAACCCCTCCAAGAAGAACTTCAGCATTTATCTGGATAAAATTCTGCCAGGTGATTAAATTAAAAAAAAAAAAAAAAAAAAACCACAAAAGAACAAACAAACAAGCAAATATTTCTGCAGAGTGCAAGGAAAGGAGATTGCAAGACGCACAGCGTGATTAGGCATCGGACAGCGCTGGGGGTGACGAAACCTGGTCCTTCCATGCCACCTAGTGTAGGAAGCTGAGCAGCTCCCTGCTCTTGGCAGCAACTCCGCCACCTGCGCTTCCAGCCAGGCTGGGCTCTGCAAGCAAGGGCGATCAGCAGGAAATTAAGTGAAGATCAGAAGTCTGCCACTGTATAAACCATCTCACCAATGTGGGTAGAAACCTGCTTTCAGTATACCATGGCAGTAAGCAATGCTGGTTGCTTGGCCGTGTTTGCGCTGTGGCACACTCGGAGGCTTTAGAGAGAATGGCATAGCTTGTGTTTTTACATCTTTTAAGTGAAAAATAATAAGGTTACCTAACTTGCAGGTCTCGACATGCTACGAAGAAAAAGATAGCATGGGATGTTTTCATTCTAACTCTTAGTAAAGTGGTCTGAGTCTTCATTTCTGTGAAGAAAACTGTACATTTGGTTGGTGGATATTGGGTAAAGTTGGATGGTTGTTTTAGTTTTTTGATTTGTTTTTTTACGTTTGTTTGTTTGTTTTCAACAGGATAGAGAAATTTCTGGTTTTGGGATGACTCGTGTAAGGAGAAAAAATGTTTTGTTTCCATTAGTAGTTGCTCCAAAACATGCCAATGGATAAAAAGGGCCCAAAGTTGTGGTGAGCTAATTTCTAAACATACATATGCTTCTGCTGAGTGGTTAGGAACACTTTTCTCTAGTGCCAGTTACTGGTGTAACTAAAAGACTAAAGACTAAACCAAAGACTTTTGACTTTACTTTCAAACATTCAATGCTGGTTTGTCTTTGACACAGAAGAGCAGATTAGGTGGGACGAAAATTTTAATAGCCTTTGATGCTCCCAGAAAATCTATATCACCTCATTAGACTTGTTCAAAACTGCTTCTTAACAGATTGCAGTGTCAGTCCAGGATGTTACCAATCCCAGAATAACCAGATAGCTATATATATATATTTCACCCAACACCCATGGACAAGGGCACCTGTGTGCTGGCAGATTGTCCTACGCATAAGATGTGAAGTGTGTTTATAAGCAAGTTTTGAGAGTCATAGTTGCTAGCCTTGATATATAAAGAATGAATGATCTCAGCAGGATTAAAAAAAAGACAGTTACTCTGAATAACTGTGCTGGAGCCTGCATCAAACATGGGAAGAGGTAGTTAATGTTTAGTTTCAGACCTAGTAAATATCTCCTTTTTTCCCCCCTTGGCTTTCAAGTTTTTATCACTTTGTTTATTCCCTCTAGAAAAATAGCTGTTTGAGTCATCCCGTCATTAACTTGCTGGAGATGATACAACTGTTGCCTCCAAACAGAAACGTTCCAGGCTTAAGAGGAGATGTGTGACCTTCCTTCACCCTGACTCCTGCTAGATGCCCTCACCTGTGTACAGGCTTCTGTGTTCCCACATGCCTTTCCTGTGGTGCAAGTAGGGTTTTATGTGGTGTGTAAACAAGGAAATCCCTAGAAGCAATAGAGCACTTCAGAGGCTCGCCTTGCATGCTGGCAAATTTATGACATGTAACCACGGCACTGATAAGGGCTGTATGTCTGTTGTATGTTGAGAAATGGGTGAAACACAGCACCGGGGAGGAAGAAATAGAATGTCATAATATGTTTTCCATTTTCACCCTCATTATAAAAACGGGGGTGGGGATAGTGTTTCTACTCTTTCCATGGCAATGTGATATATGTGTCTGATTCTATTATTAAAAAATGATTAAAATTATTTAAAATATGTTTCAGGATTTAAAAAAAAAAAAAAAAAAAAAAAAAAAAAAAAAAAAAAAAAAAAAAAAGAGCTGGATGTTGGCCATTTTGACTCATGGGCCAAACTCTTGGCCTTCCTGTTTTGTCCTTTGCTTGGAACTCCCACGTATCTCTAGTTAAGCAGAACCCCCAAAGATGAGTGATGTTTAAATATTTTAAATCCTTCTTTTTCAACATTTTTCTAGTCTAATTATTGATCCCGCAATGTTTAGTATCCAGGAAGCAATTCTAAGTTCCTGAAATGAAAACCACCTTCCAAAAGCCAGGCTTTTAAAAGATGAGTCATTGGCTGGCACATGAGCATTTTTTGGCACTTAGCTTAAAAGCAAGAGGTTTTGAGGATGGTTTCTATGTGTGAGAAAGTAAAATACAAAAATAAAATCAAATAAAAAAGTACTTGGCATGCAGCCTGCCAAATTTTAGAGCAGAGTGTAATAAAATCACAGTGTCCAGGCTGAAAGCAGGGGCACTCTTGTCTTTGGTGTTTAACTCCTTCCTGAATGGCCTGTAATTACCATCCTGTATTTCTCTGAAGCCAGGGCTGCATTTCTCTCTTTCTCAGAGTGTGTCTTTTTTGCTGCTGAAACTCTGGGGTCTATGATGGCTTTGCTTTTCTCGGGGAGGTGAGGAAGGGGGAGAGGGCTGCAGAGACCAAGTCCTCAACTTCCCCATTAGCTTCCTGCAGAAGCTGCTAATCCCTGCTAGGACTGCTGTCCTTAAGGCAAACGCTGTATTGGTGGAAGATAGTTCATAACTGATGCACCTGGGGCTTGCCCTGCTCTTTGTTCCCTTAGGCAAAACCTGGAGCAAGGAAAGAAAGGGTAGGCAAACTGATATGATTGTCAGTTAAAGTGCTCTAAACATCTGCCTGTAAATAAAAATCTTTTCCCTACTGTTTTCAACATCCTCCTCCTGAGAACTCTAGTCCACTTTGAGGGAGATCTGGAGGTTCAGGTCAGCAAAGATTAACATTAAATAGAGGGAGAATAGAGAAGGCAGGAGTTGGAGTATTTACCTCCCTGTACTGAACAAAATCCCAACAAAAATGAGGGCATTATCAACATGGTGAGTTGCATCTATTAACCCTTGGAGATGGAAAATTTATTGGTCACATGCATGTGACCTGGAGCACAGAGGGCAGTGCTGCAAATTTATGGGTCTCTTGCCAGGTCCATAGCACAGCTGTGTGCCCCGTTGTTCCTGCCATGAGTAAATGGGGAGTAATTTCAGTGAATCAAGAGAATTAAGGGTTGATAATTAAAGTGGTTTTTAAATTTCTTACATATTTTCTCATGCTATTCTACATTTGTAACTTCCCATTTTCAGCTTGCCCCTCCACAATGTTCTGCAATGGCTAAGCTTTATTTGGTTTGTTTCAGGCTTTATAATTGAATTTATGAAGCCTCTGTCACAGTGTTTGTGGAAAATTGTGATGAGAGTCTCACAATTTCCATTCTAGGTATCTCTGATAAACTGCTGCATGATGAGGACTGAGGCTCTGTGTCACCGAGACACACAAAGCGGTCACACGCAGACAAGAGATTTTCGCAGAGGTCCTTCCGATCCAGCTCCCAGCTAAGAGAGCGGAGAGAAGAAGAGCCCCTTTGTTTATTTTTTTACTTTTTATACATTTGTTGGTCTAGCAGAAGATTGGCTTTTTGGGGTTTCCACCCCTCAGCCTCAGTGGCCAGACCAATTGTCAGTTACACTTGTTTTCAGGTTAGAAATACGCAAACAAAGGACAGAGAATGAAAAACAAAGGATTTGTTTATGTTACATCTGTGAGAAAGGTAGAAAACTGCTCTTAATATTGTATAATAACTAAAAGATCTGACTCCATTTAAGAAAATCAAAAGGCTTAGAAAAACTCAGAAAAACCAGGGTAACAGCTCTGTACCTATGTGGACATTCGGACTCATGAACCCATGTGGCAGGAGACAGGTTGATAGAGTTCCCTTAGACTGAGGAGATGTTTTTCAAGCAGAAAGGCTGGTATAACCAGCCAACCTGGAACAGCCATGGGTTAGCAGCAGCATCCCCTACTGTCGCATCACTCTCATGTCAGTGGTGCACTGTCACGATGTGCTCATTCCCAACGCCAAGTAAAACCCCCGTGAAAACCAACGAAGTTCCGGGTTAGAGGGAAGAAATGCTCCGCATGCCTGATCATTACAGACCTCCACCGCTCAAGCGAGTGCTCTGAAAACCACACCTGCAGGAAGCAGGTGCGAGCCCCTCGGCGCCTGTGGCCGCTCGTGTGGTGGCTGCGGAGCGCAGCCCGGAAAGGCCTCGCCTGCAGCTGAGCGGAGAAACCGGGCTTTCCTCTGGAAGGCCGCTTCCCACAGCTCCCTGCCAAGGAGGCTGCACCGAGTAACCCCGAGCACTGGCCCTTTGCCCCTGTATTCCCCGGCTGCGGTCAGTCCGGGCAGCAGGACAGGAGGGAGCCGTGTGATTTGAGAGGAAGGGAGCAGATAAGGACACAGAGTAATGAAATGGGTGGCTGGAGTCAGGGGAAGTGGGAAGCTGACCTAAGGACTGAGGAATGTCGTTGGGGACGGAGGGGTGGGGACACGTGGACTTGGCAAAGAAACTGGGAGGGGAAGCCAGGAAGAGAGGGTGTGGAGAGCCTGAGATTAGATGGGGACCAGAGAAAAAGTCTTGTTCTGGGATTGGGCTTGTCTCGGGTTTGGGAAGAGGACAAGGATCCGGAAACCCGGCGAGTGGATCATGGCACTGGTCATGAAAGGGGTCAGGAAACAGAGCAGGAGGAAAAAGCTGAAAGGCACTGTACTGGGACAGAACAGAGATGGAAGACTCTGCACCCACCCAAGTGTGCTCCAGCCTCCAGAGCTGGAATGTGACCCGAGAAGACAGTGTGTAGACCCCACCACTGTCTGAAAATAGCTTTCGGACCTATTCTTTGAGACAAGATTCAAGAGCATGCTTTCAGCTTCTTTTGTAGAATTTTGTAGCTTCTTTTGGAGAATTTGGGTGAAATAGTGTAGAATAACTTTGCTAGGTCGGGTGAAAAGTGAAGCTGGGAAGGTGAGCTATGGTATATGCAAACAAATTAGTGTATTTTTTTTTCTGCTTTTTCATGATATGTTTTTAAGTAAAAATCACATTTTATGGCCAAAATATTTGTCATCAGTTCCTTAACTTGCCATGTAATTAATCCATTAGTCTATACATTTCAACAAATATTTGAGTAGATTAATTTTAGAAAGATATCATATAGAGATAGCACATTATTAAATAAATTTAAACAGGTTCTCTTGCTTTATCTTATATTTTTTTACTATTCTTAAATAATTTAAAAACTGTAGCAGATACTTTTCTCTTATTGAAATTTCTAGCAGCTGCCACAGATAAAAACAGTTGATAAAGACATGCTTCAATATTTCCATGAATTTCATGATGATGAAACGTGGTAGGCCCTGTGATTTTTAAATCTCTTTGTCAGGTAATGAAAGAAAAGATGATCTAAAGTTATCTTATCATAAATGTATTTAGCAGTGTAATATGTATGAACTTGATAGTCATGTGGAAGCAAATATGCATCCTCTGTTTCTAGTTATTTTGCAGAAAGAAGAGAGTTCAGGCAGAGGAATAGTCTGCCACAATTAACATTGCTAGTATGAAGTTTTCATTTAATTTCAAAATTAAAACCATTTTACTACACAACAGTTTTTACATTTTTCAAATATTCCTGATGCAGCTTCAGTGCAGTAAAAAAAAAAATCATGAGCCAAGTAACTATTTTTCTTCCATTTTATTTAAGGAGTGTTATTAAGTGCAGTCTTTGGGCGAGATAAGGAAAAAACTTAATTTTGATTTATTGCTGGGTTATTTTTCTCAGCTTGGTATTAATGTAAATTCTGCACTGGAAGGAAGTATCATTAACCTTCTGAGGACGGATTGATGCATTCAGCCTCCCTTACATTTATGTGATAAATAAATAAAAAAGGTATCTCCGTACAATGAGACTCTGCTTCTGTCACTTACAGCGAGGCCCTGCACAGTCATCCCTTATGCTTTACTGCCTGCACTGGGAGCAAAGGGAGGTTGTTGGTCCCATGCAACGCCACACTATTCTGGGATCCTTCAGCTGGCTTCAAAACTGGAAACCGCGTAGATGTGCCTGCACTGTACTAACACAATTGTGTGGGTTGGCAGGACTCCAGAGAGATTTTTGGTATTGCACTTTTCTGGGTACTTCTACTGACTTACCTGGAAGTTGCTTCAGTATTCCTAATATTGCCTAGTGCAGAGAAATGGAAAATATGATGGGATCTGTTAATTAATTCCACATTGAAATGCGAGCACATGAGAGGACTTTACATTCTCAGCCTCTGGTGAGAGAGCACAATATACTGATAGACTTGCTCCTCTCTGATTGTCCATTACAGATGGCCTTCAGAATATAGCCTTGAGAATTTTTCTTTTTTCCTTTTTTTTTTTTTTTTTTTTTTTATTAATACAATGTGATGATGCTAAAAGCTATTTAATGAAAATAAAATCTTTTCCAGAACAGGTACCGTATGAATAACCCCTTTTCCTTTCTGCTCTTCATATTTTTACCACATGAATTAGCAGTGCAGTTTTTAAGGTTCTCATCCAGAAAAGTATTTGAGCAGGTGCTTAATTTTAAGCATATGCTTAAATGTTTTTCTCTCTTAAACCCTTATTCTTGGCTCCTGCTAGGACTGTTGAAAAGGGTGATAAATGTATGGAAGTTTCTGTGATGTAGAAAGCTGTCTATTAGTAACTCCAGAGAAACCACCAAGTGATTCCACATGGACCACCAAACAGTCTTCAGAGTATAATGATTTTCATTTGCTCTTTCAGTCCAGGGTAGACTCAAGATGAAAAGTTATGTATTATTTTTCCAGCTCCCCAAGCTATTCAATCCTTCTTCCATCATTTGTTTAATACATTCCTCATATGCTGCTCTGGTCTCCTGACACCCAGGCTGTTCCTGGGAACAGCTGAATTCCCACATGAGGGGAAACATATTTTCATATGTTTTTAGGGATTTCAAAAGTGTTATTTTATTTAATAGATTTAAAATATTCAAGCCCCCACCCTTCCCCCACCCCTCTGGCATGCTTTTAGTGGGTGTCCCAAGAGACTGTAAAGCAGAAATGAGAAAAACTACAGCAGTAAAGAAAAGCATGCTTTTCATGGGAGTTCAAGGTGACATACAATCAAGATATACATTGCAAATAAACTGAACTTTGTTTCCTCTCAGGAGGAGATTGACTCTTCACCTCTCTCTCTGTTTTCAAAACTACTTTTACTATTTTACTTTTAAGAGCTAATAAAAAATACAGAACCTGACTCTCCTCGTGCATCAATTTTAGATTGGCAATGTCAGGGTTATTGTACTCCATTACCTACAGGACTACATTAAAATGTCAGCACTACACCAAGAAGGTGAATCATGTCCATGTTTCCTGAAGAATTCTGTCCTACTAGTATTTTGGGAACCCCTTCAACATGCAGGTTAGAAGTATCTCTTTAACATGCAAGTGTTAGTCCTGCATGAATTTGAAATGAGAACAGAAGACAATGGGCTAAATTTTAAAACTACATGGAGAAAATATGAGAAGAAAAGAAGGTAAACTCCTGAAGTCAGTTTGTCTTCCTAGCCACACCCCTTTATCTTGCTGAAAGCTCTGAAATTGCAGAGGACAGATGTTAGTTACTCTATGAAGCTCAGAAAAAATAACAGTTTTGGAGTGAAATACTGACACAGATGAATGCAGTGGGAGTTCTCTCTTGCTTCTTGTGTGAGAGGATTTAACCAAAGTGTAGATGCTATGGGGTGCAATGGTCATGTTTCATTTGAAGAATAACGTTCTTGTTCTTGCCTGTCCCAATCAGGTGAAACCATCACAATCTAGTAACCAATAGGTCCCTGGAAGAGCACTCTTACTTAGCAGCCATAGTGTTCCACGGCTGTGAAGCTTCAGGAGAGAGTGAAGTAACCCAACATGCATTGTGAAGAACAAAAGTAACACAGACCACTGAAATAAACAATCCTTTTTAATAGAAACAGCATGGAATCAAGTGGTGTTCACTAACTTATGATCCTTGGAATTTCAGCATTCTGCATATCCAGGGAATAGACCGTGGTGACCCCCAGCATCTAGTTCCCAAAAGGAGCGGAAAACTCGGCAAATTAGACAACACATGACAGAGCCAGAACTCTGCTTTGCATATTTCCTCCCCTTCTCCTCCTATCTATGTCACCAAGCATTTCCTATTAACGCTTCTCCTTTATCCTACGCAGTGCCAGGACTTGCATGAGTCACTGCTGGAGAAGGGCTTGTTTGATGGCAAAGGCAAAGCAGCAGCATTACTAACAGTCTCAAAACAATAGGGAATACTTGAATGTACAAAAAAGGAAGCACTAAACTTTTGCTGTGCAAGACTGTCACTGGCTTACTGTCAACTCATTAGGCAGCATCCTGAGCAGTGACGAAGGAATATATTTGAAAATACATTTGGGACTCTTTTGCAAGCATCAGATTGTTTACACTCCATGTGAGCTTTCCCCTTCTTTCCTACTGGGTTATTGTGCTAAGGGTATTTGCAGTTAAGACTGCTGATTACCCCACCAAGAAAACAGCATTTTCTTTTGGTGAGTACTTCTGAGGTTTTGAAATTTGATTTTGGTCCACATGTGGTGGAATAAAAATTGGATTTTCAGAGGTTTTTTTAAGAATAACAAGTTGCTAAGAGAAGAATCAGGATAGAGAAAACAGCAAAAAGATGAATCTGGCATTAACCTGACATATGGGTAAACAACAGCTGGTACATCTCCTGCTAAGGTGAGGATCTTATAAATTACACTTTCAGCTATTTTGCATTCTTCTCTGATAGCCTCTAGGAAATCTTTCTGATTCACAATACATTCTGTGTTTGGCAGAATGTCAATTCTAGAAATAAAAATATCACTGCAAATACTTGGATTAGCTGTATTGAGCCAAGAGCCAACTTTAAGAAATTTGACCTGGAGGAATGGAAAGTTAAAAGATCTTGAAATCCTAAACTTATGTTCCCTCTAGAGGAACCTGCCTCTAAATAACACTGATTTTACAATAAAAAGTTTCATGAGAAAGTGTTAGCAGCACCTACGCTTTACTCTAGGAAGCACAAATGGTTTCCCAAGCCTGCAATGAAAAATGTGAGCTTGGTCTCCACATAGCATCTCTCATTACCAAATTGGTATTTTTCCCTCTGACCAGTCATGTGGCTTTAGAAAAAACCATAGGCCTGTCATAGACAATAGCTATTGCCCTAAGTTTCGTATGTCGGAGAACAAAAGGGAAACAGGTCAAATTGAAAATCATAGTTTGGGGTTCTGTCAAATCCTGCTTTTCCTTTTCAGATGAGACTTCCACTACTGTGGCAACACCTAAATATTATAAATTGTCTCAAAAATCTGAGAAACTTCAAAAATTTCAGTTGACATTTAGAATAAATTGCCAAGAAAGGAAATTGAAGCAAGGAGCATAAATAATCTTAAGAGTCACCTTGTTTTATTAATGAACAAAATATGAGGTGAGCGATACAATGAAAAGCAAGAAAGAGTAAGAGAAATTTAGCAAGAGAAGGATAGACATACCAAGAGAGCTGGCCTTTTTCCTGTTCTTTAACAGTTCTGTGCTTTATTCACAACCTAGAAACAGCATATGCCTCACTCAAGATCATAAACACCTTCCTTACATGGCCTAATTCTATAAAACCTGTAGTTTTGCACAGTATCTTCTAATCGCAAACAGACGCAGTATCAGTTCCAGGTGTAGCAAGATACAGCATCTGAAGGAAAAAAACCCCAGTCTGTTCAGGAATATTTAGGAACATTTCAGACAGAGTGATCCAAAAGTTGCCTAAACAGTGGGCTTGATCATGCATCCTTTCTTGCTGCTGCTGGCCCAAAGAGGTGGGTTGTTGCCAGGCTGGGTCTAGAATCCGCTGTGCTCGTGCAGCACTGTGCTGCCAGAGCGGGGCTGGGGCTGGTCTCCACAGGTACCTGCTCGCCTCTGCTGTGGACCCAGCTGGCATCAATTCAGGGCTCTATATATTGTGTATTATCCTGCTGCGTAGACTTGAACAGTCCTATAGGACCACGTCTGCTGGTTTAATTTAAAGCAAAATTTGAATTGTGAATGCATCCCAGAAGTGCAACTTTTAGTGTCTTCTGGCATCCACTTCTGGTCCTGGAAGAGAGAAATATTTCTGGCCCCAGTTAAAGAGAACAGTATTAAAATTTGGCTTTTCTGCATACAAAGATACTTAGACATTGAAACAGCCTTTTGAAAAAGCCTTTGTGCTTTGTACAAGTGTGGAGTTTCCAGGGCAGGAAAAGACCAGAAGGGTAATCTTGTGGCTCTCATCTTCAGGCTTCCCATGTCTGAGGCATGTAAGAAGGAGGTGGTGGCTGTCACCATGGCTCTGCAGTGTTTGGGACAGAAAGAAAGTACCCTTTTTTCCCAACCAGGCATCTTATCTGGAGAGGTCTAACGAGAACACGAAGACATTTTATCCTTTGTTCTCCTTGATTCTGAGTGACACACAAAAGTGTACCACAACATGTCTACTTCAGATAATTTTATAGGCTTATATAATTTATTAATAGAATTTTAATCTCAGAGCTTCAAAGGTCGTAATACCTGTCAGAGAGTTTCTTGCTGTTATAACCTGTGTGTTGGTACCATTGCAAGTCCCTTCTGCACACAAGGCCCTTAATGTGAGCAAAGTGGCATTTTTAACTCAAATTAGTGGGCTCACGGGGAAACATTAGCTACAGTTTATTAGCTCAGCTCCCCAGTTGCTAATCCAATCTCCCTGCATGGCAGGGCAGTCACGGTGTAGTACAGGTGTTACTGCACAGCGTGCTCTCCCTCCAACCTGGCAGGAGCATTAACTGCAAGGCAGGTGTCTGGTTCTGCAACAGAGTCAACCAGCACACCAGCAGGAGTTCTGGTGTTAGTTCTGTACGAAGGATTCAACCTAATTTACCCTTTTCTGTACAGGAGATGCTCAGTGGATGGTTGGAAAAAGCTGTGAGTCTTCCATTTTTGATTTATACATTTGTGTTTTAAAGTCTCTTTAACACCCCCTCTTTAACACCTACCTGCATTTTTATTTCCTCTGAAAAGCATGTACAGTGCACCAGCAGTAGTCCCACTGGGGACAGACCCACCAGCCTGCTGGCTCTTCTGCACAGTTCCAGAGCAGATGTGGCAGACAGGAGCTGAGAGTGGCTATGTGGGTAACAGAGATTTCACTAGTCCCAGCTCTCAAAGGCCCTCTCTGAGGACCTGTTTGTGCCACAAAATTCAAATCAACAACCTGATCTCTGAATCAGAGTCTGGATCTGTCTTGTATACTCTCTTTGAAAGTCACATAGGCAACTTCTATCTTGGGCCACATTCAGATATTTTAAATTCCACCAGCAGGCTTGCCTGGTGTTTCCTACTGACTGAACCTAGCTAAGTCCCTTTGTGGTGTTTGTACAGTTCCTTTGACACATCCTACTGGGGTTCTTGGCTTTTTCAACAGACTGGAGACGTGTGAATAGGTGGTATTTAATTCTTCCTAGGCCAGGTTTAAGAACAGTGACATTGGGAAGTAGAGACATTTTATTGTAGTATAAATTCCCCTTAGTTCACACTGTAGAATTTCCCGCCTTGAATTTTAAAGGCACAGTACTGAAATTCAGGCTAAAAATTTCCAATACAGAGCAAAAAGAAGGACTTTGTTGACTGGTGGCTTTATGGAAATTGAGATAATAGGTTATTTTCTGGCTGCCCTGACAAGAGAAGACCTGCTTAGGTTGCAGGACCACAATTTCACCTGTTTTCTCCAAGTTGCCTGTTCAAGGGCTCTCAACTCAAGTTCTGGTCTGGAGAAATGAACAACAGAGTTTTATACCTAGAAAATTAAATAGGTTGATGGTCATACCCTAATGAGTTTCCCATATTTTTCATCCAGAAAGTTTTTCTCCCAGTTATGTGTTTTAACTAAGCAACAGAAAAATACTTGGAATAGAGTAGGGTTTCAATACAGATAGCTTTGCAAGACTGAGTAAAACTAGTTTTTCATCAGAGTGTGGAAGGGGGTGCAAAGAAGGGCATTGCTGGGCTAGAGGGCTTTCAGCTGAGCAGCAAGATGTGAGATGCTAAGCTGACCAAGTCATGTGTCCACCTACTGGGGAACTTGTACTTTCTCCCTCGAGGAAAAGAAACCACAAGTTTGTGCTTAAAGGTTTGATGAACAATGCATTGAATAGAGTCTTATCACCATAAGTGGATCTAGAAGGGGTCTACAAAGATGCACCACTAGCCAATACCTCATATGTACTTGCCCCAGCAGTCCAGTCCTGCCAGCAGGAAGTTTTCCTTCCACCTGTTTTTAATAAGACCATTCAAATCCCAGCACAAGGAACTAGACAGAGATTATTTACATATAACTGTTAGAGAAAGTTTCCAAGTCTATCAACAGGTGATTCATATCTTGAAGCACTAGAGAATGTCAGCAGACACTTTTGCATGCAAGTTGTATGTGAAAAGGCAACAAAAGGGAAGTACGTGAACACTACAGAGCTCGAATGTGTTTTATTTTCCCTCTCAGCAATTACCGAGAAATGCAGGTTAAATTATTTTCCTTTGGCCCATATCTTGCCATCAGGTTCCTGAATATCTGAGCATACCTTATTAAGATTAGTTATATTCAGAACACTGCCCAGATTGGGTTAAATGAGCCTCAAGACAAGTCTCTAGAAACTGAGTCAAGGAATGCAATCTCAGCCAGATTTTCAGAAATGTCAATATGTTTAACAGATGTATAGTCTTTCCGAGTAAAGCTCTTCTGAGCTACAGTCTAATGCTGATGTATCAGAGGCTGATAGCGGTTTTTTGCCGCTGCAAATCTCTGGATCAGATGGATTTCATTGGAAAAAGTCAATCATGTGCACTTGAAAATCAAGATCTCGGACGCTGCTTACTCCACCTCCTGCAAAAGCATCACCTCCACGCTCACAGAAAATTCAGTTTCAGACCCATTTGAATGCCAAATGATGTTTTCCAAAAGGTCTTTTCATCAGAAAATACCTAAAAGTAGCTTAAAAGTCTCTTCCCTTGTGACTATATAATTATATTAGTGAATATAAATTTGGCAATTATATAAGTTAAATATTTTAAAGAGATACTTTCCCTCTAGATTAGTTTTCCATGTTGAACTTTATTTCAGTTAATTGTAGGTGTAGACAGAAATACTGGAGTTTTTCCTATGAAGAAGGACAAAATGCTGAATATGGGAATATATTTCAGAGTGAAAGGGCTTGACTATAGGATTTTAAGTCCTGGGTCAGGGTTTTCAGTTTTCTGAGTTGATACTGAATGACATGTGAATCTTCCTGCAAGAGGATTCTATAACAAGCGATTTTAAAAAGAGAAGATTTTTGTTGAATTGAGAGTTACTTTTGACTTAACTTACCAGATACAGCAGCCATGCTACATAACTGGAAACAGTTGCTAGAAAGGTACAGAAGATAAATCTGGCAAGTTTTCTCTACATATGTCAGAACTGTTCTTATGTTAATTGTTTGACTAGAGAGTGGGAGTTCTGTATCTTTTAGAAGCATTGATTTTTTTTTTCCCCCAAGTGGAAAACAAGGTCAGAAAGAAGAAACTACTTCTTTTCCTTGCCTTGCACTCTTTTCCTGCCCTGATTTGGGAATATGGATGCTGTTGCCTGACTGCATGTATAAATCTGCTAAGGCATTTAAACTAAGGCATTTACATTTGGGTTTTTGTCCAAAGAATCATTTCACTAGCTCTCCCCAAAATCTTGAATTAGCTCTGTGTGAGAAAAGATTTGAAGGCATTTCCACTGGTGGGGGCAGGGAGGATAAGAGGAGGTGAAAATGTGCTTTATGTGCCTGCTCAAAAATGTTAAAGCTGCTCATTGGGTCAGTGAGTTCAGCTAAGCTCCTTCCCAAATTCTGCTGGATATCAGATAGCAGGATTTAGCCCTTATTCTAGTAAAGCTTCACAGTGGTGGTCTTCCACTGTTTGAATGCAACATAAATACAATTTTTTGCTTCAAGCTTTATCTCTGTGTCCCTGTGAAGCTGATTTATGGGAGTGAGAATCAGAGAAGTATGGAAACTGCTGATGTGGGTTTATCGAGGTATGCTGGATCTCTTGTATCTAAAATGAACTATCCTGAGTGAGTCACTTATTTTCCATCAAGTGCTTCATGATGTCACAATATAAATCAAATGCTCATTGTAAGAAGTAACTGGTTGCAAGATGACAAATAACACTGAAAAGAAAAGGTTTTGTTTCTCCATGAAACATTTAGAAACCTTAAATGATCCTGTTACTATCAAGGGTAACAAAATTATTGGGAAAAAATAATGATCGTTATGATTGTGAATGTCAGTTTCACTAAGATTTTTCTGCAGACAAGCTTTGACCTTGGAAAGAAGCAGAATACCTTCCTCTTTGCTGGCTGCTCACAACCCCAGACTGTGAAACTACTTTTTGTTCCAGGCTCATCTGCAGCACTGCAGGGAGATTGCTTAGAGCCACTGTCTGAGCTCTGGCGCTTGCATGGGCTCTGGGAGCAGCACACTCCCACAGCAAGCTGCAGGGTGAGACTGGTCTCCACGCTGGCAGACCCTGCACTTTACAGGTCTCCTGCATGCTTCCATGTCCTTTCTACCTTCAGTGATGTGATGGGGAGGACATTTCCATGGAAGGACCTAGGCTCCTGACAGGCCAGAGCTGGCACCTCCCTCCTCTGCTATATCATCCTGAGCAGAACTGCTCTGGTTTCACTGCTAGTGGTCTTCAAATTTGCCTGTAAAACTCATTCTTCAGCACTGGCACAGTTCTGATTTCATGTGTAAAAAGTCTTTTTTAAAGCATTTCTCCCATCAATGAAGACAGATTCCTTCATAGTATCTTTGTTTCCTCTCCCTACACATATCTCCTGTAGGTATAACATATGCTCATAAAACCATCTGGAAGTGGGACATATAAACAGCAGTCACTCAGCAGTGGCTGCTCACGCCAATTTCAGAGGAACACAGTGTGAGGATTACATTTATATTGTCCTGCTTCCCTACATAAAACCATTCTTTGCTCCTGGTACCAGATCTTATGTAAAGGCAGAGAAGCTACACCAGTTTGCACTTAGCTGAAGATCTTCATCTGTCTCTGAATCTTCAAAAATCTCTCCTTCCTGGGGGGGAAGAGATGAGGGGAAAGAAAGAGCACTTGGCTATACCAAGTGAAAGCCTGTTCCAGTCTGGTGAGAGTGCCAACGGGCAGCGTTAGTGGTTATGTTACTTTTCCTACCACAGATGTTAATCTTGGCATTGGAGAGAGCTAGCAGGACAGAATGAATCCTGGGCTCCTGTGATGCAATGACATTTCTTTAAATGATCTGTTTACTTAGGTTGAAAAATTACAAACTGACAAAACTGGAAACAGGTATTCCATTGATCCAAAAAACAGTATAGCAAGGAAGAAGGAAGAACAGATGTTTCTGCTAATCCTCTTTCCCCAGTTCCCTCCAGACAGCAACTCTCCTCTAAAAGTGTTTCCCTTGTGAGTCATTAAACTGGCTTTTGATCTGACAATGCCTCTCCTGCTATGATTGCATAGGTTGTGTCCACAATAATTAATTGAACTTACTTTAAAGCCACCAAGAACTTGTGACTTGGTCCATCACCACTCACCTGGCTTGGATTGGACTATTTTGATTTTTTAATGAAAAATCATCCAACTTCCTTTTTCTTTAGTGAAAGAACCACTACAGGAATGTCTTATCATAGCAGAGCCACATCAGCTTGTATCTCAGATCAACTTACTCCTAGCACAAGAAATCTTTTCCTCACCATCCTGAACATACCTTCAAACTAGCAGAAAAGACTGAAAGTAGCTTCTTTTGGAATACGTATACTTTAGGAGTTGCACCATATGGAATTAGGATCACTTCATTGTCCAAGTCAGCCTTGTGGAGGAGAACATCACTTTGAATCAGCTTCACAGTGATTTTCTGCAAAAAGAAATAAAATGAACTCATTTACACATTTGTCAACTTTGGGCACTTTTCTGTCAGTTTGCAGAAGTACTGAGGGGAATAGCACGCTTTTAATGCAGTCGTGTGTCCTGGTCCCAACCAGGACACGGTTTATTTTTGCACTAGCTGAGAGAGGTCATGGCTAGGACTTGGAGGTTATTCTACACCCCTTCACAATGTTTTTGGGAGAGGGGGGAAAGGAAGTCTCTTCCTGGGAGAAGGGGTAGGATGGCGAAGGGAGTGGTCAGGTATTGTCAGGGGTGAGAACTGATGTGTGAATCCTTTGTACTTTTACACTCTTTTATCAGTATTTTTGCTGTTACTGTTTGGTTTCTTATCTCATTGCTCTTTCCAGTAAATTGTTCTTGTTTCAACCACTGATACCTTACCTTTTGTGACTCCGATTCCCCTTTCCATCCTACTTCAGGGGGACAGGAGGGCAGAGGAGAGTGAGAGTGAACGGCACACGGTTTGGAGTATCTCTGTGGGAACACTAAATTGGGGAGTACTGTTCCTAAACCACAAGGACATGCTAGGAAAATACTCAGCATCAATGGCGAGGGATTCATTACCTTTGCATACTGCATGCAGCATGTCGGGGTACTGAAGACAAAAGACACATTTGAATTCTAGTATATTTATTGTTATTTATATTTCTTTCTTCAGAATGGCAACACATGTGTTCATGTAAGACTGTAGAGGCAGTTATATTCATTGAACTTTGGCTTTTAGTTTAGATTAGAGTTCTTGTATCCTGATCTGTCCTTCTATATGACCTGATGTGAATATTGCTGAAGTCTGCGGCTTTGGGTTATGCTCACACATATCTACTGTGACACCTGGACTCTTACATTCCAGCAATACTTTTTAAGACATGAAAAGCATTACAAGGTAACTAAGTTTCTAACAGAAACAAGAAATCCCCTTGGATATTCTAACTGTTAAGAAAGAGAGAAAATATATTACACAGTTTAAAAACAAACAGTTGGCAATTAACAACAGAAATAATAATAGATTTTAGCTCTGTTTGGAGTAGAATTGGTTTCAGCCAAACAGATGAGATGTATCAATTTAGGTCAGAAACACCAAAATTACTTTAAGCCGTCAAGAAATTACTTCAGATCTATACACTATAATTACCTTAGAGCAAGAGATTTTCCTTCTTTTACCTTCAATAAAACCAGCTCCTTTTCTCTATTCTTCGGGCAGTTCGATTTATGTATGGAATATTGTGCTGATTTTGGCTGGATTTTAGAGTTAACCTAATTTTCTTCCCAGTGGCAGGTATGGGGCTGTGTTTTGGATTTGTGCTGAACGCACGGTTGACAATATTGAGTTGTTTTTGTTACTGCTGAGCAGGGCTTACACAGTGCCAAGGCCTTTTCTTTTTTTAGTACTGCCACACTGGGGAGGAGGCTGGAAGTGTATGGGAAGTTGAAAGCAGACACAGCTGGGACATCTGACCCCAACTGACCAATATTCCATACCATATGACATCATGTTCAGTATATAAAGTATGGGGAAGAGGGAGGAATGAGAGAACATACGGACTGATAGCATTTCTCTTCCCAGATTCTAGATTTTATTTATTTTTCAAGCTTTCCTGGAGACTTATTATGTCTTCCATAAAGTTTTCACTTTTGGTGATAGAGGAGAGCAAAGATATTTTCCAGATTGCGGGGTTATCTTCTTTTCTTTGTAAGTATTGGTCAAAAAGGAAAATGTGATGGTTTGTATTCGTGCTGAATGAATTCTTTGCCTTCTGTCATAAATAGTTCACTGAGACCAGGACTAAGGTAAGGGCTTTACAGTAGAAAACATCATTGGTAAGTGAATATAATTTTAAGTTCTGCAGCAATCATCACATCTATAAATTGCACAATATTTGTGGATTCAGTGTAGCTGAAGTTTTCTTGATTTACTTCTTCTTTCCTGTCTTTACACTTTTCATTCTGAAGGCTATTCATGCTTTCAGAAGCAAAAATTAATCCCCCCTCACCCGCACTGAAAATTACTAATTTTTTTGTTTAATACATTCTTTTACAGATGTTTCTGTAGACCCTTACTATGACCCTGGATGTTGTCTAGCATATCTGTCAATCTTTCAGATAAACAGCAAATTTGATCAATGCAATTAAGTTTTCTTCTCTAATCAATGCAAAGAAGATTTCTTCATCCCTTTGACCCGCTTCCTAGGAACAGAATGTATTTTATTTTTTATTTTTTTTTAATGAGAAAATATGAAATCCAGTCTCAGGAAAAGGCTACTTGGGCTTTTCTGCCTTTGAGAACAAGAATGGAATGATCTGAGAGCAGACTCAACACTTATTCTGAGAGCAGACTCAACACTTATTTGACTGTCCTGTATTGGATGATGGGGGATGGATTACAGAGGAGTAGGTGTCAGGATCATTTGATTTTCATGTGCTCTCACAGTCCAACAGCATCTGCATCTGCTCATCTGGGAGAAAAACTGGAACCAAAGACTTTTAAATAAATAGCTGCCCCAAGATTTTATGAAACAGATGCAACATGGATTACTCACAAATAAACAATCCTGCAGAATTAAAACACTGACAGCAAAGTCCAGAAACCTCACTCCATAGTAGAACTGAATACAGAAAATACTGAAAATATTTTTTTTATATGGAGCAATGACAATTTACACAAAGGCAGAATTATATCATCAAGTTTTTAGCATATACTTTGATGGGAATCAAAGAAGTGTGCTCTTCAGAAAATGGATGGCAAACTGTTTCATGGGGAAGTGTTCCAGGGACTGGTCTGGCAGAGAAACAGGCATCTCCCTGGGCTTGATAGTGAAATTTGTATGGCACTTTCTGCTCCTTGCCCCCGCTTCCACCCACCCTGCACCTGTAGTCTTTGCCAAAGGATGTAACTTGTTCTCCTTTAGCTGTTTCATTTGCCTTTATGATCTGAGAACACTCTCCCAGCCTGGAGCAGGTGTGAAAACTTAGAACAGCAGCTGTGGGATTTTATGCTTCAAAAGGAATTGGCATTGGTGCAATGATCATGTTTTGTACTCACTTGTCCTCCTAAAATCACCTAGGTCTTTTATCTAACTGAAACCATATGATCCTTGGGAACTGTAAACACCTTGAAGATTATTTTCTGCTCAGCATCCTCACCTAGGTCCATTTACTCCTCTGCTTATCATCATGCTTGTTCTTTAAGCCTTTACTTCATCATCTTGCATAGGTATCAATTATCATCTTCCACTCTGTCTTCAAGCAGGCCTTTTTAATGAATGTTGCCAACTTTCCCTTGGTGTCCAGAGTATTTATGAAGTGTTTTAGAAGTCCAGCAGAGAAAAGCAATGAGACTTTCCAAATTAAATGACAAAAGGATCATGCCAAACTTGTTTTGAATACAGCCCAAGGCACAAAATGCAAAAGGATTAGTTCAGGTGCCAACAGCTCTGACTGTGGTGTTTTGTGTGGGTTGGCTTTCGGACTGTTAGACAAGTATTGTAACAAATTAGGAAACCATTTTCTGCCAGAACAGTGTGAAGTTCTGGCAGAACTTCTGTCTTAAGGCATGCACTGACTTCTTCAGACATAAGATTTCTTTTTGTTATGTCTTTCCATGGTTTTGTGTGAGTGAAAGAGAGGGTAGGTGAGCAAGTGCTCTGTGACTTTAATGTTAGGGTTAGGGGAGAATATGTGTGCTACATCCAGTGGGGCTGGAGAGCATAAATAAAGGAGATGGGAGAAAGAAGGTAAGAAGTGTAGTGGATTCAAAGCATAAGGCTGGGAATTCAAACGAAATGATACAAGAGAGGGTGACTAAAATGGAATCAGTAAGTAATAGAACAATACATATCAGTGTGTTTGCTGTTGCTACACAGAGTATATCTGTGTGAAACATATCTGCCACAAAAACACGCAGAGCTTAAAGCTCCTTGCACTGTTCAAAGAGCAAGATGTACCAAAGGACAGACACAGGCAGTGTCCTAGCTGTGGCTGTCACATTGCTGTCAGGGTGCACACACTGCCCTGGCAGGGGAAGCAGCTGGGGGTCAGGGAATGGCATGCAGGACCATACACCTGATGTTCTTGTATTGTCTAAATATGCCCAGTGAGAAATGAAGCAAAATGCAAGATGCTTTTCATGCAGGAAGTATAAACTGCTCTATGTGCCTCTCCCCCAGCTTTCTCCCCACTGGCACCCAGGGGAACCCAGGACTGGAGCCTGTGGAGCTGCACTGTGGGGAAGAGGAAGAGGGCCATCAGGCCATCCATCAAAGATGATCTTTTGAAGGAGCTGGCACTTTAAATGAGTTTATTCATAGTTAAACGTTTCACATGAATTACTCAAGAGAACTTGTTTGTTAGAGGCAGGTGGTGACTAATCATCTCTTAGCCCACCTTTACCACATTCAAGAGTTGTCAGAAAGCTGACAAGCAGAAAAACCTCTTAGTAACTCGTCATTAAACAAGCTGACATGGGAGGCACCGACCCCCGCTGCAGCTGGATTAAAATGGGAAAAATAGGGCTTCCAAGTTCCTTTTTCTTGTCCTTGGAGCTTCATTACTTAAGGTAATGGCAAAAATATGCTCCTCACATGGTGAAACTAATACATATCCAATTCTCCTTCCCCACTCAGAATTAATAATAACTTCCAAATTCAGATTTTGTTTTTTTAACTCTTGCTTTGCTGTTGCAGCTCAGATTAGAGATTTAGAGAGTCTTCCTTCAAGGTCCCATGAAGAGCCTTACGTACTGCCTGATAGCAGAACTCATAAGCCAGACTCTAGTGCTATACATCAAAATTGCAAGCAGAAAGAAATGGCTAAGTGTTAGAGTATTCTCCAGCCTGGAGCAGATGTCGGGGTGCCCTATATTCCATAGCTTCCAGGCAGTCAGTAGAGAAGCTCTGAGCTGGCTGGGATATAACCAAGGAGTGACACAGCCATTTTTTTCATCCTCATGCTGAGGAGAGGCCAAAAGGCAGAATAAAGCTGCTTTTATATCCATTCTGCTGAGATAGGGATGACAGTAGCTTGGGTGAGCAGAGAGAACTAACTTAAAATGTAGCAGATGCTGCTTTTAAGCCTAAAAAAAAAAAATAAAGGAAAATTAGATGTGCGATGAGGAAAATATACTGCAGCTGGAACACAGAACACTGCGGGGATGAAAGGAAGCTAGGTATCCTTTGAGATGGCAGATGTGCTACCAAATATTTATTTCTTTTAAATATTTTCTTAAGTCTTTAAAGTAAGGTAGTAGCTTCTATTGTTTCTTTTGGCAGCTTGTTCTAGCCATGAGCTTCTTTCTGTAATGAAATTCCACCTACAGTAAATCTTCTGAGTGCCTGGCTCTTTCTGAGGTTTAACTCTTCCAAGTTTAGTTCTCTGCTTATCTGCCTGCCCTGTATTGAGTTTATTTCAATATACTGTGAGATTGACATCAACACTCTTGTCCCAGATCCAAGTGGATCTTATCCACTTCGTTTGATCACTGAAAATCTCAGCCTTTATTTCTGCCTAAGAAGTCATTATTTTGACCTGGAGAACCACTCCTTGTATATTCAGTGTATTTGTCACAGCTTAAACCTGTTCACTCTGAGCCCTGGATGATCCCAGTCCCACCAGCTGGTCTATCGCCCTGGTCAGTGGTCTTCAGGCTGGGCTGGATTTGCTGTGGGTCTGTGTGAAAGGGTTAGAAAACATATCTGAGGGAACTGTTTCTTTTTTAATCTCTGGAAGAGGAGGCTGAGGGGCGACCTCATCACTCTCTATGCCTCCCTGAAGGGAGGCTATAGCTGGATCATGGGCAGCCTCTCCTGCCGTGCCTGCAGTGAGAGGACTGGAGGAAATGGCCTTAAACTGAGACAGAGGAGATTCAGATTGGATATCAGATTTTTTTTCTCCGATGAGGTGATCAAGCACTGGAATAGGTTGCCCAGGAAGGCAGTGGAGTCACCATCCCTGGAAGTGTTTAAGGGGTTTCTTGATCTGGCACTGGGTGATCTGGTTTAGTGGTTTAGGGGCTACAGTAGCAGCGCTGGATGGATGTTTGGACTTGATCTTAAAGTTCTCTTCCAACCCTAACGATTCTGTGATTCATTCAGTGAGATGCTAAGAAATCCAGCATCACTGTGGTGCCTGGACATATGGAAAACATCTAACATAACTAGGAAAAAGGACAGAGGCTGTTGTCATTTCCAGGGCAACTTCTCTGATTTCCTAGCTCTCAGAGGCCAGCTGAACCTTGGTCACTTGTTCTACAGGTCAGCCACCATTTCTGAGCAGTTCTGCCGCATTTCATGTTGACCGTATGTTTGAAGCCATGGCTGCAATAACAGCAAACCGAGCTCTAGCTCTTCCTCCTGACAGCAGTCAGTGATCCAATGTCCACGCTGAAGTGAGAAATGGGAAACAAACAGGAGCTTAAGGAGAACATTTGATTATATGTGGAAAGCATCTTTTTAAGACATAATGCTTCAACCTAATAATTCTTAACTTGCTTTCCTCCAGCAGGAACTGCTGAGCTTATTTTAACCAACATCCCTCTTTGATTCATCCAAACTGTTCTTCGAAATTCCTCTACTCTGTTGTCATTGACTAAAGCATTAAAAGCAAGCTATTGTGAGGGAACAAAAAGGTATGTGTGGATTCTGGCACCAAAGCTTTGCTCTGCATCTGTCAATAGTGGAAGATACTTCGCTGGGAGTTAGACACTTAAATGCCTTTCAGAATCAGAGCCTTATTAGGAAATTTTGTAAGTGTCTTTTTTTTTTTTCTTTCCCTTTTTTTTTTTCCCCCCCCTTTTTTTTTTTTTATTTTTTTATCCTTTCCTTTTACAATCAATTTAATTCAGATGGTAAATATGTTGTGAAAAGAAGCAACCTTGCCATTTAAACATTCTAACTGCTTAATATATGAACAATTGCCATAAATAAATGATTAGTCCAGGTCACTGCGTATGGATGGTACTGGTTTGCTAACTGGCTGAAAAGAGGGGGCTAGAAATGACAGGGAAGAAGCTGTGTGCATAATGTTTCTTTCTTACAACAGAATAAGAAACAGACAGTAACTCATTTATATTGACAGAATATGAATATTGGCTCATTTTATGTGTAGAACTTTTCCTTCTGTGTGATATTCTAGTTTTTCCCTTAGGAGCTGTGAACATTACATAACCATTGAACAACATTCTAGGCACTGTGTTAAATTTCCTCAACCTGCAAGGAGGAATGTGTCACCAGTCAGAGAGGTATCACTTTGGCTGACTGCTGAGTCCTTTGAAAAAGACTACTGCCCTTTGTGCATATTCATGGTGAAACAGTTTAACAGGATGAACTGATTTATTTCAGTAGACATAGCTTCTTGGATAAATGAAAAAACACTTGTTCTCTCCACTAGATTTATTAAGCTTCAAGTCAACGAGGGCTATTCAAATGAGCTCTGAGCTATATGTAACCGGGAGGATCTAGCACTGCGTATCCAGGTACCAAATCCATCATAGCTGCATTAGCTAAGGGATGATACTGGTCTACCTCACTGCAGAGATGCCCAGCATGTTTGGTTTATGTCCAGTATCTTGGTCTGCATGATTATACAAATGTCTGTGCTAGAAGAATAAATATAATTACGCTACTGCTTTTCCCATTTTATTCTCTGAATTTAAATTACTGCTTCTATTGTGGTACTGAACAACTAATGCTCTGTAGTGAATCTCACCTTGCTGGTCACTATCAATTGTAAAATTCTTTCTCTATTTTACAGGCAGAAAATTAAATACCGAGGAGAGTGACTGAGTTTCAGACTCTGGCTCTGTGTTTGTATGTTGCCATCCTGTTCTTGGCTTAATTTAGTCACCGAGTTGAAGCCGTGGATGACAATATAGTCCTTTGCATGGGAACTGAAAAATAAGTTTTGGAACTTTATTCACAGAAAACATCTCTGAGTTTGGGAGATGGATGAGTTTCCCTTGGGTATCACTGTCACCATAAACTGGTAGTGACATACAAAGATTGTCATCCAAAAATAGTTTTGGTCTTGAAATAAGATATGTGTCCCACCAGTGGAGATGATTAAACTTTTGAATGGTTTAGCAAGGCAGTTGATAAATTTTTCTTCTAGTATAATAGTCTTTAAAATAGTTTTAAAAGTTTTTTTTAATTATTATTTTTCTTTTCTTTTCTTTTCTTTTCTTTTCTTTTCTTTTCTTTTCTTTTCTTTTCTTTTCTTTTCTTTTCTTTTCTTTTCTTTTCTTTTCTTTTCTTTTCTTTTCTTTTCTTTTCTTTTCTTTTCTTTTCTTTTCTTTTCTTTTCTTTTCTTTTCTTTTCTTTTCTTTTCATTTTCTTTTAATTCAGGAAGACATCTCTGTCCAGCAATTGGAAAACCTCTTACAACCTGGGTATGCCACAGTCAGACAATCACTTGTAACATGGGCTGTCATTTCTAGTATGAGAAAAATCCAAGAAAATTAACCTTGTGCAATTCAATTGCATTATTGATTGTCCCTGAAATCCATAACCCATTAAGCAGATATTGGCAAGCCTTTCTCTGGACTTAGAGATTGTTAGTAAATAAAACTGAGCAAGCTCAGCATATCTATGCGTATGTTTATATCCATATTTGTTTATAGCACATTATAAACAGGAACTAATCTCATTTGCTCACTTGATATGAAGAAGTACTGTAATATCCAACACACTGTCATGGCTTAATCCCAGCTGTCAAATAAGAGCCACACAGCCTCAATGCTCCCCTCTCCCCCCGACCCCAGTGGAATGGGGTGGAGAATCAAAAGTAAATCTTGTAGGTTGAGATAGGAAAAGTTTAATAATTGAAAACAAAGTAAAAAAGAAAATAGTATAGGGAAGGAAAAAAACCATACAATTGCTCACCATCCACTGACCAATGCCATGTCCCATTCCAAAACCCAGATCAAACCCTCCTCCAGATAACTCCCCCGGTTTGTGTACTGGGCATAACATTCTGTGATGTGGAATATCCCTTTGGCCAGTTTGGGTCACCTGTCCTGGCTATGGCATCTCCCAATTTTTTGATGCTTTGTACCTCCTCGCTGTCATGAGCATGAGACATAAAAATATATTCCTTGACTTAGGATAAACACAACTTAGCTAAAACTGAAACTATAATTCTAAATCCAAAACACAGCACTGTACCATCTACTATGAGAAGGAGTTAAATCTAATCCAGCTGAAACCAGGACACACATCTTCATAATTAGTATTTGTCTAGAAAATTTTAAAAGCAGATGTGTAAAAGTGCAAAATGCATAAATCATCTCTGACAAATCCAAAGAAAGGCTGCTAATTTTTTTAGAAATACTTTATAAGCTCAAAGGTCACACAAAGGTTAAGTTAAGCCAATTAATGTGAGTGCTTTGTTTTTAAATTGAATTGAAGCTTTGTTCATAAATTAATGTGACAGAAAAAAAATCTCTAATCAGATAAAAATGGTAGCTAGAAGAAATACATACATGATCTTTAATGTGATACAAACTGAAGAAGAAAAATTTTAGCTAACGTTATCTTTTGTGACCTGAATCAGTGAATCAATAAGTGCTATGAAGCATGGGTAGCGTAAACCACTTTTTAAACTATATGGATCAGGTTATGTTTCAATAAGCAGTTTCCTTAGCTCTTCTTCCTACAGCCCTGATGGTTTTATTTTCCAGATGCATTCCCTTAGCAATTCTTGTATTTACTGCATTTTGCCCAGTGAGAAAGTCCCTGGCTGCATTCCTACCAGATAATGTGGTAAGTTCTATTACATAGCAGAGGTTTTGAATTTGCAGTGTGTATATATATATATATATATATATATGTTTTTTTCTCCCTCCCCTGACTCTCCTGAACAGGAAAGATGCAGTAATCACTGACTCAATCAATATTGATTATTACCATATTGACTTTGCTGTTGTTACACATTATATAGGCCAAACTGAGTTCTGTGAATCTTATCATTGTGCCACAATCACGAGAAAATTTTGAGATGGATAGAACTGGAAGCACCTTGAGCCATCTGCCTTTGTACTTAATATTTCTTATTTCCTGTAGAATTGAAGGTCTTGTAACTTAAAAAATTCTTCTAGAAATCAGCAAGAAATTTCTGCATTATTTTCTGCCTGGAATTTGCAATTAAACCATAGCCTCTTAAATCCCAGATTGCTCTTTTTGAAAGAAGAGTAAAATACCAAAAGCACAATAGCTGAAGTATTAAACATCTCTCTGGACTACAACATCCATTACCCTGAATCACACACAGATGGTTCAATGAAAAAGAAAATCCATGTTTATTCTGGCAGGAATCCTGTCAAGGAAACACTACCTTCAAAAGAAAAAAGACGTTTTAGATGAAAATCCACAAAAGACTGACTCTGTCAAAACCTGAGTTTTGACATCACTCTAGATTCAGAAATGAAATAATTAAAAAACTAGTTCAGGTATCTTACAGACTCACACTGTAATGTCAGATATTTTTAGTACTCCATAAGGATTCTTGCCTCGTGCTGAGTTGTACTGCATCTTTGTGTTCAGAGACAAGAGCAGTGCATCCTGCATGAGGAAAGGGCACATGATTTCATAAGGAGATGCAGAGTACAGAGTGACAGAGGGAGAGGTGCAGACTCTTTGTTCACCCCATTCTTTGTTTCCATGGGCTTTGCAGGAACTCACTGAAGAGATACATGGTTAATACCCTATGGGGCATTACAGAGCAACTCAGGAGAAATGTTTCTTATCGATAAACAGCCAAGGATTTTTTTTTTTTTTTTTCATCCCAGTAACAGACACAGATTTTTTTAAAAAATAAATGGCTGTAAGTGATAGGTTATAGAGAGGCTGGATAGAAAGAAAGGAGATCAGCAGGATACCTGGATGTCAGCATTATGACGTCCAAAGGCCCATCTGGTATCTACGCAGTGGAGTGAGTGAAAGGAGATGTCTGGCAATCAGGGTTATGAGATATATTCAGAAAGTGGAAAGGAGATTCTAAGTAGGGATAGGGAACACAGAAGAATCACTTATGGGGGGAGAAGGAGGGGACGAGCCGGCCAGAGGCTTCTCTATCAGAAAATGGTTTAGCTGATCAGTCTTTAGGAGGCAGAGCTTCTTTGCTGTCAGTGGGGGAAAAACAGCAAAAAAGCCCAGCCTCATTCTTGGAGCTGTTTTTTCTATTTCATCTGCTCATGTCTTCAATACTGAAATTCACTTGAATTAATTACAGAAAAAGTAAAGAAACAAACTTTTATGTATTTCTGATGTGTTTGACATGAGTGTTTCTTCCTCCAGTTTTTCATTTGAGAGTAGAATCAGTAGTGGTAGGAATCTCAGTAAAGGGTTGTCTTTGTGAAATTTCCAAAGTCTTTTTCTCTTTTTCAAGATATGAAATATACAGGAAAATTGGATAATCTTTCAGCTTTTTGGATGGTTGCTTGAAGCAAATCCAATCCCCAAACCTTTCAAGACTTCTTTGCTGCAAATGCATATTGACAAACAGAGAGCCAAATGCCACTGAAATAGGCTCTGGTAATGCACGTAATTGAATTATTATACTAGAAGAGTGCTTAAAAAGAGGGCCAAAATAATTAATATAATCAGTCTGAAAATTGTAATCTGTTTTTTAATCAAAATAACTCTACAAGCAAAGCCTATTCCTTCATCCTCGTGTGAACCCCTACTAATATGTCACTCCCACTCTTCCATATTTTTGGACACAAACTTTGTAAGTCAGAGTCAGATTCATGGACACAGATTCTTATTTAATCTGCTTAAACTTGTCTGGCTAATTGAGTAATGCTCTGGACATGGACAAATCTCAAATAGAAAAGGAAGAAAGTTTAATACAGGAGATAACATTAACTTTCTATTAACAAACCCTACAGTAATCATAACACACCCACAGGACATGACAAAATGACATTTTGATCCTTCTTTTCACCCTGCCCAATCAAAACATATTTTAAGAGAGATCAGCAAAGAAAATGTAGAACCTCATATCTCAGCACATGAAAGCACATTCACCTTTGCAGTGGCAGAGCTCCTCAATGCCTTGTTCTTACCAAACCATCCTCTGCCATGTCAAGTGGTTGAGAGGTATTGCTTCCTGAATTCTAAAATAAATTATTCTTTGCTTTGAGAGAAAAATATGGGACTTAACCTGACAAAGAGTATTGTCAAAATAGGGGGTTATTTTGCTCTTCTGTGGTCAGACCTAGGTATTTAGATGACTCTCTGCAAGTGAACATCCCAGTTAGTGTGCTTAATAAAACTGGTTTCAGGACACTGTTTTCACTCTGTGGGATCAGAATCTGTCTGCTCTAATATGGCAGGAAATGGAAGAGACTTATATAATATTTTCTCTATATCATTGGAACAAACTGGTTTCTTTGGTTTTCTGGGGACATTTTTTGTGTATCCCTTTTATGAGTATTTCTGGGGAAGTGTAAAATCAGTGAAGTGAGATAAATGCCTCAACATTACACTGAAGAAAAGTCCACAAAACCAGATTATCAACCCTTTGAATTGAACTCTCTTTCAGGAGGGGGGTGGATGAGGATGTTATGATAACTGGCAATTATCAGTGCAATGAAACTAGCTTCCAAAATATCATGAGGTTTCTGTGCTTGAGATAAGGAAAGATTCTTTAAGTGAAATGAAAGAACTCTAAAATTACACATTGAAAAATCAATATTGTTTCAGTTTACTTGAAAAAACATCTTGCGAAAAGGTCTTCATTTTTCAAGTCCCATGGCCACAGCTGAAACACATAAACTGAAAAGAAGTGCTATAAAGATATAAATCTTCATAGAAATCATAATTTTCTTATTGCTGCTCCTTAGCAAAACCAAGGCAAAACCAAAGCATTCATTTTCCATTCATTTAGAATTCAGTCAAGTAGGATCAATTTGGGCTTTGTTTGTCTGTATCCTGTGATGTAATTCCAGCTAATGAAGCTGCAAAGTAAAAAATCTGGCTTCAGCCAGCAAGACCATTACGATGCTCTTCCTTCTGTTCTGACCTTTAAGTAAGAGTCTAAGGCAGTGAGGGCTGCCTGTAACTAGCACTTGTGGCAACATGTTGAGTGCAAGCACAGATGACGGCTCTGTTGCTGTGAATCATCTAGATAGCATAATCTAAGCAAAAAATTCATTTCAAAGGAGAAAACTTCGTTAGAAACAGTAAGGCTGCCGTGCCACACATGCAAAATTTAGGAAATGGAAGAGCTAAGATGAACCATTTGGCTTCAATTCAAGTCCCCTAATATCTGACATGTTATGGTTGCTTTAGAAGATTGTTAGAAGTTCATATAGGATTTTTCCATTGATGTGCTTTGCAATGGAATCCTAGTAAATACTGGAGATTGTTCTCCCTCTACTAAAGTCTGTGCAAACCCCACGAAGACACAATCTTAACGTCAGACTACACATTTCCTGGTAGATTTCTGCTACATGTGCTTAAGAAAATTAGTGCCTCGGAAAGACTGGCCAATCTCTCTCTTGCCATATATGCACACAGTCAGACATACAACCAGGTAAGAGCATTTGTAAGATTTGTAAGATGTGTGCTGTGATCTTTATAAGGCCTGTGCAAGGCAGAGGCACCAATCTCCTTGAGGAGTTCCCATGGCATTCTCCTAGCCACAGAAATTGGGACACCCTGGGAGAAGTGGCCCATTCACTTTGTCCAGCTTTGCAGTGCAACACAGACAGTCCCCTTCAGGCTGCCTCCTACGCAGCACAGTTGGTCCTGGAGAGCTGGTGTTATGACCGAATTTGGGCCGGATTTTGGGGGATGTCTGATGTCTTCTCTATGTATCTAGTGTTACAGCAAGAAGGTGTTCAAAAATTCTAGACTGCACAGTGTGGCTGAGCACAAGATTTATTAGGAAAAGAAAAGGATGAAGCAAAGAAGTATGCCTCCCAAGCATGATACAAGCATCAAACATTCCTTGGGACAACTAGGGGGATAGAAAAGGTGGAAATTGTTTCCTCACCATTGCAAATAGAGAAATCAAGACCTGGAATGAGGAAATCTGCCAAAAATGATACAGAAATCCAAGGCCAAATGGGAATTAGGAGTTTTTATATCTTATTTCTGTGTTTATTTTTCTTAACCAAGTTTCTTGTTGTTATTCACATACTGTCCTTTATTTTTCAACACCAGTACTCAGCCTTAATGGAGAGCTTGACAGAGGCTCTTTGCAGTCAGCTGGAATCAGTCAGGCACAAATAATTGCGTTATGGATGCGTGGTATTTTCTTGCCCCATTCAGTTCTGCACTGTAAATCAGAGCATCTGCACAGTGACCTGCTGTGTGCATTATTGTGGGCCAGGTCAAAATTCTGCATTGCCAGTTTGGTCTCCTGCAGCTTTGTTGGCTAGTGCACTTTTTCTATTGGCTATGCAAAGATGTTAAAACCTACTTTAGCAAGCAATAATGCACTTTCAATAAAAATGAAAGAATTTTTTAATGAAATATTTTCCCTGGGCATAAAAAAGAAGGAACAACCATCTCAGATCGACCCAAAAATGCAAAATCCTCAGCAGTAATCTAAACATCACTTCTAGGAGAAAATCACAATTACTTTGAAGTGATTTAAAGGTGATAACTTTGGTTGCATTTGATAGACAGAATTCTACCACTAGTATCTACATTTATGCAAGGAATTTATTGGGAAGCTTGCCTGGAGTAGGGAAAGAGAACAGAAAATTGTGGCAGGTGAACATAAGAAATTGCTTGAGAACAGTTTTTTTTTTTTTTGTTCCAGCTCAAAACACATTTCTTGGTGCAGTGACTGTTCAAGACCCACTTCAACTACCCTTTGCATAAATTCTCATCATGTTGAGTAATTTAATGATTTACGCTGCCAGTTTAACTTATTACAGATGAGGCAGCAGAAAATACATTTCTATTTTCTTTTCTCTGACTAAACACTCCACATTTACATCTGCTGGAAGACCAAAGAATCACCTGTTGCTTAGATTTCACTTGCTTTTGACAGATATTAGAACCCAGCTGTATTTTCTAATCATCCCTGGGTCAAATTATGTTTTCTCAGGGCAATTTCCGCTTTCTTCTGGTGTTGTTTTTTGTTTTCACAATGCTCAGTGAGACATAGCAATCAATAATCTCATGGAAATTGCTCAGGAGATTAAAATGCTAAACAATTTTTCATACATATTCCCCTGCTGGAACAAACATCTTAAACCACAAAATTATCTCTGTGAAGCACCATGCCAGTAGGCTCAGATGGCTCCTTCTAGCATTTGCATTTTTTAAAATCTTCAGTAACTCCAGGGAAATCAGAAGAAGCACTCTGTAGTGAGTGGGATTTTACAGAGTGAAGTTGCACAGGAAGTTCTGGTATCCGGAGATACTCTTTGGTAGAGTACACCCAGAGAGGTTCAGCCAGGGGAAGCTCCCACCATCCGGGTTTTTCATCAGCAGCAGCAAAGTTTTTTTTTTTTTGAAACCTGTGCTCAGTTTTTTTCCATTCCCTTCCAGTGAGCCAGCTCACTCAGAAAGTGGTTTGGAGGGAAATTGCAATGGAACATTATTGTTAAATATTATTTTATCACCTTTATGTGTCCCATACAGCTTCTATGATAGTGTCATTTGATTCTGCTATTGCTGGCAAATCAATAATATTCATGTCACTCCAGTCTCTTAATCTCTGGGAGGAAAAGAGAGACATGGGGATCCATTGTCTTGGAAGTCCTAAGATTTCCTAAAGAATTTTCAAGAGTTCCTCCAAATAGGCATTGATGTCTTGACAGCAGCCATCATTAAAAAAAACCCCAAACCAACTGAGACCACCCCAAAACCACCGAATCACACACTTTGTTATTTATCAAATCAATTTTCCTCAAACCACAGACCAGAGATCACATAGCAGATTGGGATGTACAAGACCAAATACATGCACAGGTAAAGAGGTGATGTCATATTTTCTAAGTTTGAAGGGAAAGATCAAAAGTGTTTTTCTGGGTCTTTAGGCCTGGTTCTTTTCACTCATTCTCCTAAAACTTTATTCCTCTAGGAAGAAATTTCCTCTTTGTCTTGTGGCACATCATTAGTTTAAGCAGTTGGTGAAAAGGAAAGGGTTATTTTTTCCAAGTGTGCCTTTTCTAGCTAGTGGGAAACTCTGTGGGCTTGCAAGTACCTATCTCCCTGGCAGAGTGCTTGGGTGCCCTGGCATTGCTGGTTATCCTAGTGCCACAGACCCTGGAAATCCTCTTTCTTTTCCCACTAGGTCCAGCTGTGGGGTGCCTGCATAATATGATATTCATTTGTGTCTTCCTAGAAGGAGATCTTTGGAAGTGAGATTCAATAAATGTTCTGTGCGCAAGCACACAAGTGGTTTTTGGTACTGGTAAATTGATCTGTATAGTAAAGTGACCATTTTAACTGATAATAACTTAAATAATTCCAAACAGATAAAAATCAATTTCCATTATGCTTGCAAACTAGAAGAGGTTCTAGATTTTATTAATTGGCAACTTTCCATCCAATTTTTCAATCTACAGCCTTTTTAGCAGAATGGACATTTTCTTTTCTTTTAACATTCTTACATAACCATAACCCTGAACCTGTCCAAAATTGTGATGTTAATGTCCAAAATGTGATAGATATCTGTTCAGGAACTTGGAAGAAAATTACTTACAGCTCTTTCCCTCCAGTTTTGCAATCAGATATTTGTCTCCAATTCAGACAGTGAAATTCTGTATTGTTTATTCTTTTAATACTGATTAATATATGACTAGCAGTTCAAAATTTTCAAGTGAAAAGAATTATAGGAAGCTAATATGATGTGAAAATATGATGCAAAAGCAAATATTTACTAATAGCATTTTCCTATTTTAATATTTAAAAAATCCCAACAGAGACAAATTAGTATAGGTATTGTATTTTAAATCCTCTGTCTGTTATTTTTCAGTTGAAAGAAATCTTAGCTCTGAGGACACTCTTAAAAGCTGATCCAATCTACTATGAAGTTAGTGGAAGAACATGAAATGCCTTCACCAACTCTGGATCATTTTCCAAAAACTTTTACTTGGAAAAATATTGAATGTTAAATTTCTCTCTTGTACCTTGTACACTTTATGACAGTAGGACATCTCAGAATAAACCTTGATTACTTTCAAACAGTTTGAAATCCATCATGGTTTACACTCTAAAGTAACTCCTATGGTAATATTGAACTAAGCAGAAGCTCAAATGATTTACCAGAAAGTTCCTCATCTTCCTTGACTTTAGTTTAAGGATTATGTAATTTTAAGGATTTTACCTTTAAATTGTCCTTGTTTGAAGATTGCTTTTAAGGATTTCTTTGGTGTAGATTTGGGAGATTTTTTTTACTGCATGCTAGACCTATTGAATCAACTATATTCCATGGCAAACATAATTTCTAGAAACAACTCCATCCCTTATTTTTATTATTCAAATGATGTTAATTAATCAGTAGAATATGAAGGACAATGCAGGCAAAACAACACTGTTTGCCAGATAAAATTTAATACACAAGTCACTGGAAGATTTCTCTGTTTAGTGGTGGCATATATGACAATGAGTAATTTTAAAAGCCATTATTCTGAAATAGAAGATTTTCTTATCAAAACTGGCATGGGTTCCTGTGTCTGTTGATTCTTTAGACATTTACATTGAAAAGAGTACATTGAGATGTCTAATTATGATATGACATTTTGTGACACTTTGATACCTCAGAGTCAACCAAGATTGTAACTCAGAAACTAATGTTTCTGCGTAACTCAAAGTCCAGCCTTCAGGAATTCAGAGTTGTGCAATCATACATGGAAATTTAGTTTATGAATGGGGGTACAAATTCCTTTGGTTTAGAATTAGTTTTCAAAGTGTGGTGCCTGGAACTGACAAGCCCCCTCTAGATTAGAGATGTTTTCAACCCGTCCTCATTTTAGAAGAGAAGTTCCAGGAGTATTTATTGAATAAGTAGCTGTCCTGTAATTTCTTGACCTGAAATGCTTCTAATTATTTAAAAGAAGAAAACCTGCCATTTTATAAAAGCATTGTCAAATAAAACAACTTTCAAGTTGCTATTGAAAATAATTCTGGTTTCTTATTATGCACTGCTTATCATATAACTTATGGCTGGCTAAAGAGGCCCAGATCCTCCAGACCTAAATAGCATCCAAACAGTTTAAACCTTGACACATCAGGACTACCTGATTTTAAAGCTTATCCTATCTAAGGCATTGGGTGGGCTGTTTGTGTAAATGTCTGCATCTTATCTCTAGAAACTTACCAAAAGCTCAGTTTCTGCTTCACTGGAGAAGGCAAGCTGCCGGCTGTGAGCACTCCAGGTAAAGAGATATCCATATCCTTCATACTTCCATATTTTCAACCTCTAACAGCACTGTGCAGGGTCAGTCTCATCTATCCGTCTATTGTACTATGGAGTGGTGAAGGACTATTCCTCTCTTTAGTGAAAATCATAGCATATCTTTCTTACATTTGTTTTTGTAATTCTTTTGTTTTGGGATTCCGTTAAGAAGGAAAAAAAAATTACTCTTCTTTATATATGTGCTAAACCTAGCAATAAAGATGATAACCCAAAATTTCTAACAAGTACCTATCATTATAATGATTATTAGAGTTGCATAGCTACGCATTGCTAGCAATAAGTATTTTTGTGGCTTTCCAGGGACTTGCTCCTCATGCAAGTTTTTCACCACTTGTTAGTGCACCATGCTTCATGATGTCTAGAACATGAAGCATAGTGCAGTACAATAATAATGCTAAGTTCTCTTAGAGAGCAGCCTCACATTAATTTTAAAATAAACTTTAGCCATTTAGGGACTGCAGAGTTAGGCTAACAATATTTAATGAGCAGTGTTCCAAAGACTATTCTGATATCTTCAGCAATTCTGGTTTACAACTGAGGATGCAAATAAATAGAAGGAAAATATTTTCCAGAGCCATTAAAAATAGTAGGTAGGAATAAAAAAAGACAGCTGTGGGGAAAATCATAAGGTGGTTTTTTATCAAAGCATATTTTATCAGATTTTCTGGGCCTTTATGCTACTGCAATGAGCATGAAGTTATATGCTTTACTTAAAAGTGTCTTTTGAAAGCTGACAACTTCAATTGTACATTGCATCCCTAATATTTTCCTCATTATAAGGTATTACGTGGGGTTAATTTGCTGCTGTCCATGGCAGTGGTGATCATCACTGCTTGTGATTAAATATATATTGTAATTTCAGTTAATTAAAATATAAGCATTAAATAAGATATTCTAGAATACTGTAAATACTGTATTAAGTGCATGAAATTACTATCCAATACCTTGATGGACAATTGGAGAAATGAGGCAGGGAATTGCATTGGATTTATAGAAGTACAAACAATGTGTAAGAAATCGTCAGTGTGTTCTCATGAGGCAAGTGGTTCTGACATTTTTGTGGGGGATGCAGATGGAATTAATCAAATTTTACAAGCCAGTAAGGATATGAGTGCTGGATAAATACAGACCATGGAAGTGGTGGTATGACATCATTGCAAATGACATCTTGCGTCATGAGAGCTGAAATCTAAATAGGAACAGCAATTTCTCATCTTACTTTCAGATGACATCAAAGGTCCATGGGAAATTTGTTTTCATTAACATGTTCTTCACTGATGGCAGTAGGAAATAATTTTTTTGTCTAGAAAACACAAATAACTTTTTTTTTTTTAAAGTACTGAATATCCTTAAGATTTTTTAATTTGAAACTCTTCACCATATGCTTTACATTCTGATGTATTAGAGACTTCAAAATCATTACATCACATCTTTTCATGTTTTCATTAAGTGCTGTCACACAGCCTTCCCTCCCTACCCCTCAAGAGGGTTTTTCTGGCATGCAACTGCAGCTGAGACCTTGGCTCCAACACCAAGCACGGGGTAAAGCCTTCCCTGGGACTCTTAATGACCATCACAGAGTGTAAAAGATGTTAATGGAACCCTCAGTTTGTCAGTGAAAGCCTGAATATTATTTCACCTCCCTGACAGTCATTCCATTGGCATGGATGTCCAGGACAAGGCCTGGGGCAACGGAGATGACAATGGTCAGGCAGAGTGAGAAGAAAGCACGGACCAGACTGCTGACAGCAGCAGCAGAGAACATCTTTGTTCCTCCTCATTCCCTGTCAATCCTCAGCTCTCTGTGCTGAAACTGAACCAGTGGTCATGAGCGGAGCTGCAACCTATGACAATAGCTGGAGACTGAGAGAAGGCAAATAGAGCAAGAGAACACATTGGAGAAAAAGAAAAAAGGAGGGAGGCAGTGACACATGAACCACTTTGATAGGTTGGATGGCGAGAGTGTAGGATCAGATACAGAACCCTCAAACTTTCCAGCCTGGGCCAAGAGGAAGATAGCTCACATGGAAAATGAATTCAGATGGATAGAAATGGTCTTCACTTTGTCCAAGCCAAGAGAACCTTGAAGCACAGCCCGATGTTTCCCATGTGCTTTAACTGCCAAGCTGAACTTGCTTGCAGGAATGCCCATGGCCAGAATCACCCCTAGGAGGCCCAGGGATCAGGTGTGTGCTGGGAAGCTCAATATGACCAAGGCTTTGGGAGAATTGCATTGCCCAGAGGCAGATATTTAGAGACTGTGGTGGTAACTGGCAAAAGCTAAGGAAATGACAGACTGAGCCTCTGTTTTTTCTCTATGTGTCTCACCTGTGCTCAGTGCTACCTGCAAATACTTTCTATCTTTTCTCAAAGGAGGCAACTGAAAAAGATTTTTAATGGACGGTTTAGCATTTTCCTGCACAAAACCGGAGATATCCTTGATTTGTGCTTCTCTAAATCATTTACTTTATATTTTTTTATTAACTCTAAAAACACATTATAGAAAAATACAGTAAAGTTTAGGACTCTAAGTCACAAAGCAGGGTTTGCTCCTTCAAATCAGCTAAATGCTATTATACAGTCTATCCTAATCCTTCCTTCCCCTCTCCAATGGAGTTTACCTCTCTTTCATGTGCAATGGGTAACAGAAATGCCACAAATATGTCTCCTTTCTGTTTTTTAAATTTTTCTTTAAGTTGGGTCCGTCAGTGTTTGAAAATTCTTTTCAGGGATGGAATTTTTCATGGCCTATGTTGGACATGTAGTAAACATATCTGTATCCCTAGACTGAATTGTGAGGCATCAAAGAGAGATTTACTAGCAAAGGGCCTAAAGTTGTTATTATTATTGCCATTTTGGAGAAACACTGCTGGTGGAAGTGTTTAACTTGACCAAGCAATTACTTTTAATGCCTTTATTCCTACTACCCTCTCACAAATATTTGCTGGAAACTGGTAGTTTAATTTCATTCAAATAAGCACCAGATTCCTTCAGGGAAAAGACTGGCTCCCGGCAGATGTTCTGCTTAGCCAGCTTCCTTTCTTTGAAGGGAAAAGAAAAAGATGTCAACACAAACACACGTCTGTGATTGATGAGATGTTTTATGGCACGGGGAAATATTTCCAAATTGAATGTGTTTTGCTCTTTAATGATGAAGAAAATAGGTAGATCCTGAAAACTTATTTAACTTAAGTACACTTATTTGCTGACCTGCTAAAGGCTAAACCTCAGCCAAGGATAAAACAAATAAAAAAAAATTTCTTCTGTTGAGTTAGGGATATTTTACTTTTAACTTAATTTTCAAAAGGCTTTATTTGTATTAGTATACAAATGGCTTATAAATATGAAGAAGTGTGTGGGTAATGAGTCCTTGAACATAGAGTGTTTGGGGTTTTTTTGACCAGTTAGTCTGGAACACAACTGACAATTCCTGTGGGCAATGTCAGCTCGGAGACAAGGAACTCAGTGGTGCCAGTGACCAACGTCTTGTGTATTTTCTTAGAAAATCAGGATTAATTTTCTAAGAACAGCTGAGCACTTTAACCAATTGTGATAGATTGTTTTAGCAAACGGGTATCTCCTGTTAGACTTGTTTTCTTGTGATTAGTAAGGTTCATCAGGAAAATGGATTTGAACCTTGACAGCTGTCACTCGTGTCAGTTCAGATTTGTATAGACAAATTTATAATGTTGTCTTACAAGAAACACATTTTCCTTTAGAACTTACATGTGTACAGAAGGAAAAAAGAAAGGATTTTATATAATCCCAGTACTATTCTTTCTCACCTAGACAATCCTGTGAAGTCTTCCTAAGAGGACTTTCCAATTCTTAAAAAAACTACCTCCTTTTCCAGGTATTTGACTGATTTATTTGATCATCCCTTAGGAAAATATTGTTTTTAGGCATTTTGTCCATTTGATTTGCTAAAAAATTACAACTGTAAAATTACTGGGGTTTTGCCCACCCTTTTGTGTTTAAAACCTCATTAAAAGTGAGATATTTTGGTAGGATCAAAAACAATCCCTCTACTGTATTTCCTGTCCGGGTTTTGATTTTTATCTAAGTTCTCTTTTTAATGTTGCAATAATTCTTACAGTACGGTAGATTTCATTTGGAAGACGAAAAAGAAGAAAAAAATTTTTCTTTCCTCTGCATGCCTGCATGATCATGAATGATCTTGAGTTTTGTCTTTCTCCTTTTTATCTCATTTATCTGTAAGGTTTAACCTGTAAGATTTCTTCTGTTTCATGACAGGAAAGAGTGTCCTAAGAGGCACATAAGGGATGCTGACTTGGCTCATGGCAGCTACAGGAAGGAGGAGGAATGAGGAAGGACCATGTTACCAGGAGCACCTGTGACAAGTAGAGCTCCTAGTTTGTGCTATGGCTCTTTGAACACTCTGGGCAAGTGGTCTTCCAGCTGCTGAGTTTGTGCTCCAAACACAATTTCTTTGGACATGGGCAAGGTTCAGCTCAGGCCTAAAGATCCCAAAGAGGATGGATTGTCTAAGTCTCCAAGTGCTTGATGTGTGAGACATGACAGGTCACACGCTACTTCCAGTCAAGCCATGGATCACTGTATTTTACTTCCAACTTATTACCTGGAGTCTCTCTGACTAACAGGAGAATAATTTCCTCAAAACCCCATGTGGTGTCATTGGGAGTTGAATTTCCTGTTCTGCCAGTAACACCTTGCAGTCCCGCCTTAGAAGGAATTGGTTTTATCTTTTAGTGTCCCCTGCAATCCAGAGTTGCCTTTCCTTTTACAGAAGGGTGTTCAGCAAAGAGGTCAGCAAATTGCAAAAGTCTGTGGATGTGGTTTCAGTAAACCCCCTTGTTAAATATGGGGCTCTCCCTAGACACTTCTCTGCAGCCAAAGACTTAAATATTCAAATAAATATATTTAATGACTCTATGGTTCTCTTCTTCATTAGTGTGAATTTTCCTTTACATGCCAGAGAGCTAACAGGAGAGCCAAGTGGCTCGAATCATGATAACCATGTTGCCAGTAAAAGGCAAGCTCTATGTTTTGATTGGCAAAGGCACTAAGGAACATACCAGCTGTGCATTATTTCTTCTTCCTGAGTAAGGAGGTTTTCAGGGCAGTAAAAAATAAAGACAAATTGTTGTGGACTGGGAATGATAAGGAAGTTGAGGAAAATACAGAAAAGAGCTGAGAAAAGTCCAGAATTAGCTGTGTTGTTCAAAATTATGCATATTTGTCATCTATAGTCAAGCTACAGACTGCTCTGTACACCTCTGAGAAAGAGGGAGTGGATGAACCTGGATGAGGACAAAGACTCAGGGAAACCTGCATTCATTCTCCTGACACAGCCAATAATAGATTTTCTAAAGAAGAGTGTGCATATGGGGAAAAGTTGTGAATTAGCACTCTTAGAAAATAATTGAAAATCTTAGTTAAGGCATGGAAGCTGGAAAAGCATAGAAAAATCCTGTTAATCCATCTAAATCAGACTTATCACTCCAGGAGAGCTCTCTCGTGATATTTCTAGTGACTCATCTAGCCTCACTTATATTCACATCTATGAGGTAATTACTTCCTCTTGCTTTTTAGGAATCACAATCATGGAAAGTGGGAATCCAGGCTTAACTGCGAAGAAATGGAAATCTATTGCATCAGAATGCATAGTTCAGTTCCAGCAGAATACTCCCTTTCCCATTTAAAAATGAAGTATTTTTTTCTCCTGCTCCTCAAATGTCTTCATTTTTTTTTAATGTCTCTTACCCTAAATACTCCATAAAACATGCCTAGGTCACGTTTTTTCTGATAGGCTGTTGCAAGACTCCTTCAGTGCCCAGTCAGCTGTGAGACACCTATGGGGCAGCACCAGTACCAGGCCTCGATGGACATAGATTTCATTGACATTAAAGATAATGCTGAGGCTGGAGCGGCAGCCTGTATAAATTATATATAGATTTTTAGGGGTGTAATGCTAAATGGCTGACTCTCTGCCTGGGGTACATTGTCACTGCAAACCAAAAGCAATTAGATTAGAACAGAGAAGGTCATTACACCATTTTTCTCCTATGAGGTAATAGCCACAGAGAGAAGGCTGGCCAGATACCATGAGGGGTCCAGAAATGACCTGCTGTTGTGCACCCCTTGCAGTCAGCTCCTTGCTGGGTGATGCTGTCTGTGCATTGAGGTACAGCCTAGAGGAAGGGAGGATCCCAGAAAAAGACATGATGTCTCTTCCTTTCATTGGCTGGAGAATGCCTTACACATAAGTGATAAAATCTTTGTCAAAGCAGAAAACCTCACATAATTTTCAGGTCAGGCTACTATGCAAATCATAACAGAATTTCTTGGTGGTATTTCCATTTCAGGCTTTTGGGTGAAGAAGGACAAATTTTACAGATCACCAGGACTAGATACTGAAGGTGCGATGAATTCTGAAGAATCTCAAACATAACACTACTAAACTATTTCACATGGGAATAACATATAAAACCTTCTACAATACAGTACGAAACTGGAGTGTGATATTGCAGTATGGGGCAACAGAGGAATAAAATTATAGATGAAATATAATGTGGACTGCTGCACAGAGGGTGTGGGTAAGAGGGGGATACCAGCACACATTTCCAATATGGCTTGTTTTATATTCTTTTTCCCAAAGTACCTATACATATCTTCTCTTGGCCAGACAACAGATGGATGAATTGTCAGTCTGAACCAAAGGGGCATTTTGTTGTGGTTAGAAATTTTAATGGAAAATTTCTGAAGAGATGCAGAATGCATGAAGCCACTTTAAATGTTTTCTGCTTTCGTAATCTTTCTGCACTGATGAATTTTATCCTAAAATGTTTGTACAATGGCTACTGTAATACTGACAGAGGACAGACTTACAGACCAATACATATAAATTGTATCATTTGCACCATGCAATCAAAAAAGCATAGGAAACTCAGATATGTTACAAAGGTAATAATATTTGGAATAGAAGAATATATAAATCCTTGAATGCTGCTGCTTTATGTAAGACAAAAAAAATCATGGTTTAAATCTCTCAAGAATCCACTTCCGAACTTATGAAACAGGCAAAATATTATGTTTTGGACAAGAAATGAATTGTAATACTGGCATTGCTAAACCTAGCATGAATGATTATGTTTTATTTATGCAAATATAAGGTTTTAACCTTTTCTCTTTATTTTTCTTCACAGTACTCTTATGTGTTCCTCTACAGATGCGATATTGCAGTTGCATTTATTATATTCCCCTGCTGCTTTAAGTGGTCCCTTTCTGTGCTATTTGAGAAAGATCGAGGTTCTCTGGAGGACAAGAGTGAAAAACTTCATCATCAGTGCCTTGTTCAGGGCATTTCAGTCTAATGTTGTCAATTCCTCATACACCAAACCCCATCGGGTTGTGGCCTTTATGCACCAACACTAATGGTGAAAGGAGAAGGGATGTGGGAGGTACTGGCCATTCCAGGACCTCAGTCCTAACTCAGGGCTATCTTCTAGGGAAGTCCTAGCTTTCCCTTTCCCTCTGTTGTAGCCCATGCACAGTGTTGGGTGGACAGGTGACATCAAAAGTAACATCTAGCCTCAGTGACAGAGAATTTCTAGGTTCTCCCTAGACCACCCTCTGCACACGAAAAGCCACAGCAGAACAGGTACTGTTTGCTCTGGCCGGCAGTACCATGAAGTGAGGGTCACCTTCTCTCCTATTTCTTGATATTTATTTCTTCTCCATGCTCTTCCCCTAAATTCCATCAGTTCTAAACTGGAATGTGCTGCACAGGTTTGAAAATCATTATCATAAGCTGAGGGGTTGCCAGCATTTTGCGATCCTTGGGTGGCAGTGAGGGGAACCTGGCCTATTGCTGAAGCAGAACCTCTGAAAAGAATAAAGCAGAAAATTGCTTTTGTCTGGTGAACTAGAAGAAAAAAATCTATGGAAAGAATTCCCCTTCATAAACTGTAAATTGTACTTGTAGTCTATTGAGCTGATATATGCATGTTCTTTCTATTACAGCTCATGAATTCACAACTGGAATTTGCTTTTTATAAGAGTAAAAGAAGACGAGGGGAAAAAAAAAGATGCAGTGAGCCAGCCCATAAAGCAGTTTTGGACTTTAAAATTATATTATAATTGGAATTTTTAAGCTAATGTAGAAACATTACTGTGTTAAAATATCTGAAAAGAGGTATTTTCAACATAGAAGTCTAACAAAAAGAAACACCAGTAGTTTAGGGAAGGAAATTACAAATTGAAGCACTCAGTTTAAAAGGGATTATGGCTAATATAAAATAGACCTTTCACTTAGCACTTCTTTGCTATTCTGGCAACCAGGCACCAAGAGACAGTTACATTATTTCTGGCTATAAAATGCTATGAGCATTAAAGTCATGTTACAGGACTATCAAGTTGAGAAATCAAACCTTGTGAGGAGTCTGCTTACTTAGGAGTCTGCTTAGACTTGTTCCTGCCCCAACAAAGGTGATACAGAAAGGAAAACAAGAACAAGCTCCCTAAAATGGGGGGGAAAGCAGAGTGCTGAGGCCACAAAAATCTGTGACTCTCCAATTTGTCTTCAGTTATTTCAATTTTGGGTCTGGGCTGATTTGTTTTCTGAGAGAAGAAGGAACAGGTCTGGATTCCAGCAAGGAAAGAACACACAGAGCCCTCTAAGCCTGTGGAGAGTCAGTGGGTCCAAACAGGTAAGGACAAAAGGAACTACAGCTTTGTGCAGGCTGGGATCCAGCATTGCCCCTCTCCACCCTGACCTCCCAAGTGACCCATGAAAGAGAAGTAGCAAGAAGAGCAAGACAGCCAACCCCAAGGCAGAATTAGCAGAGAGGTAGAAATGGATGTGTTTGCACTCCTACAGCTGTGTTGGTTGCCCCATGTAGAAGAATATCAGGTCACAGGAGCCTGTGGGGCTGATTTTGACCCAGCCTGAGGTCTTATGACTCTGCTGTTTCACTGCAGTCAGTTGTGGCGTGTTGCAAGACCACAGTGAGGGCCTAAGGTAACTGCTTAAGGTTTTGAGAGTGTTTACTATAAGTAGCCATAGACAGTAAGAGAAGACCTCTTGCAGGGACAAACATTTTAGCCTGCAGCTGCATCAGTTACCGTTCAAGACAAAGGGTTCAGGCTGTCCGAGGGAAAATATATTGCTTTGCAACAACTCATATCTTGATTCTTTAGAATTTATTACAGGACTGGGAAAGAAGCAGCATGTGAGATAAATGAAGTGGCAAAAAAATGTATGGGAAGAACCTGTGATTATTAATTGAAACAGTTCAGCATAGACTGTAATTCCACCAGTATGATTGATTTATGCCAGCTGAAGCTGAGATTGTTTGTTTGCTTGTCTTAATTGCATTTAAAAAGTAAAGCATTCATTTCTAATCCTCATGTTGGCAGAGAAGTGCTTGAAAACGTAAGTGCATCTAATTGTTCAAAGAAGCAGAATGCAATTAGAAGACAACCTAGTGGTATTATTATTTAATCTTGTGGTACTTAGGGAAAATTATTCCTATTTTTGATCAGACTATTTTGAGAATTTGATTGGAGTTTTGTATAATGATAATTTCCCCTCACTTTTTGGCATGTCTCTCAGTGTCAAAAAGCAGTAAACATTACTTAAGGTAAGCAATCTTTAGCTTAAAAATTAGGCAAGTTTGACAGAAGCAGATCTAGTGAATGCAGTAAGCAAATTATGCTCTGCTTATCTGAAGAAATTGATTGCTTGCATCCTGTATAAGTTCCTAGGAATTTTTGACCCTAGAATTTGCAAATATATTTCTCAGAATTTCATACCAAAATATTTGAAACCTCTTTTGACCAGATGACCAGAAAGAAAAGAATTGAAATACATGACCACACTGAAATTTATTGCAAACTTTTAATTCTTTTCAGGAGGATGTTTATCTAACTGACATTGTAGAACGTGCTGGTTTTGCCATACTAGAGACTGAATTCTCCATTCACCAGCCAGACACAGAGCAAGAAGCAGCGTGTACAGTCAACCAAACCTTTTCTTACTTTTATGGCTCGTCTTTAGTGCTGTTCTGCCAACCTTCAGTGAGTTACTGCTTTTGCTGCTGAATCAGATTATAGTGAAGGTCTGTTTCCTGGGGATGTTTTTTCTGGGCTCCTGTCCTGGTTTCAGGTAGGGTAGAGTTAATTTCTTCTCAGTAGCTGTTACAGTGTTGTGTTTTGAATTTGGAATGAGAATGGTGTTGATAACCATTATTAAGGAAGAGAAGCAATTATTTTCTCATCCTTTTCAGAGGATATAAAACTGAAAGAGGGTGAACTCAGTGAAAAGCTTGGATGTGAGGTGGGGAGTACAGCAGCTTTGCTCTGCACCTCTGCGTATCATGCTGTAATGAGAAATTTCTCTTCACAGAGCCATCTACTTGGCATGCTGAAAAGCCCCAGACATTATGCAAATGTAGAAAAACAGTCAGTGAAGTGGCAAAAATTGTTACAGATGAGCAATAACAACACAAAGACATCTAAAACTCATTTGCCTAATATTCTTAGAGAATTAAAAAAAAAAAAAAAAAAAGACCAGAACTGACTCTGAAGTAGCTATAGGCCCTTCAATTCACAGCCAGGTGCTCCAGAACTGGGGGACCTACAGTTGCAACAAATCAGGCATTTCTGCTGCAACAATTTATTATTCAGTTCCTCCACATGGATTCCCTTTTTCCCTGCTTTTTCTTGAAGGTGTTCCAATTTTTGTGAGCCCAGCAATTATCCAACAGGAGGGAGCAGCTAGAGGGTTGACTCACACCCCTCAACACCCAAGAAATGGCCTACAAGTCAAAAGGTATTTTGGGGTGACAAGTTTAAAGAGTGACTTTCAGGTCACAATGCTATAGGAGCTAGGTGACTTCTCTAGTGCTATGTATCCCTAGAGCTGGATGCAGGCAGTGGTTTTGCAGAAGTGTTGGGAATCAAGTTTTGCATGTGCAACGCATAAACTCAGTAACTGCAGATAGTAGGTGAGATGAAATTCATACGTGCAAAGAGCCATATGAAACCCTACAAAACAGATAAGACTGCTCAGGAAGCTGCCTGAGGGGATATCAAGAGGTAGAGGCAGCGCTGAGACTGACTATCACAGCCTTACTTGCCCACAGTAAAACTATTTTTAATTCAGCCATATACTCCAGCCTGCAATGCCCTCAGTTGTTGGATCTCTGCACTGGATGGGTTCAGAAAAAACTTATGCTAGTGCCTTAAGTCATTAGATCCTCTGCTGGAAATTCTCATTTTAATGGATTTTCCCTCTATTAAGCAGGAAAAATTTCCAGAACAGGAAAAATGTGTTATCCTCAGCACTGCTTGCAGTCAGGTGGCACTGCTCAGGCACAGAGGGCTCCTCTGAACTCAGAAAAGCACAGGCTTGAAACCAGTGTGGAACAAAAAGTGATTTCTGACAAAAAATAAAATGTTGTTTTGATCACTATTTCCCATAGCGGTTTTCTTTTTAGAAACATAAATACGTAAAAGGAAAACATGTGTCAATGTCTGCAGGCTTTCTGTATACACAGTTTCTGTTTTAAATTGAAAAGAGATGCTGAAGAATTAAAAATATATCATTTGTTAACATACTCCAGTAAAATGTTTTGAGACATTTCCAGTATTTTCTCTTGCTTCTTTTTAATGTCTTTTTCTGCCTTATAGCTCATGCAATTTACCCGAGTCTTTACCTGAGTTTGAAGCCAATAATACCAGACAGAAGTTTAACATTTGGCACGTGACAGATTTCCTAGGAAAAGCTTTGGCCATGAGTTGGGGTCTCTTAGGGTCATGGGTGAATCTTAGTGACTTTTGCCTTTCCCTGCTTTCCCTCTAATGTGTGTTTTCACGAACTGCACCATGAAGAAGTCGAACTGGGTTTATTGAGCCAAGCGCGTGGCAGCCTTTTTCACAGAGAGGAAACAGATCAAATAAAGCTAAAACTTCCACTTTTGCATTTCAGACACTGCTGTGGCTGCAGAAGGAAAACGAGCACAGGCAAAGCTACAGCCTGCAACCAGCAGCATGGCTTCTGGTGGCAAAGGCTTCCCACGTGGCTTATCACTACTTACTCCGTGCCTGCTTATCCCTGATTATTCCTCTGCATTTCCAGACAGGATTTTTTCCTAACTGTTTGGATCCCCCGGGCCTGAGTTAGCGTATTTCTAATCATCTGCTCAAGCCTGAGCACTCCCAGCTCCCCTGGAGGCCGGGGCTGCTCGGCGGGTTGGGATGGCCGCGCTCGGCCCCTTCCCAGGCGCGGCTCCGCGCCGCAGGCCGCAGCGGCCCCGGGCGCCGGCCGGGAGCGGAGCCCCGCTCGGAGCGACCGCAGAGCAGCGAGAGAAGCGGAGCCGCCGAGGTCACAGGCGAAGCCTGGGGCTGAGATGAAAAGCCCGAGGATCTGAGGGTGCCAGCGGGGCGCCTGGAAAGCAGCGTCTCCTTTCTGCTTTCTCTCTTCCTCCGAGTGCCGGTGTGCTCTGAGCACAGTGCTCGCCGGGAGATCCACGGGAAGTCTGAGAACATGAGAGAGCTGGGATAGTGATCCTGCAGAAACTGAGCTTTGCTTAGCGCTGCTGTCAGGAGGAACATTTTGTTTCAGTGGCATAGCAACCGCGAGATGAAAAGAGCCAGGAATGAGAGGGAAAGGGGAGATGGTGTCCCGCTCTGTAATACAGTAATGCAGTTTCCTGGTGGGGGAAATCCTGTGGTGCTCTACAAAGACTCCCCCGAGCAGGTGGAACTGGGCTCACGGGACTCGGGATTTATTTGTGCTCTATTGCTCTGCTGGTGCCGCGGCACCTGTCTCCTGTCAGGCTCCATGTGGTCCCAGGGCAGAGTAAAGCCGCTCTCCCAGATCTCCAGTAAGGACGTAAATAGTATCCACAAATCGGGCTACACATTAAATAACTCCCTTCTCCCTCCCTCCCTGTTTTTCAGGAGAGAGGTGGCTCAGAGGAGTGCACTGGCAGGTCCCTTCACCAGAGGCCAGGCCATGTGCCAAGCCACTCACCAATACAAATTTTCCCGATGGGATCACTCCTGCGCCTGGACATCTCATTGTAAGCCTGATGAATGACCTAGTCTGCTTGGTGCAGTGTCACAGGAGTCAACTGCCACCCTCCTGGGACAGCCCTTGGCACCAGATTTTGGATGGCTTTTACCTCAGTTTCATGTTTTCAGGAGATAAATGGCACAACTTACAGCTGCTCTTTGCCTTGAATTTTTAGTTTTCGCGCGTTCCTGAGTCTTAACTAACAATCTGCGATTGGTTTAAGGTATCTGACAGTTTCTTGCAATTGTTGCATTGATCAGGACAAGGGGCGATGGTTGCTTTACCTTTCAGTAAGAGTACTTTGCAGATGTTTTTGCATCCCCTCAGACAGAGAAGTGAAAGATGTGCCGTTCATTCCCTCTCATGCTGTAACTGATCAGATGCAATTCTCTTTTCTTTACTCAGGATTTTGAAATCTGTGTTCATCTAAAACTCCACCGCCATAAACTTTGAAGGAGCATTCCTTCTGCAGATAAAAGTATGATAAATCCAGTATGACAAAGGATTTTTTCTTTTTTTTTCTTTTTTTTTTTTCCTCGCACAAAAAAGTTCAGATATTTTTAAACACTATGTATGTGTTATCCAATGGTCTTATATATTGATGTTCTGCCTTCTAAAAATGACACTTTCATTTAAATTCAGAGATCATCCACCTATAAAGGGTGCAAATATCAAATACTATTTCCTCATTCATCTACTCTGAAATCATTTATTCTTATGACCAAAATCATCACAAAGACAAGCAATCCTTTATTGTTTTTTATACCACAAGTGTACCCAGATTCACAGACACAAGAAGAAGCCATCAGTAGCCCATCACACTTGATAAATCAGTGCATTCAAGTCCTGAGCACAAAGCTCTGCTACAGCAATTCAGTGTGCAACAGCTGACCGAAGGCTGGCGGCAGGGAGCTTAATTCTTGTCACCACTGAAAGGTAAAACAAGTTGGAGAAAAAGAAGTGGATGAAGAACCTTCACCTTGGCAGTCCTAATGACTCAGGAGGACAGGGTAAACTTCTTAAATGACAATAACCTCATTGCAAGTCTGAGCCCCTTATGGAAGGGGCAGTCTGAGTGCTTGAGAAAACATCCAGCTTTGTGGATATGAAAGGCCAGCCAAGGAGAATGCATGTGGTGAAACATCAACCCACAACTTTAAGCTTCTGCTACCTCTGCAGTGAAAATATATGCCATGTAACTACTCAAAAGTTATCATTGTGCAGCTAAATGGATCCTGATAGAATGTTAAAGTGGATAAACCATAGTAACTGTGCATTTTTGTTGATGAGCAAGTTCTGGGGAGCCACAGCACCACTACCCCACTGAAAGGACACCGAAAGCAGAAACCCCAAAAGTAGATAGTGAGGCTGTATCAGTGTCTGGAGAAGGTGGGACACCTCTGATCAACCTGAATGAAGCTGATGTCCCTCATCCTCTTACATAGTGTAGCTTAAGAAATAAATCACAAGTGTAGGGCAACAGAGTTAAAGCATACTGGTCCTGATTTAGCTGATATGAAGAAAGCTATTTCTGTGGGTTTCCTGCCTTACATGTGGCTGTTGGTTTAGTGGATCCTATCCATCCCAAACCGGACAAATGAAACTGTACAAGACAAACAACCTTTGTTTCCTGAACTCAGGCACTTAGTCATCAGTAATTAATTACTACAGGTAAATGAGCCAAAACACTTCATAAAGCAATATTTTTTTTGTTTCTCAGCTATTGCATCTGCTGCTTTTCCACAACCACCCTAATATTAAAGTGCTTCTCTTGGCATTGTGCCATCCATGGGAGAAACAAGCTGGTTGAAAGTAACCACATGCCAGTCATAGTCACAGGGTTGCTCTACACACATTGAAATGTCTGCTTTATGAGAATAAGCTACTGCAGCTCCTATCATCAGGCAGCCAAATCTGTTGTGATTTGTGTGCGCCAAGACAATTCAAGGTTTATGTGCATAAAAATCCTGTTACACAGAGATTGAGATCTAAGGAGGAAGGATTGCCTGCCAAAGGGAGAATTCTTTTCCTGTGGTATGAAAAATAACAAAAATCAAGTAATTTAATTAAATATCTCAGTGTGTGGAGCTGGGTTGATACATTTATTTGCAAATATCATGGAAAACTGTCTGTTAGTTTCTGTGGCTTGACTTTGGGACAATTCAAGCTAGTGTTTTGCTTTTGTGATGGATTATGTACACAGTGGTTCAGAAAGAAAAGCAGAGAACAAACACACGGCCCATTTTTCAGACCTGTCTGGGATGTGTGTATGTGCTGTATGTGCAGTTTGTGTTGTTCCTTATATTTTTCCCATCCCATTGCCTTCTGACTACCTGCTGAAATGGCTGCTTAATCAGGAAACACTGCAGCAGACTCTGTGCCTGCATGCCCAAGTGTTCGAGAAATTAATTCTTGCCGTCCCTGGCAAAGTCAGCTTTTGAGTCAACAGTTTAAGTCAAATTTCTTCATGTGAACATTATCCCTGGAGTTTCTTTCTTACCTTCTTTTCTCAGCCTAACCAAAAGAAAACACTGAAATGTCTTTTGTGGCATCTTCAGTGGATTTGTTTCTTTTAAGTTGGTAAAAAAGGCCTGTTGACTTTCCTGGCAGAGTCAAAGGAGGTGACCGCTGCCATGCTCACATAGGCAACAGCATGAATTCATTGCAAAGGTTAAAAAGTAAAACAAATACTTAAAGCCCTGGCACAGGTTTAACCTGGTCCATAAAGGTGCCAGAGAGAAGCCTCATTTCTAGTGAAAACAGCCCACACAAGCCTATACTGGATATTAATCTGAAGGAAAATGGAACCAGAAAGGTTCTGAGGAGGGTGTGTTTTTCCTTCTTGTTTAAAATCTCTGTCAAGATCAACTCTGAGATATATGTGCCTAAAAACCTAACCCAGAGGTTTGCCAACCCACCTCTAAAAGGGACCAGAGCTCAGGGGTATGTGGCAATGGTGCCTGCACCTCCAGAACATGTGCGGGTCATTGCTGGACCACAGCACCGTGCCAGTGCCAGGCTGCTTGAGAGCTGGGACTTGTAGCTGTTGTGCCCATCTCCGCTTTATCCTACAGAGGTGGTTTCTGTAAGTAAAGGGACAGGGGCTGTTGCTGCAGTGGGGATAGGCTGGCGACCGGAGTGGTCACTGGCAGTGTTGGGGTGTGATGGCTGTGGGGGCTTTGCTCAGAGGGGTGAAGCTATTTGGTGGATGTTGTTATGAGCAAAGGGTTTGCAGCTGAAAAATTGAGGGGGGTGAATAAGAGAGGAGAGAGGGTAGTGATGAATCTATTTTGGGAGCACCTTCCTCCTCAAGTGGTACGCTATCTTAGTAAAAATAGCTCCATGTAATTAAAGAGGATCATCACAGGGCAGGAGGTTGTCTCTGTGTCACCTGATACTGCTGTTGGTGTTGATGGTGGCACCCACATGCGTGGGTTTAGGAAGCCCAAGTTCAGCCTGTTCTTAGACACCTCCAGCGGCAGAGGGTCTTCTCTGTCCTTAAAGTCTTCCTGTGCTTCACTAGGACATATCCTTCACCTGTGCCTTGTATAGGAGGCAATGCATACACTGTGTTTGGATTAGTCCCTGAGTGATGTCCAGTCTGATTGCACTGAGAGGACCTCTTTGTGTGAATGTCGGAAACTTCATATAGCACATCTGGTGGGATAAAATATGATTGGGGGATTGCCTGTTTGCTTTGAACCAAAGCATGTTTCAGTTTGGGTGAAAGCAAGAGACAAAGTGAAAAAGGCCCATCTTTGAAAGACACTGAAAAATCAATGAAAATAAAAGAGCGGGATGTGTTAAAATCAGCTGGCTGTAACCCAGCAACAGTATCCAGCAGTCCCACTCTCAGGGACAGGCTGCTTCTGCCTGTGCTGATCTTTTTCTGGTTGATCTTTTCTGCAATGAAATGTGCATTTGGCTTTTCTGTCAGTTCTGCCCAGTCAGATCAGGAGTACCATGACAGACGCACACCACAGTACCTCCATCTGAAACTGGTGCACAGATCTGGAGGATCTAATCTAGCTAAAATAAATATAAGTTTCTCATCTCTGGTAAAAGCTGCCACCTAACAATAGCAAGGGGTAGAGGCTGCTTTCCATAGCAATTTTAAGCCCCAGTCTGCCTGAATATACCCTGCTGACATGCAAGAAGTATTCGCTGGACTGCTTCAAATCTGGCTCCACAGTTACCACCATCTCTAGCCTACACCAAAGAAAGGGTGAAGGAGATACCCATGGACTGAAGTCCAGCAAGGCTGCTAGAGCTCCATCCCCTTCATCTGTCCTTCCAACAGAGTTCAGCCTGGGCCGGTGCAAACACAGAACTTCTCTGAGAGCTCTTTTAGTTGCACTCTGCATGGAAAACCACAGTATCTCAGCCCCTGTTACTCAGTGCCCCTGTAAAGCTTTACAAATGCTATTTTTCCATTCTTGCCCTCCTTTTTGGAGCATCCTTACTGTCCTATACAGTCGATTGTGATTCTGTGACCCTGGCAGTGCTGCATAATCCCCAGATTATTCTGTACCTTGGTTAATTCTAGAAAATGATGGTATCTGAACAAGGAGATATTTGCAGCTGGACTGAGAGGCATACTGGCATGTCTGCGTTCCTGGTAAGTGAGCATTAGTTATAGGGAGGACAGAGAGATTTTGGGGAGCTCATGCTGGCTGCTGTCTTCTTTAGGCCTGTGCTCATTTAAGGACACCAAAAAATGACACGCATGGTAACACAGCCTTGCTGTGACTCCCAGCTTGTGCTACACCAACACCACAACCACAAGTCTTTGGAGTGGTGATGGTGTCATGACGTATGTCATACTAATCTTCTGCTCTGCTCTGTACACCAAGTCCTGACCCTTCCTGGAACTCCCTTCCCACTACTTGTTCTTCCCACAGCAGCCATACTCCAAAAAGTGAGGCTAGAGCAGGCCATGTCCCTCCCTGCCTCCCCTGCTCCATCTCCCCCAGGGAACTCCTCTCCCCTTAGCTTAGTGCTGGCACAGTGTGCATCCAGAGGTACATGCCAGTGAGAGTCCAGGGACAAGCCAAAATTGCAGATGAGACATTTTAATTTTGACAGGGTGCCATTTTCCAATGGTGCAGCTTTCTGGTCAGTCCTGTCCTATGACAGAATGGCCATGGGGCAGCTGCAAGCTGGGTCTGTATCCCAGCAGTTCTGCACCTTTCTTGAGACGACTGGGTAGTATGTGCCATGGGGAAGGAGTATGTGAACAGGATCCAGCTGACAGCAGATCTGTTCCTATGCCCTTGATGGAAAATGCGGTAGGGAGGTATGGATCTGCGTGCCACTGTCAACAGAGAGCTGCTGGGGCTTTTTCCTCCCTGGATGATTATGCATACAGTGAATTTCTGAGTCACAGGCTGACATCCCAGCAGATCAAATCATTTGCCCAGTACTGGAATAAACCGGTGTACAAGCCTGAAATGGTGAGCTGATTCTGTTTGCTCAGCTGACAGAAGTGTAGCAGTTGCTAATTCCATTGCATCCCCTCAGAGCAAAAAAGGAGAAAATGTAACATCCAACGAGAGAGAATACAGAGAGAGTCTGTATTGCTCTTTCCACTAAATATGCCCAAACGCAGGCAGACAGCTCTCTCCCCTCACTTCCCTGAGTGCAGAGTGTTTGCTTTATCCGGTGATGTAACCGATTGCTAAATAATAGACAAACCTGGTATGAACTCCCCTACTTATTTCTGTGCGGGTGCACATATGGAGGAATCTTTCTGCATTTTTCACTGGGTTTTAACAGCTTTATAACTAGAAATATGCCACTGCCCTCTGCTGGAAAAGCAGAAGCCAGACAAGCAGAAAAGAAATCCAGAGTGGAATTTTGTAAATGCATAGCATTAATGCATTTGCTGCACTTGGTACTGGAGACCTGTGAAATGCAGCAGGACAGGGACAGTGGAAGTCCTCTGCCCACTAGACAGAGCAGGATCCACTCCCCTACCATGCCTTTTCCCCTCACTTTGGGAGGGCTCCCAGACTGGGAAAAACCTGGCAGTGGAAGAAAACATCAGACCAGAGTTACCAGCATTTGCTCCTTCTCCTACACTTTATGTATGGAGAACAGTTTGGATTTTTGAGAACCCATTTCTATCTAAAGCTATGTGGTTTAAGAACTCCTACTAGAATAGTCGGGACAAAAAGTGCCCAGTTTAGGCTATCTGTTACAAGCTAAAGAATCAAACTGTCATTTATTTGTAAGGTAGATCACTCAACACACCTTGAGAAAACTGTGTCACTCAGAATGATGTGATTAAGCACAGATGGCTGTGGTTAAGCAACCCATAAGGACAGCACCACCATGTGCACTCCTCGTGAGTTCTTAAACTGTTCTCTAGTGAGAACAAGAGCAGCACTGGCTTTGAGTGAAACACTTTCAGGGAGAGTTATCCTTCCAGAAAAGGTTCCCATGAGATTTATTTAGACACTTCTGGTGTGGTGCTTCTCAGCCTGATTTCTCATCATGAAAGGAATTCGTTTCTTCCTGAACTACAGAAATATTAGTCTAGGTTAGTCTTCAAGCACAGAAATTCTAGAATTGTTGCCTTGAAGAACCATGGCAGATTTTCAACTTAAAGCTGGGGAGTCAAAAACATTAATTTACATTGAAAATGCACAATAGCATTTTGGTGTATCCTACCTGCTCCAATGGCCTTGTCTCCATTGTTGGTCAGGGTGACACAACCTGGGCAAGGGGCAAGAAATCATGTAAAAAAGTATAAGAAGATACAAAGCGGGTCTTGGCAACTATCTTTTCCTTTCTTTTAGTTTCAGTTTCCCTTTCTCTTCTTTTTTTTTCCCATTTCTCTTTTTCTAGCACTATAGTAGATGATTGTCCTGAGGACGGAACTGTCAAGATGTTTCCAGGAGATCTGACAAATAAATGGACTGAGTAACCAAAGACCGGAGGGTGAAGTGGAGGGTGAAGGGGAAAGCCTCCTTGGCACAGCAGCAGCTGGAGTGCTGTGCATGAAAGGTCTGCTCCACAGACCAGTTTGCATGATTGACTTCCCTGGCATTAACTTCTAAGCCCTTTGCCTAATTTGCTGACCCATATGTGGGTTTACATCTTTATACACAGCAAATGCATAAAAACTTTTTAGAATGACTCCGTGAATGACACATTGCTGCCCTGTAACTCCGTAGCTGTCCTTGAAGTTACATAGATGTGTCTGATTATAGATCAGCCTTTCAAAAGTAATAAACTGAAGTGGCATTTTATGTAACTCAATGGGTTACAGTAGGAAGCTGTTAACAGTAAAGGATTAAAATAAAATTGTTCTTGGTATTTAAAAAGTGATGAAATGAGGAGAAAAATAAATCCACCCCCAAACGCTGCAAATCACTCCTTACAAGTTTGGCATCTGCCAAAATTCTACTTGGGGAAAAAAAACCTGGGCTCCTTCCCTCAGAGGGTCCTCCCACACTCTTCAAGGCATAAAGCCCAAGGGTACCGTTCACTGTCCACAGGCACACACAGACAGAATGTATACAGGCACAATCAGTAGCCTCATTATGAAATGCCACTTTTCCCTTTTTTTTTTTTTTTTTTTTTTTTTTTTTTTTAATATACTTTCTAAAAGATATCACTGCTAAATCCTCGTATGCTGTGCATTTTCTGTGATGAGACTTAAATACAGGGGAGCAGATCTGACATATTTCAGTATATTTCCATCTTCTTTAGGGGTAAGCAAGTAAAGGTAGGCCATTAGTGTGTGGTATTTATTGTTTATACATTACTGTGTATTAATCAAGTGATTGACTGAATCAAATTTTTCAGCAGTGATCAATCAAAGTATGATTACAAGTTGAATGAAGTTATTGATAATGAGAAGCTATAATCAGCTGGAGAGAAACATACAGAAAGCAGTAACTCCTGAGTTTTAGATTATTCATTTGTATTACTTTAAAATATCGTCCCAGCAGATTGTCTATTGCTTTGAGTTTCCTTTCATTTCTATGACATGACTACCACTGTAAATAAATGAGATTGCATAACTTCCAGATCATTCACTGAATGTGGCATTGAGTAAATTACAAAAGGGAAAGGCATATTCTGCAAAATGTGTTCCCCTGATGAGATGGAGTTAGTCTTGCTAATTTACTTACAACATTTTGGCTAGGTGTGTATCTTTCTCAAGTACTTAAAACCCACAAGATTATTTTCCAGAATTCCACAGTGCAATTTTTGCCGTTAAACATTAAAAAAGGAAAAATGAAAGTCAACCATTCACTATTAAAATGCTTTAATTATTTGGAACATTAACATAAAAAATGTCTACTTGAAAAGGTTTCTTTCCATTTTAGTCCATCTTCAAACTTGTTACACTATATTTCACTGACTAATATCACAAATTACACTGACAAGTTTCCTCAAAAGTTGCAAAAGATAAAGCTACAGTAAATCGTTTCACAAGTTATTTAGAAAAAACATATAAGAAATAGTTCTTTCCCTCTTCTAGGATGAAGCAAAAACTTAGCATTAAAGTAACAAGAACAGTCATTATAGTGCTAAGTATATTTGACATATTTAACCTCACAAATAAATAAATATGTACAAGGGAGGTTACAGCATGTCACCTACAAAACAGAAGCTTTACATTGTAGAACTGAGAGTATTCAAGAGCAACTAAATGACACAGACAGTTAAAGATTACTACATGGTAGTAAAAAAAGAGACAGAAATCTTAATTCAGCAATACAGGTAGATGTACAATAAAATGATAGGTTACAGCTCAGCTTCATTCAGGATACTGTGTTTTCTTTTTATTTATATCTAGTTGATCTATTATGTTTTATTGGTTCCTCATTTTTTCAGGAATATTTGGTTTTCCTTCTCTTCACTTTTGAACATCTTAATCAGGTAGAAATCTCACAGTAAGCTTCTATGTGAACACTATTATCTACAGTAGTTAAGCAAGTGGGATGATAAAATATAAGTTCAGTAAATGCTAGTACATAATCTCTCTGTAAATTATTTCAGTTATTAAAGATATCTGGCAACACTCATCCCTGTTATTACAGTTTGAGTGAATGGGGCTGACTTCCATTCATACACCACAAATGTATTTGCAGTTATGAGACTGAGGTTTCGTTCAGGTCCATGTCGTGACAGAAGTGTTCCAGGGTGGAATACTGTCAGGACATCCTCCTCCCACCAGGTGGCTGCAGCCAGGGAAAAAAGTGCCATTTGTGCGGTCACAGCATTAAATGATCTCTGCACACAAAAGCATGTGCAAAGAGCAGAGAAAGCACAAATCCACATCCCTAATCACTGAGCACCCACCTGCTTGGTAACTGAAAAATCTCAGCAAAACTTCATGCTCTCTGAATCCAAATAATTAAATTTATGTGGCTAAAAACATTTTGGTTAAAAAAAGCGATAATTTTGAAAACTGAAACTTCCATTAGGAGACATTCTCCTCTGAAAGCAGTACTTGAAAAAAACTTTTATGTCTCAGCACATGCCTTCAGAAACATGTGCAGCTACAATTTTAATAAAGCTTGTCATCGGGTGAAACATGGTTCATGAGGAGAGATGCCCTTTTGGCACTCAAGGTCACTTGCTAATATGTCACACATTTAGAGAGTAAAACAAGTAAGCATTTTATGCTTCTGTCTGTTCTCTGCACACACCCCCCCACACCCTTCAGTGTCATTATGGACACAGTATAGCAATATGAAATTCCTTAATATGGCCTGAACAACATTTAAGCTCTGTGCATCCAAAAACCTCAATCGTGTCATCCAACAGGGCAACAGAGGGATACTGATAACGTTATGTGCCCAGAAAGATATTGTTTATTTTTGGTAAACACATTTCGGGTTATCCTAATGTTGCAATGCCATCTGATGGAGGTGTCTATACATACACTATTTGTGAAGTACAGAGACCGACAAACTCATGGGTTTACAAAGAATTCCTCTTGTATTTAAATATTTAAGCTTAAGTTTTAGCACCGTCCACAGTTTTTAGATTGTCTGATACATGTTGCCATACTTACTCTGTGTATTATCATAAAAATATTTGTAGAGAGAGATCTAGGTATATATTTATATATAGTTGAATGCCTTTTTATCATTTTGTTTTGTGAAAAAAGAACATTAAACATAGACTTGAGATGGAAGACACTGCATTTCATACATACCAATAAATAAATTCTGAAACACAACTTTGTGTAAACTGTTTTTCTATGCATATGGATACAAATTAGCCTGCATCTACAGCACATACTGTTTTAGTGAGTAAGGTTTGCATGATCAGGTCTATTTAGGCAAAAATGATTTAAAATAACCCTTTAAGTGGTGCTAGGGTTTTATTCATTTATGAATAAGAACAGCACTAGACATTTAAGAAGCAAGAATTGAATAAGTTTCATAGGGAAAAATCCACATTCTTCAAAAGAAAAAAAACATCAGCAAACTGCTCAACAAAACCTTGCCTGTACTGCATGACATGTCTGCTATTTTCTCCAGGAGTCAAGACTTGCTTCTGTTTGGATTATATAATTTAAAATTAAGCTTGTGGGCTCTTCAGTCTTAAAAGATACTTACAAAGGATTACTATTAGCTGTCCAGGCATTATGCTGTCTGGCACACATTTAAAAACAGCTCAATACCATGGTTGAAAATTGTTATTTTCCACAACAGTAAAAACTTTTGAAAAATCAGTCCTTAATTGGAAGCGCTGTGCAGGAGAACACTATAAACTGGGAAAAAATAGTCGAACAGGTTACATTTTATGACATCCAATATTCTCAATTCCAGGCAGATTTTTTGTATTCCTTTGATTTAAAAAAAAAACAGTAAATCAGAAACCCAGTTAGAACTTTGTGCTGCGACTAAATGTGTCGGACATGATGATATTTTTATAGAAGTTGTCGGAGCGAGGATTGCAGTATCCTTTAACCTTGTCAATAACCTGGTGAACAGGGATGATTGATGTCTGTTCTCCATCCTCTTGGGCAAATTTTGAAGATGGCTTGTCAAGAAAAACATTCTCTAGGAGGAGGAAAAAGCAACAAGAATAAATTAGAGCCTCTTAAGCAAATTCACAATTTAAATTCACATGCCTTCAATTGCCACTACTGCCCTAAAAGTCAGCAAAGAACTTTTTGGCTTGAGATTACTTTTAAATTCTTTTGATATGTCTGGTTTTGTGGGCAGACATTTCAGGTATCTGTTGAAATTATCCCTCTATTATTTTGCCTAAAGTGTTACTGACTCCTACGACCTTTTAATATATTAATTTACTGCTGATGCTGTTAATCTTAAAAACCACAAACATTTCAATAGCGCTGGATCACCTCCATAAATAGCATCTCCACACAATAAAGTACTTTAGGATGACAGTGAACAGATTTAATTATTTCAACATCAGCTGTTTTGAGCTATGCACAAAAATAATCTGTGCTGAATGTGGCAGAGGATCTTTCATCCTAAAGCAGATAGCCAGAGCCAAAACTTTGTGCTTGCCTAGTCTCACAGTGTTTTTTCCATAACGTGGAGGGTGCAGGCTGAAAACTGTAGGGAGGAAAAATGTCACTTTTTCTTCCCTTCAGAGTCTGTGAGCTAGAGGTCAAGGGTGAAAAGGTAAAGAAGCAAGGCAATTCCCAGCCGGACTGGGAAAGTCTGCTTCAGCGGCTCACTTAGTGCTGTTCAGAGAATGGTCAGTAGGTAGAGCTAACGTAGCGAGAAATGAGGAGAGAGCTTCCCTCATTTTCTCAAGTAGGCTGTCCTAACTGAGCTCTCTTTCTTATCTCTTCCACTGTAGTGAAGCTGGAATTAATTCCCTGAACTTGGGCAAGCCCTGTACCACTGCAAGCCAGCAGCAGAGGTGGAGTAACCTGGGAAGCAATGTTTTCTACAAGTGACATTTTTGATGGCTGTTTACAGGACCTCGGTGAAATCATCTCCAAAAATTCCTTGTTCAAGGATCATTTAAGAATTAAGCATACTACTTGAACTATGATTTAATAAAAAAACTTTTCTTAGAAATAAACAGAAAAGTAACCAATCCCTGGAAAAGTCATGATATCAAGCCATAAAAGAGCACAAAGTGTTGCGAAGGAGAAGTGGATTGCAGACAGAGAAATCAAAACAGTTTCACTCGTTAAAACAGAAACAGGCATGTTGAGGCTTATCAGGATGATTTTTCCAAGCACGCAAGAATGTTCATGAATTGCAGCGAACAACTCCATGTCCAGTGGCAAATTTCTGAGTACGGAGAACCTTTCAAATGTATGCATTTACTAGCCAATAGCTTCACATCTAAGTACAGGGTTAAAATCATGTATCCCTGAAGTAAGCGGGAGTTGTATGACCAAATTGTCTGCAGAGATAGTCTTAACTTCTAATTCACGGGTGTGTTACAGAGGGTGTTTAAGTACTTTCTGCAAGTAGTTTGGTTTGGGTTTGTAGACAGCTGGGGTACAAGATGCCATAGTGACCTCTTTCGTTCACCCATGAGGGTCCATCCAGTATTTGTGTTGGTGCATTCTGTATTCAAGCAGCAGTCCATAGGACAGCTTTCAGGCATATATATTTCATCATTCAGAATAATTTTGGGAACTAACGGATAAAAAATTTCTGTGTCTAGAAGACTACTCCAGTAGTGGCCATAGACCAAATATAAATATATTAAATTTTCTGTAATAACTTTGATAAATACTAAACAATCTTCTGGAACTCAGTCAGATTCTTTTTGCTTTTTAATGTATGCCTCATGTATGGGTGTTTCAGGATAATCTCCTTTCCCCAGACTACTGTACACAGGCATTAATGTCAGGACATGGTCTGTTTTCTATGTGCTTCGTTCCCCATGCAGAGTGCAGACACCCAGAGTTTGGAGCATGCTTGTCCTTTGATTCAGCATCAGTGGCACAAGAATGTAATAGAAATAAGCAGCATTTCTGATTAGCAAAATCCTCTGCATCAATGAGGACATCATGCAAGAAGCATCCCTCCACCCTGATCCAATCATGCATTCAACAAAAGCAGTTCTCACTTTACCTGTAATGCTCCACCACTGATGAAGAAAGGGCCTTAGAAGACATTATCTACACCACAAACACATGAATGCTTGTGTCAATTCCAGGGAGCACATTATAACCATATCAACAAGGCTTGCAAAGACATGTAGCTATGACATTCTTTGCCTGCAATTTAGCTAAGCTGGCAAACTGAGAAGTTCAGCTGTATTAACAATCAGAAGCTGGATATTATTTTTAATTATTTTTTTACACATGAGAAGATATGTCAGTGTTTAAAAACCTAGTGTTATCAAAAATTCCTGTGGAGTATCACAATAAGATGTGTATTTTTAGAAGAAAAAGTAAAATGTATTAAAATTCCAAAAAATAAAAAGAAAGCTCTTGTATTCCCTTAACGTCCAATAAACCATCATAATAAAGACTTCGCATTAAGAACCGCAATCCTTTTTAGGAATAATTTATGCACGGGATTAAGCTCACAATTTTTGAAGAATATATATGAGCAAATTTCTTTTAACTTTACTACTTATCTGGAACAGTTTCTTTGTTTTATTTCAAGAATACCTTGCAAAAACTCCAGCACTAAGTCTCCTAAATTGATAGCCTGATAAAAAGCCCTGAGTCCAACAAAGCATTTAAGTATATTTTTATCATTAATCCCAAGATCAAGGATCTAAAGGCTGATCTGCCATTGAGTACAAAAGGGAATTCTCTGTCTGCTGCAGAAAGGGCACAATGCTGTCCACCTCTACTATTAAATCAACAATAGCACTGTGATCAGTGGGTATTAAAGATGCTGCTTGTGGAAGACTGCTGGCATAAGTGTTCCTGCAGGGAAGAGATGAACAGGTTGATGCGGGCAGCTGGGTGCACCACACACCGAACCTGACTTGGCAGCAGGAACAGGCAACATGGGGAGGCAGGCACCAGCCAAGTGCTCCCAGGGCAGTTGTGAATAGCAGTCCTGAGAGCAAGCTCAGGTGCTATCAGTTATCAGGAATTTCTAAGATACCTCTCATTTTTATTGTATTCAAAGCAGATGTACTTCATGTATGCTCTCAATAAATAATAAAGTTTTAACCTCTTAAAATGCCTGATGCACAGTTCCTCGTGCTAATGGATGCACTGAGTCTTGGTCAGTGAGAAAACAACAGTGTAATTATTTTAAAAAAGGAGTGTTTGCGCCTAACTGAGGCAGGCACAGGATGCATCAAGAAAGGAGAGTGTGCCATCACAAATGAGACATTGGGGGCTTAACTAAAATAATTAATACTTAAGAAACAACATAACTTTCCTTCTAGTGACATCATCTACTTCATATCTAAACATTTTTTCAAATAAATATTTTAAAGCAAGTAAACACACCTTTGAGTTAAATATGTGCGCAGGTTTTATTTCCACTATATTTATAAAAGAGTATTGTATAATAATGCTATGTGACTTTACACAGGCCAAAAACATGCACTCACAAAAACAGAGTTAACAACAACAAAAAGAATCTGAACTATATAAGTGAATCTCTGAAATATTATCTCATACACAATCAAACTTGCAAATCATTCCAGCTGCTCTTTCTTTGCTCCCTTAAATTCTTAAAATGAGCACATTTTCACGGTATGAGTGGAATACAGATGATGCCTTTTATTACATATACCATTGACATCTAAATAAATAAGCAGTAGATATGGCTATTTGTAGAAGGGCAAGACAATGCATACTCTGGGAACAGCGTCCATTTCCGAGTAGGCTCCATTTGTCGTTTTACCCATAAATGTTTTACAGTTAGATGAAAGGAGTTTAACCAAGAGAATCAGCTGTGGACTTGGACTCTGAAGACTTGATTCCTATTTCCAGCTGTACTGCCAGCTTTCATGTTACCTTGGGCGAAGAACGTCATCTCTCTGTGCTTTGGCTACCCTGTGTTTACAATAGGATAATAAGCAAAATTTGCTTTCATCAATCCTATTTCATTTAGTATGGGAACATACGGAGATCAGATCTATATATTGGATATATTGCATGTTAGGTAATGATTCTTACTAAACAATAGCATGTATTTTAAGAATACTGACGACACTATACAAATTGATGACATTTTCTCTCTTTAACCTTGGGGTAGAAATGCCTGCTGTGCCTTGAACACAAACCTACATATTCAAATGCACTGAGTTGCAGTGCAAGAACTCACCTGTGTGGCTGTTTCGTTTGCAATATGTATTCGTCGTAGATTTTGATTTGGATGTTAGGTAGGTTGAGTTGGAGCCGATGGAACTAGAGGATAAGGATTTCCCAAGGTTATCAGAACTCTTCTTTATAATATTGGTTGCTGTTTTGCTCCAATCTAAAAATGATGGAGAATTTTTACATAAATAAATATCATAGATAACGAATGACTAATCTATTCAATTATGATTATTTCAAATATCTGATGCATTTCTGAGTATTGTTTACATCAAATACCCTATCCTTTAGGGTATCCTCCTCGGTTCTTAAGAACAATAAAATTACTCCACCTTGATCTACTCTACCACAGCAGTTGAAATTGGTGGCTCTAACATTCTAACAATAGTTTGTCTGGACAGCAGAACTGCAAGTATGACCTGCCTTTCCAGAATACAGAAGAGCAGAGAAGCTCTGTAGCAGTATAGTGATACCAAACTTTCCTAACCTGAAGAGCAGAATCCTAAGGTGAAAGGAAAGGGATAGATAGGATAATTTACAATGATCTTACCTTCTGAGGGTTTGATCTGCTGCTGCTGCTGAGGAAGATACTACGTACTAACAATTAACTTCTTGTTCAGCATATTGGCCACAAATTATAATAATAAAGTTTATTCAGTAGTTCACATTCAAAGAATTTTGTCCAAACCGCTAATACAATAGGCTCTTATACTGGAATAACTTCCAAAATCAAATTAAATAGCTAATACTAATAAACTGACTGAAGAAAACTAACACTTAAAAACTCATTATAACTGTCCCAACACGAGTAGAATAAAAGTATCTAAGTACATTTGTACCACACAATTGCAGGTAAGTGCAAATTTCACAATTTAGTCACCTTGCTGTTATTCACTGTACTTCAATGAAATTCACAAAATGGAAAAGAAGTCCAAACCAAACACATGTGGGCCACTTTAGTCTTGATTTAAATCAAGACAAATAGTTTATACTAAATTATTCCGAGAGTGTTTAGGTATGCAAGTTCACATTTGACTTCCATTTCACTATTCTGCCTGAAAACAGTGTCAGGTTCATGGAGATTAAAACCAGCCCGTGGAGATAAACTGGTTAATGCTAGACATAATGACATCACATTAAATATACCACTGAAATATTCAAATCCTTCATGTTTTTTTTTTCCTACCATATCCATTCCTACAATCTGCCCAACAGCAGCATTAAAAAAAATAAAGGAAACAATTTGGTCCATCACTGTTTTTCAGTTCAGGAGTTGCAGGATACATCACATGGAAACTGAACATATGAAACAATTTGGATCAGACTGAATATGATTTTGATCAGAATGAATATGATTTTCCGAGTTTGTATTAACTCTTTGACATAATGAATGAAGTTTTCTTGCTACAAAATGAAAGCTTACCATAGAAAGCAATGAGCTTATGCCACCTTACAACAGCTGTAGATTTGAATGCTGGCCATTGAACAAGAACCATATAAGAAAGAATTATATAGTCCAAATCACCCCATCAGACAGCAAAGGAAGAGCCAGTTGCCTGAACACAGCAGTCTCATGCCATCCAAGATGGCCAAAGGTGCAGGAAACGATAAGTATTGTGGCCCAAGCACTGCACTTTTCACATGTCCAAACCAATGTCTCTCACTCTGTTGCAGATGAAGGGGAACTTCGGTTCTATAGCTGAATCAGGCTTCTGTTGACGGAATTTTCTATGTTTCTGAGTTTTTAAGAGTCTCTGAATTCAATGGCAAAGGACAGGACAATTTAAAAAGGCAAAGATAAAAGCAAAAGAAGTCAGAACCTTTCTATGCAACTTTTAAGAATTGGTCCTACATCAGCTTAACAGTCCACAAAATTCAAAGTCAACATACTGTAATTCAGGAGAAAAAGAGTAAGACTGGGTTTGAAATGACAAAGTTTGAATCTCTGTATTATTCTTCTCCTTTTTTTAAAAAAAAATTATTATTTTTAGGGTCTGATGGGTCTTCCAAAACCATACCCATAGCACCACAACATTCACCAGCTGCCTTAAATGGAACCCTGAAAGATCTGAGAATTTTTATGAAGTGATATCTGAAAACTCCCTTGGCAATTATTAGTACTGAAGTGACAGCCTATGATTCACTTATTTTTCCACATCTCTGGCTTACCTTGTATTATATTAAAAATAACATAGCAAGCTGTTTACCTGGACTTTTATAGACAACTGCAGCACCTAAGGAGGGGAGCTGTGAACTGCCTTTACCTGAATTGTCTGCCAGTCGGAATCTGCCACAACAGAGATGTCGCCTCCACTGCTTCTGCACATTTTCTTTCATAGCGCAATGGAATACAAATATAAACAAACCTGTGACAAAAGCAAATAAACGCCAAATGAAGCATGTATTAATAAACAGATTAACTGAAATTTGTAACCAGAAGACTATGAAGTACAACCAAAAATAAAATCATCTTAATATTTTTTATAGTGATCCATGCATCATTTAAGAGGTATGGAAATTCACTAAAGTTGCCATGTAAGTGTATGGGTATCAGAACACAGTGATTAGGATGCCCTTAATTGACATTGCTGATTTAGCTCAGTGTTCCTTTTTTTTTTTTTTTTTTTTTTTCTTAGAGGAATACAATTAAAAGGCCTTTTCTTTGAAGCAACTGACTATTCTGCACCCAACATGACAGCAAGAGAGAGACTGCAAAATAAGTATCAACATTATTATATTAGCAAGGAGATAAAATAATCTGGATATGGCTCCATATGTTCAGAACAGTGGGCCTTTCTGTAATCATCTTGTAAATGGCACTTGGGGTGTCCTGGAAAAGCACACTTGAATTTATCACATGCATGTACTTGAAACGATTATGAAAATGGTGAGAGTATGTTCACAAGTACTAATTAGGAGCCCAGATACTTACTTCCAAAGAAAAATAACTGATTTGCATATCCAATTGTAATAAATGTATTTAAGAATGTTTTTGAAGAGTTGATTTTTCTCATGCAATTTTAAAATTTTTATTTTCAAGACAGGAGATAAGCATCCTACTACATGATAAGGTAGGTCTTAACAGGGTGTATTGTATGATTTCATCACCTTCAGATGTACTTTGGGGTAAATATAGTAGTTGGAAATCTCATATACTCCTGCCTCTTCTCAGGCAGGCACTGTCTGTGTAATCTTTTGTTGTTCCATGGCTTAGAAATTACCCAATTTCTTGTTTCACTTGTGTTGTCTGTTGGAGAGCCAACCTGAGGCCGAGTACCCGACGGCAAAATGCTACTGCCAGATCCCTCATGATTGTATCTTAAATGTGAATAAATTCTACGTAATGTGAGCAAATGTGGCCGAGTGGCTTCCTCTAAAACCACTCCTTTATGATCATCATGAATAGCTCTGTATACTAACGTCTACTATGTTTCAGGTGTCAGAACACAATGGCAGGGTACAGCTTGGATAAGAATGTTCTGGAAAATCAAATTATCTTCTCTCCTCCAAACTGCTGAGGCCTAATTTTGCCCTAATGCATGTTGGTGAACTGGACTTATATTTGCTTATTGGGCCAGGCTGAGACCTCTGGAATCAGTTAACTTCAGGTAGGGGTTGGGTGAGGAAACACAATTTTCCAAAGTTTTTCAAGAGCTGATGGGGAAAAAAAGGAAAAGCACATTTTTAAAAAGGCATCACCTTAATGCATCTCAAAGGTAACCTCTCTTGGATTATGGATACTGTATTAGCATTTGGTAAAATATTTTTCTATGTGATTTGTTTAAAGCACAGAGCAAGTCCAATGCAACCACTAGCGCTCTTACAGGGCTGGAGATATGATGTTGTTTGTGGTCCAAAGTTCTTCTTAGGGCTTTTACACAGCTTACAAACTTAGTAAAGTGATGCTTAGTTAAATTGCAGTGAATGTTCTGAATGGTTAAAAAGAAAATGCATGTTCCATAGTAATGCAAACCAAATGTACTGCATTAAGTACTTTGCCTTTGCCCTGTCTGGGCTTGGTCTCCAGAATTTTTTTCTCTGTATTTCATTATTCATTAAGTTTACAATGTGCTTTTAGTAGTACAGCTTTAGTTTTGTTTCCCAGAGACAAATCAGACCCTAGGCTTGGTTCTAGCTTGGCTCTGACTTGAAAGTATTTGGCTTGCCCAGGCATATATATAAAATGAGCAGCCAAAAAAGAAATGTTCCCATATTTTTTACTCTGAGCGTCAAGGAGAGAAAAATAATTTCCTTTGTAGATGAAACAGCAAAGTACAGTAACACTAGCAGTTGCTGAAATTTGCTTTTTCATTGCCAGTGCACAGAAAACTGCTGCTGGAGGCTGCTGGTATGGCTTGAAATACTCATGCAGCTTTCAAAAACTTGAGAGACTAGATGTATTTACCAACATCTCCATCATTAAGCTGCTAATACTGATGAAAGACTTGCCATATTGAAATGTTTTTTGCTGCTAGGAAATGCTTCCTGATACAGATTTGCCCCGTTCCATCCCCTTACCGTGACATGAACACCGCACCAGGTATATAGGATTTTAAACATCTCTTCCCTTATCCTTTAGCCTTTTTATCTCCCATTGCTTGATATGACATGCCTGAGCATAGACTGCATCATCATTGCTACCACAATCCGTGAAAAGCTCATCACTCTTCTTGTTACATTGACTTCTCGTCTTTTTCAGTTTCATCTTCAGACTTAACTGCCTTCCAAATATTCATTTTCCATTAAATAGTGCTATTGCCCCACTTAGGCAGTGCTGGTCAACCTTGTACACACTCTGCACAAACAAGCTTAATTGATTGCACTGGAAATTCTGGTTACAGAGAATTTGTTCAATTTGACCCTTGGCAAAGTTTTCAGAACTTAAGTATTTTTTTATGTTCTTCCCATACTTCTGATCTCTCTAGACCTGTCTGAATTTCGAACACAGACACAATGCAGTAAATACTTCATTATGCTGCTAGGGGAGTATCAGAATCTGTCCTTTGGAAAAAACAGTCTCTAGTAAGAGCACCACATCCCAATATTTTTTTGTCATTCTGCTTAGCATTTTAGGTTGAAAATGACCCAAACAAAAACCCACAACATGATTCTCGTTCCATGAAAGCTCAATATATCTTTCAGCACAGGAAATACATCTCAACTGTATCAGATAAAATCCGCACAGAGTGATATTAAATACTTTTTCCATAATGAGAAGACATTTTGCTGACCCTAAGAAAATTTCATTTTTATCTCAATATTTGTGCTGTACAACACATGCTCCTTCAATGACATTCTTGAGGTTTTTTTCTTTTCTGTTTTGTTTTTGTTTTTTCCTGGCAGATTTAATTTTTATGACAACATGTGTGGCACAACACATGCACTTCCAATGACCTCAGGGTCTTCTCTTCATTATGTACTCAGTTGTTCTCTATAGGTGGTTAGGGCAAGCACTGGTAGAGAATTTTATGTCAGTTGAAACATATGCAAATTTTAGCCCTGAGCGGAATTTTTTAAAATATCAGCTATATAATTCTGTCATTTATAACCATTTGATTACAATTAACAGCATTTTTTTCAGAAAGATGAACTATGCTGGAAAAGTAAAATACTGAAAACTTGAGTAACGGAGAGAAAAGTAAGCTGACTGTAACAGTCACAGCACTTTCCTTAAGCAAAGACTATCCCATATGTCCCTGCTATCTCTCCACACTGATACAGGAGTGTACTTTATTTTATGAGTTTCTCATACCTTAATAAAATAGTTATGAGTTTTACAGATTCTCTACAGGAATAAATTAAGGAAAAAGACTTCCTATATTTGTTATAATCAGTGAAAGGAAATGCTGAAGGTCATACAGCATGTATCTCAACAGAGTACACTGCAGACTGTTACCTAGAAAGAGCTCTATTTATAATATTTTATGGAAAAAGACTTTGAAACTGTAATTAATTTATGTAAGATATTCATCCCACATTTAGTTGGTATCATTATTCCACATAACAGGAAACTAACAATGGTTTAGCGTCAAAAGAAAACCTAGAGAGCTCAGATATGAGTTCTCTGGCCCAATCACTGGACAGTGTATGCTCCAGAACAGTAACAGATCAAATATTATTCGCTCATAGAACAAAAATTCAGCTTACCTTGCAATGAATTGAAAATTGAGAAGAGGTACAGGAAAGCAAGAGTTAAGGGACCCCAGGCAAAAAAGGCAAAGCCCCATGTCATGCCCAGGAGGAAGGTCAGGCTGACCACACTACGGAGGTTCCTCAAGATTTCTTCCTTCAGGCTCCGATTGGTTCTTTTCCCATTCCTTCCGCAGATTTGCACCATCACCACAATAAACATGGCGATGTTCATCAGAAACATGATTCCAAAGTAGCCAGCACAAGTCACGTAAAAGACAACTTCGTTCTTGATCCAGCAGCTGAAAAAAAAAATTAAAAAATAAAATTTAAAAAAGGATAATTTTTGGTTAACGGAAACTATCCTCCAATTATTCATATGACTAAAGGAAGATGAGCCAATTTCTGATACCACTGACGCAGAACTATAGTGTAAAATGAAACCTTTGTCCATTTTCTGTTTAGAAACAGGATGAAGCCCAGAGGCATCTTAAGTGACTATGACCTATAGTATTATTAAATGAGAAATCTGAGGGCTGTGACACGTTTTCGTCAAAACTAATTTAAAAAGTGGGAAGGGGTGGGAATTGCAATCCTATCATGAAAAAATTTAGACTCAGTACAAAAACAATCACTGCTGTCATCTGTGTGAAGCATTGAGCACTTTAGTAACAGAATGGGCTAACTTGGATCTTCAGTGTCAAACGTTCAAGTTTCTGCCACTGGAGCTAAAGGAGAACTTGAACATGACTGGAGAAGTAGCAGGACTTTTGAGGTAGCCATTTGATAGTCAGCCATATGAGAGCTCTAACTAATTCCTCTTGCAGCAAATGGCCTGAATGCTCAGCATGATACTATAATAAAATTTAAAAAATTAAAGTTTTATTTATCATGATGAAGCTTTGCCAGGCGAGGAAAAGAGCACTCACATAAAAATTTTGGCATCTAGAGTTATTATCTGGACATCAAGAAAACATAGAGGACTATTGAACTACATTGGCAAAAGGCTGCTTGATTCAAAAAGGAAAATTTTTTATTCAAATTCCTTCTTTGCTCTTACTTAGAAAATATACTTTTCATTTAAGACAAACCAAAACAAGTACTTTGTTTTATTTTCATGACAAAACCTGTAACTTATTCATTTGCCAGAGGAATGCTTGTACCTGGCATTGGGTAATGCAGATTTCCCTCCAATTTTTCTAATAGCCTTCTTCACCTTTCAGATTCTAATCAATCAGAAGACAGTTTTGCCCTTTTCGCTTATTTAATGCACCACTGATTTTTCCAAAGCAACTATAAATGCTAAATTTCAAGAGATCAAAAAAAAAATACTCACAAGTCATCTCCTCCTTGCCCGTTAGCACCTCTGCCGTATAACTCTTTGCCATAAATGTGACTTGCATTTGTATTAGCACTTGCTAAAACAATTGCTATCACCAGAGCTGGCAAACCTGTAATACAAGAAACTTGTGAGCTTTCAAATCTCCTAAACTTTAAAATTCATCATGCTAAGCTGAATTATTGATGTCTCCACCCCTACAGCTTTAGTGAAGAGTATCCTGAGAAAACTGCACAGAAGGTAGAAGGACACAATTTTTCAAACAGTACAACTATAGAGAACTATCAAAGTAATTAACAGGCATTAATGAATAAGTCTTGTAATGCTGTCCACAATAGAAGTTTAGTATGTGATAAGGAAATTAAAGTAAAATAATAAACTAAAATAATATCCCTTAATTACCCAAAGTTAAATTTGCAACTGAACACAGGCTCTTATTATGTAGTGAGAAGATTAACAAATTATTGCAAAAATGAGATCTAGTGGAGGGATTGTATTAGGAATTTTTTGAGGGATTTTTTTCATGCTAATCAGAATTCATTAGTTGTGCTACTGGGGAACATGAACTATAACCTGTAATTTCTTCACTGCTTTTCTCAACCATATTAGATTATATATATCGTATTATATATCTTCTACAGCATTATACATATTATAAATACTTTACTTATATGTGTTCCCCTTGCTTCCATAAAGCAAACTATGTATTTCTTAATAAAAAAGCAGAAGGAGTATTTGGGGAAAATAGACAACTATGCAGAAGAGAACTCTGCAGAAAGGTACAGCTCACACAAAAGAAATGTATGTTCCTGATATGCCTTATTTACATGTCTTATCCTTGCTATAACAGAACAGATCCAAAGGGGAAGAGGTTAATTTGCTTTTCCGACCACTCAGTCCTTGTCCTCTGCTGAGGTTGCCAAAGAGGATGCTAGTTGCCAATGGAAAGACATCAATTATCAGCTGCACCGAGGTCAGTGCTCTAGCCGTAAGGTTAATGGCTTTGTATTGTGTTGTATTATTTCAAACACAATATGTGCATTCAGGGAGAAACCACAGATTCCTGATACAGACAAAAATGAAGAATAAAAGTCTTGCTGCCTGTGCCTTGCAGTTGTTTTTCAGTATTACTTTTTCCATTTCTGTCCTGCTGTGTACATTGCTTAGGGCAGCCAGGATCTCTTAGTGGTTTAAACACTGTGATGAATCTCAGAAAATTTTCGTTGTTTGGTTGGCAAGAAAATTTAAGCTGGACTGAAAGTTTTTGAAAGTCAATGCAAAACCTCCATAGGCTTTGCAGTAACTGCAAAAGTTTCTGCATTCATTGTGTGACACAGTTCTCCATTTCTGACATGACGTTCACATTTCCCCTCTCCCACTTTGGCCTCTTTGGAAAACAAGACCAGTTTATCTGGTCTCTCTGCTCATTCTGGGGCTGGGAGCTGCTCTGGGTGGAGAGCGCCAGTGAGAGTGTATTTACACAGAATCACTGGGTGACAGAGAGGGCTGGCTGCATGCCGGCACCGCTGCAGGCCAGGGGAAGGAAACGACACACTGATATTAATTCTGCTCTGATTTTCTGATAGAGAGTTTCTATATAGCAGCATTTATAGAGAGCATTTTAGACAGCAGCATAGATGCTAAGTAAATGTCTTGTCCAATGAACTCACCCCAGCCAATGATGCAAAACTTCAGTATGTATCGGCGTATATACGTGTTGAACACCTTCACTAGAGCAATGTACATGTGAACAGCTTCCAGTCCCATCCATGTAAAGGTGGCCAGAAGAAAAAAGTGCAAAAGTGCAGCTACAGCTATGCAGAGGCCATCAATATCAAAGGATGCAATCCAGCCATCAAGCAAAAAAATCAGGTTAAGAAAGAGCAGGGCAGTGCTTAGATTCATCAGGATTTTGGATGGATAATCTCTTCGTAATTTCCTAACAAAAGAAACACAGGTGTACATCATCAACTTGCTGCAATCACACAAACCACCTATTGCAGCTGGGTTTATCCCTTCACAAAGTCAATAAAAGCACAAGGAACTCCTTCCAGCTGGGTTTGTGCAGTATGACATAGTGATGTGTATTTCTGTATGGGATTGGTCAAAGCTTCAGCTGTGTGTGGTGGGGATAAGCTACCAGTTCTTTGGGTCCATAATGAGCTAATTAACTGCTGCAATATTTTAGCAATCAATTTTTTTTACTGAAAAAAAAAAAAAACCAAAAAAACCCTGAACAACTTTTTCAAATTAAATATAAACCAGTACTTTTTATTTTAAATGAAAACAAAAAGGTATATCTGACCAGAAGGTCATCTGTGACCATTTTATATGTGGCCTTTTATGTTAGCTTAATTTTTGGAATATATTGTCCATTGGATGTGGTTTTCTTTTTGTTTTTAAATAAGACCTTAGGAAGACTGAAGAACAAATAATTTTTTTAACTAATGCCCATTGAAATGTGGATAATGAGGAGCAGCAAACAATTTCTACCAACTTGAACCAGAACATGATACTGTAGGTAATATAATAAGAATGCAATCATTGAAGATATTTAAAACTTGAAAACCCCCTTCTCCAGCCCCCCTTCCCCCTCCTGTCCCCAGAAAATTATCCTTCTTTAGCAGCTATGTCCTGTCCTGTAATGGCAGAATGCTTTGTTTCGACACGACTTCATGTTCTCTCTTCACTGTTCACAGAACCGTACCACTTCAAAATTTCTTCTTTCTCTTGAGTTACTTTCACGTTTCAGCAGGACTTCTCTTGAAATTGTTGTAACATTTCACCATTTATTTTCATTTTATCCCTCTTCCCACTTCTTTCTGAAGGGCTATAGAATATAATTGCTCTAGTTGGAAATTTCTCATTTTAAATTTGGAACCTGTTATGCTCATATAGGCAAGTTTTTGTTTTGTTTTTATAAAAATCCTGTTTGACAATTTTAAAATAATATCTATCTGTTCAAAATCTAGAAGATTCTGTCTTGCCTAAAGGAAAATTTTGATACACATTCACCTTGTTCCCTGGTCTGAGCAGCACAACACATTAGAACCTGGAAGAAAGACTCTGAACTTATGCCCCCTTGAAAAAGTTTCCACTTCACAACACTGTGACCCTGATTTTTCAGGTTTGACTTTTTTTAAACATGCACTTCACCTCCTAGGTAAATAAACCACACTAACCAGGCAGCTAATTTATTTTATGCTGCACATACAGGTACTCCTTTGTGATGTTCTTCACAGAATCAGTACTTACTCAAATGCAATGTATGTCAGAAGAGTTGCAGCTGAAAATATAGCAGATATTCCGCAGCCTATGTAGGTGATGAAGGTCAGGACCTTGTTGTTCTCTTGGTCGACTTGTGTCACGGTTCTCTGAAGGTCCTGTGAGAGAGAAGGAGACATTGGTTGTAGGCAGCACCTTTGCTATGAGCACAGCACTCTTTCTGGTCATTAGTCAAGCAACACTGTAAAGCATTTTGGCAATACCACTGTAACCTTGACACTGGGGTGCATTTTTACTGCGTGAACTCGGTCTAGTTACACCTCTCACTTCCTTCCCACAGCTCTTCAAAACATTGTGCCTTAAGTATTATAACTGCTGGGAACAGCAGACAGAGCCTGATTCTGATCCTTGTAATTCAGTACTAGGAATTCAAATGTCCTTCTCTGGAAAAGTCTCCAGTGTCCAAACTTTTTCATTCTGTTGTGTGTATACAACTCTTTTTCAGAAGATGTACGATTTAGAAAAATGTAACTTTAATGTATTCATACTGAAATGTGCAACATTATATGGAATTTCTGGCCTTTAATTTTTAAAAATCCATAGGAGTCAATGTAGCTAATCATCTACAGGTGAAACTAAGGGCAAGATACTGCTTTTTGGATTTAGGGTCTGTTTTGACATAAGAACTACACTTTTAAATAGTATTGGTCAGAAAAGTAGTGACAAGGACAACAGAAAAACATTGGAAGTGAAGCAGGAACATTCTAAGGATTTTTTTTCCTAACTGTAACTGCCACATGGTACCATCTGAGAATAAATGCCAGTGTTACTTCCTTTTTTTAAGGACAAGAAAATATGAGAATGTTCAGATTTATATCACTGTGGAGAAAATGTGAGCAAACACTAAGAGATAATGATGTCAGCTCTACAGTCATTGTCACCGTTTTCCCTAGCAAAACTAGCTAGCAAAAAGGAATATTAAATGCTAAAAAACTTCATATGCTTTGTAGGAAAAGGCAGGAGCAGGTTTTTTGTTTACTCTCCATTCCAGCCTTATATGACAGTTCATTCATACATAAGGAGAGTGCTCTTTGGAAATAATTTAGTATATAAATTAAAGTCAGAAGAAATTATTAAAAGGGAAAAACAACTAGAATGGCCACAGCTGTGTAAAAATCTATTGGAATGCAGCCCAAATTCAAAGACCTTCTGCCTTATTTCCTATTGTCACTAAAGCATTCAGGGAAGAGAAGGTGCTCATTGAATATATCCTAAAGAAAGCCTTTTCTTAATCCCTTTGGGGATGAAAAGTGGAACAAGACCATAATTTAGCTTGCAAGAAGACATAAAATTTGTGTCTTTTCCATCTTTACATCTCAGCATGATGCGAAGAGAGCAGTTTTGTTAAGAATGGTCTGGAAGGCCAAAGCTGAAAAAGTCAGCGTATGTAGCCTTGTGTGGTTTAAATCCTATCTGACATTGCCACAAGTTACTTCAAACCCCAAATACTTCCACCTAGGAGTTATTCCTGCTGTGACCAGGAGCCAACATCTTTTCCGCAGCTGTGTTTTACAGGCCAAAGAATCTTAATTTCAGCTGGAAAAAAAAGGTATCAGCCCATTATTGAGCATAAACAACCACCAAAAATTAAGAAAAGATAGCACTATGCCATTTTTTCATGTTGGGATCTTTTTTTCTCTGAAAAACACTTCACAAGGGCAAATTGCTGGAGGCAGCTGAAGGCTGAAGGCTATGCTGCTGAGGCTGAAGTGCCCCATATGGTTTCCTCTTTCATCTCCTGGATAGACATTGCTCTGCCAGCCACCCTGTCTGGAGACTTTGCTTAAGGCTCTGACAGAGTATGGGCTACGTGTCTTGTACCAGTGCTCCGTGAGCAGCCTTCTTCTGAGAGAAGGCACGTAATATAAGGCAACCCCAAAACTAATTGAAGCAATGTAAAAAATCCAGCCAATATGGGTTTACACACTGTGCAAAAGGTGCCACTTCATAGTTTATGACATTAGATGAATCTTGTTAAATTTGCAAATTATATTTGCAAGAGACAAGTCAGCCTTTTGACCTAAGAATGAAAGAGAATTATTATGCTCCCTTGACTTTTCATCCTCATTACTATTTCTACTGTCTGGAGGATGTTTTTCTTTCCCTGCTTTTCCCTACAATGAGTCTCTCTCTCTCTGTCTTGTTTTGTTTTGTTCTGAAACCAGCATTTCTAACTATTCTTCATGCCTTTTCCCCCCCACCACCCTGCAAGCAACTTCTCACTTTCTCAATATTGAAATTTCAGTTTATACTTAGATGTCTTTCTTATTAACTTCCCTCTTGTTACACACCTCCTGTCTCAGGTGCAGGACACTTTTGTCAGATTATACTGTTAAGGGATGTGCCAGAGATCCCCTGCAACTTAGGGCTCATTAAAATCTCTGTTTTTTCCTGTCTCTCTAGTGAAAAAGTTAATACTGGGCCTTGGTTGTATTAAGTTGCATGTTATAATATCCTATTTGTATTTTGGTATCACTCAGAAGTCTCAATCTCAGGTCTTTTGTGGCACAGTATTTTCAAAACATAGAAAAATCTCATGGGTACATTTTAAGTATTTAACAAAACAAGATTTAGCCACTTGTAATCATATTCCATTGCTAACTTTATGCATTATCTCCTTCCTGAGTCCTTATAACTAGCTACTTTGTTATGAAAAGATAACTTTATGATAACAAGGGGGAAAATCATATACTATTATTATTAAAAATTATATGCAAAAGAAAGAATCCAAGTAACAAAAATGAAAGTTGTCTTGATACCACACAAAAGCTATGTTGCTGTTTCCAGGAAAGGTAACTTGGGTGAGAAGTGAGTTTTCCTACCATTAGGACCCCAAAATGTGTGAGGTGGTTGCATAAGCACACAGTTTCATTTTCATTGGACTCTGCATCCACCTGGCAGCCTGCAGGGTTCCAGCCACCGTTGCCACCTGTGGAAATGAAACACGAGAAACTGCTGTCCGACAAACACGTCAACCACTTTTTTAGCAGATTTCTCACTTCATCTTGTGCAAAAGCAGAAGTGCTTTCTCAAATTGAATGAGCCAGAATTAAAAAAAAAATGGGGAGAGAAGTAAGTGTCAGATTTCCTAGTTTCTGCAAAGAATCACCCCAGATGAGTGTCCCAGAAATGGACTACTGAGCAGAAGCAATAGATGGAGATGTATAATAAAGGTAGGGAGCTTTCTGGTTGGTGAGTAAGACCTACCATGTGGATCACGCATTAAGACACGCCTTAGTTTCACCCAATAATAAGATGGTTTTGGAACTCCTTTTTCCCCCACTGATGTGATGTCTACACCTGCCTGCCTCCCACTCACATATCCTCAGGCACATGAAAGCTTTTACAGCCCAGGAGCAGAGGGTCCCGCCCTTCCTCTCTGCAGCATGTAATGCAGAAATTCAGTGTGTGTAATCCCAACGAACTCCGGTGGCCTTACGAAAAAACATGAAGTGAACTATTCTCAACCCACCCCACTTGAAAAGGCCACTCTGAAAAACAAGTAGAAGGATTTTAGTTTTAAAAATTAAATGCTAAAAAGTAAAACTTGTTTCTTTGTTTTATTTTTCCCTGCCAAAACATGAGCTAGTTTTGTGAAATCATTCATATTCTCTGACTCTTAAAGACATTTTTCTCACAGCTCTTGACAAAACCCAGCATAATTTGCCCTGTAACTTCAAGACAATCAAACACTCAAATTCAAGACATTCTCTCAAAATGTGTGAATGTCTCATCTGTGAAGAGGTTCCAAAACCACTTAAAACTCTTTTCCACTCAAGCAGCCATTGGGAATAGTTTCCTCCCTGTGTTTCTCCTTTAATGTGATTCTGAAGTTCAGCTTCCTACTGAGTTTCTATGATTTTTGGCTCATTTTTATCCTCCTGCATCCTCCTCAGTTGCTCTGTATGTATTTCCTGCTTTGAAATACAAATTTGGATGGTAAATTTTATTTCTTGCAAGACTCTGTGTATTGAACCTCTCCGTCCAAAATCCTACAGCTCTATGTTTCATTGTAAAGAAAAGAAACATCCCAGCAGTGATCTCTAAAACAGAGAGATCTGGAAAGTCATCCCAGAGAACAACTTTGTGCAAAGGATTAAGAGCCTCAGTAAAACATCATACATATGTTTGGCAGTAGTGATCATTCTTTGATGAAGAATGGTCTCAAATGTTGCCTTATTAATGTGTGTCTCTGCATGTGACCAAAAAAAAGCTTAGGATCTGTAACAGTCACAATCTTACACTTATATGATGCAGTTTTAAAAAATATTAACAGTTAAAAGTATAGCTAAGAACTATTCATGTGTCTGAGTAGCATTATATTTAATTTGTTCACGCAGACAAATCAGTGAAAAACTGCAGATACAGCAAAAAAGTGGGAAAACTTAATTGGAAAATTTAAAATGTTTAAAACATTTACATTACAAACAAACTTTAAAAAGGAGGATTTAGCATTTGCTGTTACAACTAACTATACTAACCCGAAGAAATTATACACTTCATTGAGTGGACTTTATTGAATCCTGTAAGGATTGATTTGGAAGCAAAATATCCAACACTGTGACCAATTTTAAAACTCAGACACATTTTTTCTCCACATGAAAGAAATGACAGTATTTTTAAACTTACCATTTTTGTTCATATCCCAGAAGACACAGGTAGGTTTAGGATCTTCCTAAGAACAGATGTTAAAGTAGACTTTGTATATCTCTTCAAGACATAAATCTCATCAACATTTACAACAGACGTTGCCATGCATATATTTTCATTTAGTGAGCAGAAGAATACATATCATTAGGTTGTTGAAAACTTGCCTAGCGTTAAATTAGAGGGTTTTTTTCTGCTAGAAAGATGGATTTGTCCAAATTGCAAGATCTAGAGCACTGTTTCTATGTACTGTTTGACGGTTCTTTTTGGACACCCTCAGAATAATTTGAAGTTTTCTTGTACTACTCAAGTTATCCATGAATATGATACCTTTATAGAATCTACATACTTTTTACTGTTTACTTCCTTAGAGCTTCCCTGTGAATCCTCTACATACAGCTTGAAAATGTGCAAATGCTTGCTGGTCTCAAGTGTAGGTTGTTTTGCCTCACCTTAAAACATTCATCGTAATGCAATGTAAGAGAAAGTTAATCGAGCTGTGAAAATTGCAAACCAGGTTCTCATTACATAAACAATTTACTTAGGTATTACAATTTAACATTTTCTTTAATATTTCTAGCGCTATTGCCTCTTTTGGATTAGATACTGAGAATGGAGTCAAGCTCAAACATTTTCTAACTGGAATAGTATGCGCCAAAAGGTTGCATTTGGTCTGTATTTCCCTAAATTTACTGTAGTCATCTTTTAATAATATGCTTCTGTCCATTCCTTTGATGAAAAACACATAACAACAAAACAATGCCAGGAACTATTAATAAAGTGAATAATGTTTGGTCAAAGAATTGAAGTAATTATGAAGTTCCAGTGTAATAAATCATATCCCAGGCCACGAATAGGGCCATTAACAAAGGTTTCACCGACAGTTATTGGCACAGAAATTAGTTTTGAGGGGCAGAATCAATGGTAATCAATGGTCTTGCAGAAAATGTTAGGCCATGAATGGAGTACGAATGCACAAGGATGGGAGAGATTATTTGTCTCTACTTTTTGCTTGCTTGCTTTTGTTCTAGACTTCTTAATTTCAAATTGAGTTTGATCATAGCCAAAATCTATCCATATAAATCAGGCTATAATGTCAGCCTTTACCATCTACAATCTGCACTCCTGTTCCCCTGAATAATAAGTCTTGTTTTACCTGTATTTTGGTATGCTTGATTGTAACCTTCACATAATCCTGAAGATCCTGAATGGTTAAGTTTCCAATACTGCACGCCACCACAAAACTGGTCAGATTGGCAGGATTTTCTGCATCCTTCAAAAGATTGAGAAAAATATAGTAAGTGCTTACATGGCACATAACACGAAAGCCAGAGTACACAGTTTCATTTTTGCAGAGTGCCAAAATAAGTAAGTTGTCAGCATTTCTGTACTTTTGATCACACAATATAAGAACATTATAAAATCAAATTATGGGTTAGTCTCTTGGAAGCTTCCCTATTTTCCTTGTAGCCATAAACATGCATAGGCACAATTATAGAGAGAGGTTAGAAGGCAAACAAAATTATAACTCAAACAATGTGGCAGATAACAACCCATGATACGATAAGCTCACTTCCCTAAACAAGCACGACTGATCTCACTTATCTAATTGTTGACACTGTCCTTTAGTAAATGCAGTTTTTAGAGAAAAAAACATTTTCTGCATATAGTTGTTAAATCAACCTCCATCTTAAAATGAATGACTCTGAAATAGTAAACAAATTCAAAGCAATGTTATATGCTGAAGGAGATAGCATTTTCTTGTGAGGTCGTATTTGATAGGAATTTAAATAGAATTCTGACATTATCACTGACCAGTAGGATTTTAAGCTGCAGCTCACAATTTTCCAGAAGAGGTTTCCTTGGAAACTAATAATTTATTGAAATGGAAGTGCATTGGCAATGCTATTTTCTTTTGATAGACTTCTATTGAAACCTGCATATTTAGATGCTTGGTTGGGAAGCTTGGTCACTGCCTCTGGCAGATCTTAGATCAAATGAAGTGTTCTATTGACACTCACTTTCCCTCCCAAAATCTCGTCTGCCAAACTCCTGAACCCTTGATTCCTTCCGTTTAGGAGTTTTGTTAACATAAGATGTCAGGTTTCAGCTCAGCACTGGGCTTGTGAGATCCCACCACTCATGAAGGACACAATAGTTTCAGTTATTAAGTGCATATTATCCTGATAAGAATATTTTATTTCTTAAGAACCATATCCAAGAATTTTGAGATACAGTATTTCAGATTATACTGGAGCTTTGTGGCAAAATTTCCTAAAACCTTAAAAACTGAAGAGGAAAGAAAATGTAAATTTCTAGGCAGTTCTTGATTATTCAGACAAGAGGTCTCTTGGCTGCCACCTAAATTTAAACACCTGACAAAGTCTGTGAAAGTCCTCGGATGTATTTCCACAGGTTTCAGTGGATTCTGTCTGTAGCAGATAAGAAAAATGAGACACAGCTGGTCTCTTTAGGGAAGACAATTTAATATATTATGTTAGCCATAAGGCTCTGTTCAGCTGAAGTTCAACAGTTCAGGCATAAATGTTTACACTGAACACACCTGCCTTTGGTGAAGTGGATCCCACCCTGAACAGCATTTATATAGTTCTCCAAGTAATGGGAACATCTTTAAAGAATTACAAGTCAAAACTTACCAGAATTCCCCAGTTGCAATAAAAAAAGCCACCACCTCCAGTGCTGCAAAGTACCTTCCACTGTTATGTTGAGTACTTTTAAGGAATACAGCTAATAGCATTCAGATATTTGTGATTGCATGCGGAAGAAATACGGAATGCAATAAAAATGAAATACTCTTATATTAATAGATAACGTTATTTGGTTTGAGATGGCATGTGGATCAGTTTATTTGTAGGCCTTATTTTAATCCTGTTTTTCTTTAACTTCCTTTATTTTTAGACTTCCTAAAAATGTGAGGATTGCACATTTTTAATTCATCGTGTTAAACACATCACCCAAGAAGTGTTTGAAAAACACACGAAAAATGAAAGGCATTTTAGTTGCAAATTAAGGTGCAATTTTTATGGGTTTTGTTTTTCAACGGCTTATTAAGAACCACTTAGAAACGCATTCTAGCACCATTAAGGGACACATTCTGACTTCATACGATTTTATGCCATTATGGCCAGACTCCATTTGTATTCTTCTGGGGTTTTTTTTTTTTTTTAAATTAACGATATCCATCCTGTTTTTCTCAAAAGTAGGTTTAAAACTAATACAATTTAAAATAAAAATACTTCGGGGTGTATTTCAGAAGGCAACTGTGGGTCATGGGTATTTTTTTGCCTAGATTATCTGAAGAATCTGGATACACTGCCAATAAAAATGATAATATAGGGACAATACAATACTACGGAGTTCTGCGGATGCACAAGAGACAAAGGTCACTTGAAATACTGATGGGAAAACAAACTCAAGTCTTCTGAGACACATTCTACAGTTCAACATGAAACAATGTTTCCTTCTTAATTAACTGTGGGGTTTTTTTTGGTTTTTTTTTTTTTTTTTTTCTCTCTCCCCAAGTAAGTGTGGTTTTGGTTTTCTTTTTCCAAGCTGCAAACTCTTCCTAATATTTTTGGCACCTACCATGCAGGCACTATTTACAATTACCATTTGATAAGACCCAAAAAACAAAACATCAAATCTACCTCAGCATGTTTAGGTCTCAGGTAAAAGTATGGTTATCCTTATTCATATTAAAATATGGTATGCTTATGAGAACACAGGTATGAAAAGAATGGGGTATCTATATGAGCAAAAGCTCTCTAGCTGCTAACTATCAGCCCAGGGTTTCCAACTGAATATAATGCAGTCAGCTGGTTATGACTGCTAGCCAGCTACTAAAAGGAAAGGAGAGTACTTGGCAGTGTTATGTGCCAAATTCCCTCCTGATAGAAAATAAACTGGCTCCACTGAACATCAAAGATGTATATGAATGCATTTTAACAGAAGTTAAAGACTTTTTAAAAGTCTTTTCCCACCTTCCTCTGATTTTAAGCAGTTGGGCTACAGTTTTCCATAGATTACCCTGAGGAAAGGTTTCTTTCACATGTGAAAAGAATCTGCAGTTAAACCATTGACTTCAACTCAACTTGAACACTTTAACTATTTTGCTGCTCTGAACATGAGACTGTCTTTAGTGCCTACGTTTGCTGTTGTCCTTTAATTCCTATAACTCATGAAATACTGTGTAATAATTACACTACAGGAAACTTAGCAGCTGGCTTTGAGTCACCCTATCTGAAATTACTTCATGCACATTAATGCTTACCTGAAAAAGACCATTTTTATTGAAGAAAGTGAACTGAGCCCTGGATATAACTTCAAACTCATCTTGACTTAAATTCTTCAGTAAACTTGGTGGCAGAACAACAGAAGCGATGGAACTTGTCTGATCCTTGTCAAAATCTATCTGTTAAATAAAAATAGGAGAACACATTCAAACAATAAAGAAACCATCTGTTGTCCACAACTGGGTTCACACTCTTACACAGAAATACCTGGATATGGGATTAGAACCGCTAAAATTACTTTTGTCCATGTAAGAGTTGATGCAATAAATAATTTTTTTAAAGCCTGGGGAGGTGTCCCACTTTTCCAACATGAAAGCATGCTACAATAAGATATTAGATAAAACCAGCAAAGAAACAAACTTCTCCACTGCTAAAATAATGATTTAGAAATAATGAGATGGTAATTATGACAGTCATAACCATTTTCAGTAACATTCAAGATACTTTTCTTCATAGCAGACAATGTTGAGAACTAAAAAATATGCTCAGAATCTTTCTTTTTACATTTATATTAGTTGGCTTGATCTGCACATCTGAAATAATTCTCTTATGAGCTTTTATAGTTTCCCTGTTACGGAAAGGAGATTTAAAAATTATTAGTGTCACTTCTCCATATTTATTGTGCTACGTAGCACAAAAAGGCGCTTTCTGACATCATATAAATGTAATCGCTACTGGCAATGTATCAGAAATCTAAAATACCTCTGTGGCCCAGGAACGTAACAAATGAGTAGGAAGTAAGAGAGAGTGCAACCCTGCATTTTATTAGCAATTCTATGACCGATCAGTTCCCCACCATGGCCTGCTCAAGGTGTGCCACCATATGCATCGAAGGAAGGGGAGCAAGACAGCTCACAGTGGCTCTACAGTAAAAGCACTTTAGAATTTTACTGTGAGATATGGGAGCTCCCACTACTGTCTTCCCCAGAGGCATCCTGGTCATGTATTTATGTCTCTCGTGGATAACTGTGTAATTCTAAAAGCACCATTAGCTAATAGAAAAGTTAAAACTCAGGCTATTGACAGATTATTCACCCTTGGAAATCAGAAGCAGCTCATGGATATATCCTGACAGGGATAAATGTAGTTCAAAACCAGGTTTTCAAAGGTTGATTCTGCCACAGTAAACAGAAAGTGTGTATGAGATAAAGATGTCCCATCAGGCATTGTCTGCAAATAGAGTAGAAGAGGCTTCTCTGAAGAAGCATGGATATATTACAGGAACAATTTAATAATATGAATCACCAAAACCTAACTTAGTCAAAGGTTTGGCAAGAAACATAAAGACACAGGGAACTGAAATAGAATCTTTCCAAATTGCCATGGATAAATTTACTCGGTATCTACTTTAAGAAAAAAATACAAAAAAAAATTTAAAAAAATCTGGAAACATTCTGACATACAGATTGAAGAGTTTAATGTTCCCTGATGAGCCTAGGATAGATCATCACATCACTGGTGAAAAACCTGGGCTTTCACAAGGGAATCTCCCTTTGGCTGGGATAGCACATATCTTCCTGACAGGCATGGAAAATATAAACAGTGACCACAGCTGCTGAAACTTTTCTGTTAGGAAGGACACTAAATATTCTCAATCAGCTGTTGGAAATGTGAAAGTCTGAGAAGAAGCTCGTGTTCCAATAGGAACATTATAAATAATTTGACGGAGTTTGGACTTTATGATTATTTAGACAGTGCTGTAATAAATGATTCCAGGACGAGAAAATTCCTGGATGTCCTCAAGCCACAGATGGTAATTCCTGTTATATGTGCGATCGTCCAAAACCTGGCTTTAGAATTTTCCTTTCCTCTTTCCATAAATAAAAGATGAAATTTGCAGGAGAAACATTCCTTTGATAACAAAGAACTCTTCAGCTTCACAAACAGCTATTGAGCTTCATTAATATGAGAGCTAAACTAAAGTAGATTTACAATCACCAAAAATTTCTGATAAAATTGATTCAAAGAAATTTTAGCTAAAATATCTAGGAATATAAATATGTGAAAACCAAAGTACATTAAATCTATTTTTATCTGTTTAAACAAGAATTTGAGTTTTGATCCAAAGTTTATATACATGCATAAATCCTAAAGCCTACTATATTATTACTGCTTTTTCTAGAAAGTACTTTTTTCTGTCTTCATTCTTGTTTTGATTTTTACAGTATATAGTATTTTATAAGATGATCAGACATTTCTTAGGATTGTTGTATTGCCAGTTTGCAGCAGGATTTAGTTTTCATACTAATACTATAGTGATTAGTCTTAAACTGTTTTTATATTTCAACAAATATATTTTGTTGAATTCAGTTAAAAAAAAAAAAAAAAAAAAAAAAAAAAGCACTGCATTTTTAAAAGCATTTAGGTGCCCTAAGATGCAGACAGGCATGTACTGAAATTTATACATTTTTGGCACCTCATGACTACTGGCTTAAAAAGAACCCTTGGAAAATCTTATGGGTGCTCATGTGCATCTCAAACAGTATTTCAAACTTATAGATGTCTGGGTTTTTTTCTATTTGTGGGAAAAAGGCAAAGAAAAAATATTTTTGGGGTGATGAAAACTACAGTATCCTGTCTAGATACTGTAGCACTGGAGACCTTCCTAAATTTTGTGTGATCTCTGTTTATTTTTAATGTTTAGGCTGGTGATGCTCCACATGAATGACTTGATCTGCTTCAGATATCTCTTATGGTACAAGCCAATCAACCTATGTTTTAACAGCTCGATTAGACTCAGGTTACTTTTAGCACTTAATGCTTAAGCTGTACTGGAAGATTGAAGAACTATTGTATCTGCAGAAATTTATATGTAGAAACCTACATCTAGGAATCTTATTTTAAAACTAAAAGACATCAGAAGAGTTGTTAGATATTGTACAATGGTCAGTACTGCAGATTGTTAAGGGTTAATTTCCTTTTTTCACTAGTAAAAAAAAACCCCACAAAACTAAAAAAGGGTCAAGTGTGTTCTGGATTTATAAGCCAAATTACTTTTTATCTGCATGGAATGTGAGTTTATCTGTGTTTCCTGTCACTCAAGGAAATACTACATTAATCTGTTATCTGTTTGGATGATTTTAGGAAAAAGGAAATAGAAAGTAGGGGGAGAACTGGGAGTTGTGAGTGGATTTATAGGAACCACAATAAACACACTTGGAACAACAGGCACTTTTCATTTGTTCAAGTACAACTGCTTGTTCTGTACCTGGAAATCTGATGCATTATTCTGTGGACTGACGCTGAAAGAGCCACCTTTGAAAGAAGTTGAATTTATAGAAGACACTCCAAGTGCGAGATTTCGTGTTGAAATACTCATGGATGGTCCAGAAAAATGGATCTTTAAAGCCAAGGCATCAATAGTTTTTAGAGCTCTAGCAACAGAAATAAAAATTACTTCAAAAAATGAATACAGAAAACCCCCCCACTTATGCTCTGCATGCTCCTCACATCACAAGATGATCCTCTTGTTACTGTGTTCCTATCACCCATCTGTGTATTCACAAGGAGACTATTAGACTGTAAATTTATGTATCTCTCTTGAAAACAAAAACTTTTGACTGACAGAAACTGTGTGACTACATATCACTGGTCCTGAAATAATTTTCCAACAGTATTTATATCTATGCTGTATCATGTATCAGAAGACTCCCATACAAATACTTTGTCATGCATGCTAAAAGAAGGAATATTTGTGCATCTATTTTGGAAAATTCTTTTTGATGGAAATCACAAAACTTTGATTTTCTGGTTTATCTATACATGGAAGAAGCCCTGCAGGTTGCTCTCAGAAGCTTTACTCAAATGCAGAAAAACTTACTCTGAAGATGAGGCTGCCAATACACTGTCTGAACTGGTCAGAATATTGGAAAAAATTGTCACCACAGTAGAACCCAGAGATTCATCAATTTCTTCATCGTTCACAATTTTTTTGAGCTTTTGCACAACGTCATTTACTTTGTCTGAGGTCAGCTGCTGCCCCTCACCAGTGAGATTCAGAAGCTGATTGGCAATATCTGCTGCATTTTCTGTGAGCATACAGAAAGAGAAAATAATGCATTACAGTCCTGAAGCAATTCAGAAATACAAATTTTTATCAGCACTGTTGGAAGCTAGACTACGGTACTTGTAGCGAACATAGGATCTCATAATTTTGTCAAATTTATAATTTTTTTAAAAAGTATATAGGACCTGCTGATTATATATTGTCCCCATTCGCTGTGTCTTTCTTTTTCTTTTGTTTTATTTTATTTTATTTTATTTGAGTTTGTAAATCAGAACTATTACAGAAAGGCGTGATTGAATGAAAAACAGAGGAATAAAATGCATATTATCTCTCTTTTTTCCTCCTTATGCTATTCTTTCTTTTTCACTGGGGGGAAAAAAGGGACCATAACATTGTTGTCTTGTTATTTTATTACTCTTTCACAGCCAGAATGACATCAGAGGTTATTTCAGAAACAGAGAATAAACTCGAAAATGTCTGATTTAAGTCCAGTGAAGAGAGCAGGTATCTTTCCCCTGGCAGGCATTTGGAATATTTAAAAATTTGTCCTAACTTGAATATCAAATAGAGGGAGAGATACCACCTTCCCATAGTCTTGATTACATTGCCTGAAGAGTTTGATTTAATTTAGTAATTTTAATTTAAATCCAGAGTTTTTAATGGGTGAGCTGAATTGAACTGGGGTGCACTTTCCCAGAGTTCATGTACTTTGCACTGAATGATTTTTAAACAACTTAGCATAAAGAGGAAAATATATCCTTTCAAAGACCAACAGTAATATACGCACCTGTGCAATTTCTAAGATCAGGCTGACCCCAGTATGATGTATAATTCTGCAGACCCAAATAGCTAAAGAGGAAAAATGACAAAATTCACATCAAATATAGTAACAAAATTATATAAATGTTTCATAGTTCTTATTCAGGTGTCACAGTGGTCCACTTTTCTCAATTCCCAATATTCCTAGCAAGCAACATGGCCCCTGTGAAACACAATTATGTATATTTGACAGTGAAAGTATATGCTTGATTAACTGATAGTGCTGAGAGGAACCCCAGTTCTTCAATGGAAATTCTGGCCTTGTATTTCAGGAAAGACCCAAATAGTGACACAAACTACTATGCCCCTATTATGGCCTAGTCAGATGCTGTTTCTATAATTTCTCCTCGATATAAATGGCTTTGATCTAGTCAATAGCAAGTCATAATACCTCTCATAAGAACATGCACAGGAGCCATGTGAAGGTATAAATTTATTCCACCAGTGAAAACTAGGGTAGGTCACCACTGGATCCAGGTCCAAAGTGAGCAGCAGATATGAAGATTCCTTTTTTTAAAAAGCCTTACCATAGCAAAATACAGAATCACAGAATGGGTCAGACTGGAAGGGACCACAGAGGGTCATCTGGTCCAACCTCCCAACTCAAACAGAGTAATCCTAGAGCACATGGCACAGGATTGAGTCCAGATGGTTCCCCAATAACTCCAGTGAGGGAGACTCCACAGCCTCTCTGGGCAATCTATTCTAGTGCTTGGTAACCCACACAGTAAATAAGACGTTCCTCACATTCAGGTGGAACTTCCTGTGCATCAGCTTCTGCTCACTGCCCCTTATTGCTTGGCACTTCTTAGAGGACCCTGGCTCCATCCTCTTGCTACCCTCCCTTCAGATACTCACAGACATTGATGAGGTCCCCTCAGTCGTCTCTTCTCAAGGCTGAACAGGCCCAGCTCCCTCAGCTTTTCCTCGTAAAAGAGATGCTCCTGTCCCTTAACCATATTTGTCACTCCGTAAAAATGGCTCCAAAATTAAACACACTTTTCCCCTCAGTTTTTCTTTAAAGACAATCATGCTGTCACAGCATGAAAAAAGGCAGGATGGTAAATGGGAAAAAATTATCCCTTTACTCAGCACATGATAAAATAACATTATACCTCAGCTGATCACTTTTATTATAACATCACAGGTGATCACCTACTGTGGAATGAAGATGACTAGAAGAGACTGTAAGAAGAGCTTATTGTTCTCTCCAAATAAATCCCACCACTGCCCCACATTGGCAAAAGCTAGTGGAGGTAGAGGCAAGGAAGGCACAGCACAGGGAGGAACACAGAAGTGGGATTTTTTTAATGTGCTGTACACAATCAATGGTATAGTATAGACCACAAATGGATAATAAAGATAAGCAATACTAGGACAGCAAAGGCCAGAAACCTTAATTTTTAATGATTCTGAGGCTGGCGTAAAAACAATTTGATTTCTGTACTCTTGTACAAGATTAGGAGGCTGAGGAAGTGAGTTATTTAAATATAATGCGGGTTGCTTTCCTGTTTGGCACTGAACCTCAAAGCTGATTCATATCCATGTTGCCATACTGTTTGGAAAAAGTAAAAGATCTGGTCTTTTCAGAACATGTTCCAGATGCAATGTGGGTGGATAAGACCAATGTATTGCATTTAATAGTAATCATCCTAAATAATAAAGGAATTAATTAATATTGCGTCATCATAACCATGTTTAAGGCACTCAAAGGAGATCAAACCCAAAATGTTTTGGTAAAATATAAATGGAAGTAATCATATCCCAATTTTACAAATGGGAAATGGACATACAGAGTCAAAGTCTTTTGTAGATGTTTGCAAAAAAACCCCTGCATTAGGGAAGATCTCTTAAACCTTAAAAACTCAAGTTCAAATCTTTGAGCATAAATATTTGGTAAAATATTTGTTTCACATTTTCTTTTACTTTTCCCCTAGTAAGTTGAGGTGCTCTGGACTAAACTAAATATACATCTCATCTGCGTAGAATTTTATTCTAATTCTTACACAATTCAGATAGTAGTGGTGGATTGGTAGCAAATGTGAGGCTTTGTGTACAGTAACATAAAGGTCGTGGCCAAGTGCAAGGTCCTGAGTGTGGGTCAGGGCAATCTCAAGCACAAATAGAGGCTTGGGGGGAGAATGGATTGAAAGCAGCCCTGAAGAGAAGGACTCGAGGATATTGGCTGAAGAGAAGCTTAATAAGACTGGGCAATATGTGCTTGCAGCCCAGAAAGCCAACCATATCCTGGGCTGCATGAAAAGCAGCACGGCAGCCAGTCTGAGGGAAGTGATTCTGCCCCTCTGCTCTGCTTTCATGGGACCCCAGCTGGAGAACTGCATCCAGCTCTGGGGCCCCCAAGGTAAGAAAAACGTGGACTTGTTGGAGCAAGTCCAAAGGAGGGCCATGAAGCTGGAGCACCTCTCCTATAAAGAAGGTGAGAGAGTCGGTGTTGTTCATCCTGGAGAAGAGAAGGCTCTGGGGAGTTTCCAGCACCTAAAAGGGGGTTACAAGAGATCTGGACAGGGACTTTTTACAAGGGCAAGTAGTGACAGGACAATGACAAATGGTTTTAAACTGAAAGAGATTAGGTTTCTAACTTTAAACTGAAAGAGTTAGATATTAGGAAGAAATTTTTTTACTTTGAGGGTAGCGAGGCACTGGCACAAGTTGTCCAGAGAGATTGTGGATGCCCCATCCTTGGAAGTGTTCCAGGCCTGGACAGATGGGGCTCTTACCAGCTGGGGTCCAGTTGGAAGTGTCCCTGCCCATCGCAGGGGGTTTGGAACTAGATGATCTTCAGGGTCCCTTCCAACCCAAACCATCCTATGATTCCATGACTTGAATAAAACAATTTCACTCTGTAAGAAGGTGTTATTTTTATTGTCATGTTGAACATGTATTAATTGTGGGCCCCAATATGCCTTATAGAAGTGGCAGATAAGTCTTTTTTTCTTTACAATGAATACTAATACATACTAATATTGCACCCACCTAATCTCTCACAGCATAAAAAAATCTTCCTGAAATACAATACCGGCCAATGGCAACCATTATATATAACTAAATAATAATAATATATAACCAGAAAGTTCCATTTGTAATAACTCAGCTTCTCAGATATTTGAACACCTACCAGGTTCTTGATGCAGTCTGAACTGAGCTCCCATGGCAAAATGTGATGTTGGTCACAGTAGGTCTGGTATCTGGCCAAAAATAATTTGGAGGGTTTTCTTCAGCTAAACATTTTTCTGTAAAAATGAGTATATTGGTGTTACTAGTAAATTTTTTCACCTAATAATCTTCCACTTCTTGTCTTCATCTCATCAACCAGTCTCCAGTACAAAATTGTCTTCAAACTAAATGCTTGGTTGTTTGCAATAGAGTAGTGATAAAGGGTCGCACAATGGGGGATCACACATGTTGCTGCTGCTCAAAGGAAAAGACTTGAACATGCATGCTGCATCCATCTGCACTCCAGCAGCCTCCACCTCCTCCCTCCCAAATGAATGGGAAGAGATGAGAGCTAAAAGAAGATTGATTAAGGGCAACAGCTGTCAGGAACACAAACAACATTGAGAAGTGGGGATGAGGGGCCTTGGAGGTCCAAAATGACTAATTTTTAGCTCTGGCTGTAAAGCATATTTTGTTCTCCTCAAACCACGAGAGGAACTGTCAGGATCTGTCCCAGCCTCTTTTAACCAGACAGCAAGACATTGACTAAAACAATCTGGACAATTTTGTTTCTGTTAAAAGCAGTATTTTGATCATGGCTCTCTGAGATTAGTGGAACAACGAGGCATATAGGGACAATCTAAAATCTGAACCAGTCATATTGTTTGGAAATGTGTGATTATTTTAACACAGAAGATGCTTATTTATGAACAAACAAAGAAAAAAAAATTGCTGTGTAACAAAGATGAACACTACTTACCCACTGGATCAACATCCACAGTTTGAAGTTGATATCCTTCTTCCATGGTTCTATTATTACTTATGAGCTTCTGTCGAATGTCCTCCTCTTCTAAATTGATGTTGTTCGTAGAATTATAAACCAGAAGAGCCAAAGCACTAAAGCTGCAAAGGACATGATCCAAATGTTTCAGTCAGAACATCAGAGGCCAAATGTGTGGAAATAAAAATATCTGAAAAACTCTGGTTTTCTGAGTATGGAACAGTGTCACCAAAACAGTGTTGCTCATTAGCTGTAAATTAATATTTTTGTATATATAGGGCCATGAAAAGAAAAAATGGTTGGGAAATTTCATCTTCTAGCTACTTTTAATCATCTCATCAAAAGAATTAAGAAATGCTTTCACAAGAGTTCAGAAGATGAAACCATAGAGTTGTGAGTTCTAAATGGGCCCTAATTAATTTTAAAAATCTGGTTGCTGATGGCTTATGAAATTTAAGAGCTGATTCATCCCACCTCACAAAACTTGTCAGGGTGTGACAAGTCATCCTCCAGAGGATCCACCTCTACAAATGACTACAGAGAAAGACTAGGAGATTAACAAAGAACAAATGCCTAATATTTAAATCTCTTAAGTTTTTTATGGAGTGAAAAAAGCCCTGACATACTTCTGAAGCTTTTAGTCATAATTAGGAAAGGCGAGTTCCTCAGATGACTAATCAAAGTTTGATCACTAATAGCTGTTCTGTACTGTAGCCCACTGCTACTTTCTTGGTCATAAGAAGTAGTTCAAAGTGCCCAAACCTCTTTCCTGTGAACAAAATAAAACAGTCCCCACCCTTGTCCAAAAACATAGCTTTTCTGGAAGGGAAATCATGAACAGCAATCCAGTTCTAGCAGGACACAGGAAATAAGCCCAGAGTAGAAGGCACAGAAATTTCCTCCTGGGACAAAAGGAAATGTTGGAGATGAGAATATGTTGGGACCCAAGAGCACTGCTTGGCTCTGGCTAGTAGGAGGTATGCCACTAAAGCATGGAACATTGGATGTCCATGGGAGCCAAAATATGGAAAAAAAGGAAAAAGCAAACATGCTCTGGGCTGTCTTCATCTTAGCCTTGCCCTTGGATACCCATCAGCCTGAATAAAGACAGACTTTTGGAGTATGTGAGCTGTTCCTGGCAGCCTGGGGAGCAGTGGTACTGCCAGCACACATACAGTGAGCAGGGCACACACCCATCAGGGGTGGTTTCACTGTGGCCCCCTGTGCAAGGAAGCAACAGTGAGCTAAATGGGCTTGTGGTCTACAGGAAGAAGAGTAGGAGAAAAAAATCTGTAGGGCCAGTAGGGCTTTCAGGTACTCCTACCTAGACAGGCCAGGACTTCAATTAAAAAAGCCTTTCAGAAGACATCCCCATGATGACAGCTCAGAACTGCACTTTCCAGATGTGCCTAATTTTCTTGACATATTCACTGTTTTACCGGTAACATGTAGCCGGAGAAGAAATAAAAATGTGACTGACCACCTGCAGGCTTGGCTTTCTCTTTTCCCAGTGGATGTATTTTAGCAGAGAAATTCCAGCTATCTCTGGCCAGGTCGCTTCTTCCCTGCTCCCAGAGATACCGAGTTCCTCCTAACATGCCTTTGGTCTCTGTGGAGTGTTTAATATGTATATGGCAAATAGCCTCAGGAGGGTGGGTATGCATTAGCAGGCTTTTGCTGTATACCTCAGATATGTTACAAGCACAAATTCATTACAGCATTTATTTTTAGCAGAATTATGGAAATTGCCTACGGGATTGCCAATTCCTCCAGCCCTCCAGTACTTCAGCACTGGAGTCTCCTGGCACTTAACCATCTTTCCTAAAAGATTCTGGCTTCATTTGCCTATTCCCTTTAGTTCAGAAGAGGAAAGCTTAATATACTGATGCCACTCCCCACCTCAGCAGTCTGGCTGCAGAACAGACATTTCTGAACCGTCACCACTACTGCCTGTTTCAGAATTCCCAACTAACCAAAATGATATTTAGAATCCATACCTGTAAGGAAGGATAATGCCAACAAAATAGAAGGGATAATGATAGATTAGGTAGAACCTGTTGCAGTTATTTTGAAAAATTACAGAGAAAAGTATTGATTATGAAGTACAGATAAAAAATAATCCCTTAAACCAATCTGTTGTTTTCTGAGAAACTCTTAGAGCACAAGTCATTATACTGCATAACAAGAGCTTACTCCATAATATGATGAAAACAATTTCCACAAACTTTTCAGAATGACTCATGCTAGCTTCCCAGGGTAAATAAATACCTTTTAACTTGACAGCTGACGCAATAAGAAGTTGAATGCTTCCTTCCACTTTTGTCACACTCAGATCCCAGAAAGAAAACATTATAATGGTGAAGAGCAAAATCTCAATTTGGGAAACAGTAGACTTGCACTCAAACAAATGGCAATGCTGCCATGCTCTGCTGGTGTCACCAGATTTGCTACATCCAACTTTAAATCTTTTATTGTGTGACATAAAAAGGCAGATAGATTCTCACAGCAGTAATCAATCAATAATTGCAATCTACAGTAACCTGTACTGCCAACATTACTGCCATCAATACAGTTAAAAAAAAATGGACAGTGGTGTAGGTAAATACAACAGGGATTAGTTGTAATGTTTCTCTTTTCTTTGACTGAAATGGTGACAGCTGGAGCAAGCAGGAAAGCTTAGGAGGACCAGCGTCTATCCCACTTTGTCCTGGTTTGTTGGGCTAGGCTGGCTCAGAGAGAGGAATTTACGAAGCTGCGTCCTCATCAGAGGCACAGGAGGCGGTGGCGCAGCTTGTGCTGCCATGGCCCGGACCACAAAGCCAGCTTTCTTCCCCGGCAGCGTGACTCAGAGCTATTCCAGGACAGTGTGCCTACACACGGGCTGTGGTCTCGCTGCTGCGCCCTGCGAGCAGCCCGAAGGAAGGATTAACAAACCACCCGAACCCTGCAGCACAGACTGTCTTGCACCTGGAGAGAGGCAGTTGATAATTAGCAATGCACATTTCTCCTCTCTGTTGTACTAGACATGCTGAACTAATACTGAATTACTGTTGCTGTCAAACTTTCACAAATCCCTATTAATTTCTTTCAGAGTTAGTATAACTTGATTTAAAGAATATAAGGAACTATTTTTAAAGAACCTACATACTTAATGGAATCTAAATTTCCACTACAAGTCACTGGGAATTTCAGTGCTGACTACCCTGGCATACTTTAAATAGTTTTCAAATGTCAACATTAAATTCGTTACTAATCTCATGGTTATGTTATCTCTGAAGATACATGGTGATGGGCAGCCATAACTGAAGACTGGCAGCACAGGTAGGCCCACAGAATCACCTGTGAAGTTTTATCTACTTCACATTAACTGGACAGACAAAAAAGAGCTGACTGTTCCATAAGTGACTCAGTGAAGATGCAACCCAAAAAGCAGACAAAATGTTAGAAAACACACAGAATAAGACAGAAATAAGTATGAAAGCAGAGGGAAACTAAAAGCATTCCACAGAACCATCTGAGTTGTGAATAATCTTTTACTTGAGGTGATTTTGACTGCGATACATTAAAATGTTCAAAACAGAGCAAAAAATATGACTTGACATAAGAGACATATTCAAAGAAATGTCAAGGATGAAGAGTTCCCTTTCCCTGGAGTAGGCAATGTTATAGTTAGAATATAAAATCTGAGACTTCATAACACAAAACTAAAAATTGCAGCTACTTTTTGGACTGCTAAAAATAAAAGCATCCTAAGTATTCCTTTTAAGTTAATGACCATTGTAGCAGAACAATTTTGCAAGCACCGTGGTCATGCCTCGTGTCTTGGCTTGTGTCTCTGGGTCTTGCTCCTCCTTGCAGATCTGGTGTGGGAATACAATCAACTATGGCTTTTCAACAGAAAGCACTTATAATGTGTGCTTATTTAGTATGAAGGCTATTCATTACTAGAGAATGTTGCAGAGTCAAACCAGAAAGGACTGGAATCCCTCACATGGAGCAGCTGGTCTTTGCTGAAATGAGTTTTTAGTTACACTTGCACTATGTTCTGGAACAATGAAGAAAACCCCCATTTCGTATTCCCCGATACACTGCTTTTCTAAAACCAGCATCTTACAATGTCAGATCTACATTAAATCTAGTCAGAGTCAGTGGAAAGACAAAGTCATTGGAAGCTAGAAAAGGCTGGGGAGATTCAGCAGGAGAATAAGAGGGGATCGTCCTTCAGTCACTCAAAAGGAAATTCCAAATTCTTCCATCTGTGATGAAGGCTTTCTTCACAGGTCACAGACGCAAGATGCCAGGAGGACACTGTGGAGAAACCTGAGGATTTTCACCTCAGGTGCTTTTTTGGTTGGTTTTTCAAACAGAAATATTACATATAATGTACATGTTATGCGGTATTTTAAAATATTTCTCAGCCCTGGTAAAGGCTGCTCCTTACTACTTTTGGTAACACTGAACTTGAAGTTGTGGGGAGTAGAGGTGGGCCAAGTCCAAGTCCTTCCTAAAACCTCACCAGCAGAAATCCAGAAAACTTCCAAAATAGGAACAGACATCACAGGTATGGTCATTTATAACAAAGTTATAGCAAAGTTATTCCATTAAAAAAAAAATTAAAAACTGAAGTAATCTACAAAGAATGTAAAAAGTCTAATACTTAGACTAGAAAAGCAAACTTACACTGTCCTAGTGTTGCTAACTCTTGTCTAAAACTATTACACAATCTAATTAAAATTTTATCCAAGAGCATTAAACTTTCCACTAAGCAAAACAACACCCAAGAACACAGCATGCAGGAGCCTGAATATGCCTCACTGACATTGGTGGCAAAACTCCCACAGACTTCAAAGGAGTAGGACTAGGCATGGGTAGTTCTGATTTCCTGCTTTCCTCGCTATTTTCATTCCCAAAACAAGGGATTTCTGTTTAGATTTAGTAGTTTTTACGCAGATGGTTTTTAATTTGGATGAGATGTTTAACAGTACTAACGTTAATATTGTTTCCACAGAAGGAGCAACCTGACACTAGAAATAGGCCAAAATTATGACAATCAATCAGTGGAAGTTGGAACAAGCATAAACTTACTTTATGTTAAGTGCAAAAAAATTAATGTATTAATTGGGGCATGAATTCTCAAAATTGCTTGCAAAATAAGAGAAGAAAGGAGAAGCAAGGGAGCTGAACTCTTTACTAAAGACCAATTCCCTACTGTGAGGCAGCCCTATGTAGTCATCTGACAAAACCTAGGATCAGTAGGACTTGTCTGAAAAAAACAGAAGCATCAGTCACAGAAAGTTTTGACAAAGCTGCAGAGTCATAAAAGGCAAAGAATTAATGAAAGAAGCAAACACATTTATAGTTTATCCACAAAATTTGTTCACTTGTATAAAATCCACAAATTAGTTTCACTTTCAAAGGTTTGTGCAAAAATAGTGGGGACAAAGAAATAGCTATATCCATAGCCCATGCTGAACTCTTGTCTATTTTGAATAGCTGCCCTTTCATTAAGAGACGGAAACAATACAACCAGAGAAAAAAATTGAACAATGACATGAAGTCAAATATAGCTTTGATAAAATTTTGTCTATTAAAGTAGTTAATAATATACCAGAGTATTAGCTTGATTTATATTGCTACCATCCAGAGATGTCACAGTATTAAAGGTGCTGATAATAATATCCACTTTTGGACTTGGCAATCCTGTCTCTTATCACTGGTACATACAGCACGGTGTACTTTGGATTTCTGTAGCTCGTACAATGAAAGAGCAATGAAAGAGCAATGATCCACTTCAATAATTTTGTTTTGTTTTGCTTTTCTCCAGAATATAGTTGTTTAAAATATTTTTTTGGAAAACAGCTATTTTTGATGTGACAAAAAAAGCCAGCTTCCTACCTCCCACTTCCAGCTACTATTTTTTCTCTGAATCATTCTCTTTAACGATTCTTCCTCTTTCACATGCAAGAAGACTCGGTGGGGAAAGCGACAGCTGAAGTTCCTTGATGAGGAAGCAGTATGGTATAAAATGGTGGAGCAAAGCAAAATGTATAGAATGGGCTGGGGGATGTTGTTTTGTTGGTTTTTGGATTTTTTTTAAACTGCTGTATAAAATATTATTTCAAAAGGAATGCAAAAAATATGTGATCTAAATTACAAGAAAAAAATCATGTAAAGAGAGGAAAAACCTTCTCAAAGAACAATTTTAAGAATTATTGTACTACCTTGGAAATAAATCTTATTTCAAAGGTCTTGTAGAAATATCAAAGATGTTGTAGAAAATTCAGAGAAGAGAATTAAGGCTTAGTGAGTTAAGACTAATATGTTCACTTCTGTAAAGGATAAAGTTAAGGCCATGATACTTCTGTGTTAGCTCTTAAATTTTAACTGTAGATTTACTTGAATTTCTGTTTAGATGAACATGAAGGTAAAAACATGAAATAGAATAAGAAGTACTTAAAAACTAAGGGAAACAGTAGAATGTCTAAGTCTGCAACAGACCTATCCCTGACTATCCTAAATGACGAAATTAGAAAATATTTAGGCAACTTTTCACAGAAATAATTTATAGGAACATTAAATTAATAGTAACTGCATGAAATCACACTCTGAGCAACTTACATGGATTCAGCCATAAAATTTCAGTGAATCACCTAGGCAATCAGGAATTACTATTACTTCCATCAGGTTTTAGAATTTCTAATCTCTAAACTGTTAATTTTTTTATACTCTCAAGCATTACCCTAAGTCCTTGTAGGATTTCCCAAGAACCCCACCCAGGAAAAATCCAAGGAAGTCTAACAAAGAATCTTGACAGCAATTATCCGGAAGCAGTAGGAAGAAAGGTTTGCTTTATGAATCTTCAGAAATTCAACAGATTTCTTCCCCACAAAACTTGGAAACAGGTGTGGGAACCTCAAAGAAGTAAGGAACTGGTGAGTAAACCCAGGAACACTGAAGACTACTGGAAGCAGATCTGTTTTTGGTTTCAGAAGGGAGGGATGCACAAGCATAGATACATATACAGAAAACTGAACACCTAGAGATGCTTCAACCAACTTTTCTCAAATGTTTCTTCTGTAAGAGGTAAATGATGCATGAAAATGTATTCAAGAAATGAAAGCTATATGAAAAAAAGGCAGAAAATAATGTGTATATTTCTATATTTCATATTTCTGTGTATGTACATGTACAGTGTGTAAAAAGTGTAATTTTTGTTAGTTATTTATCATGTAGCTTACTTAAATTTTTAATTATCCTTGCATTACCCCATCTGGATTTCTAGGTTGAGCAGGATCTTGATTTGTCTTTTTGTTTTGTTTTCTTTTCTAAGAAGGCATTCACAGCATGACACTCCTGATTATTGAGAGCATTAAAATTTGGTGTGACATGACCAGCATTTGCACTAAATTATTCAGAATGACGAAAAAATGTCATTTTACCTTGACACAAAGTGCACTAGAGCCCATGAGAAGACTAGCTTCTCATTGGACCAGGCCTCCTTTGAAAAATGACATATTATGAACATGTAATTCCATTGCCCCTGAAATTACATATAATGAAAAAAAGAAATGGAGATAGGGTTACTTCCCCATAAGAGTAATACATTATGAGAAGTAACTTAGTGGCATATTCACTGTATGTCAAAAAGGGAGAGAAAAGAAAGGGAAGAGAAAGGGAAATTATTAAAATAGTTTCTGTCCCTTCAACCTTGTTGTTTTGAGTAGACTATGGAGAAGAAAAAAAACCCAGAGGGCGGGATGGTGGGAAGGTGAGACAAGCAGGAATCAGGTGTACAGCTCTGCTACTAGATGCATAAAAAGATACAGGAATAAGGATGGGGAAAGCTTTTCATTCCTCAGCAGTTTTGGACTGTTGGTAAGACCTGAGGTGTGGTCTCCACTTGAAAGGCCTTATTGGCATAACCATATCATTTAGAAGTGTGAAAAAAAAATCCTACCCACATCACTACACACTACTGTAAATGTAGGTCAAGCAGCAAAATAGCCCATTCAAAGACTGGGCTTACAGTGTAGCAGTTAAAAGGTTTTGCCAATAAAAGCTGTCTTTCTGCTGTAGCTGTGTGGGAAGGAGATACTACCTTTCTACAGATCTTTTCATGTCTAGGCAAACTCTGGAAACTGGAAGCACCACTAACTACTTCCTGATGGTAAATTGGGAATATTGGGCTATCTCTGATATTAAAAAGCCCAAATTTTATTGCCATTATCATGGCAGTTCTCAAGAGTCAGCAGTGAAAAGTCTTTTCTCAACAGGACTTTTGCCTACACTGCAAACAAATGCATCCCATACCCACTTAATGCCCCATCCTCACAAGACTAATTATGTTTTGATTTCCTCTCCTTAATTTGGTCCTAAGATTCCCTCCCTCCCCAGACACCACTCAGAAATCAGCCTGCTGCTTTCAAAGAAGCCCATGGAGGCCAGATTTTCAGGAGGGGTGGCCCATCTAACTTTGGCTGCCTTTGAGGTTGTTCCAACTCCAGCGCCTCCAAGCCCAGCAGAAGTCAGGAAATGAGAGCATATGGTAAATAGTTTAACTCACACTCATTTAGCTTTCAATTCTAGCATGATTTTTGAGTGTTTTCCATCTAGTAAGATGTCTGTTAACTCAAGAGTGTCTAGTTCAAGAAAACAAATGCAGAGACAGCGGACAGATACCAGTGTTCTAAAGCTAGTTGCTAAAGAAAGCTGGGTGTGTTGCATAATTTAAAAAATATCCTGTATCTATTCAGTTTTGTGACAGATGAAACCTGAGCTCTGAAAAAATTATCTGTTAGGGTTTAAAACTCAATATCTTTAAACCAAAACAAACATGATAACCAGTATTAGGTTTCTGAGAACATTCAAAATGCTGAGATTGCCAGCAGTCATATATTTACAGAGTTGCAGCAAATGCCATATAAGAGGCAATGAATCCAATAACAGACAATAAAGCCTGTTGTAAAGCCACTTGCAATAGCAGCTGTCACCTCTATTGAGAAAATGTCTTTCAAAATATTACCTCTTAATACTTCTTTTTTGTCTTGCTCCCTCTCTTATGGAAGCAGGGTGGATGCTATGAAAGAAACAGACATTAGTTAGGGTGGATTAACTCTCCAAAAGAATACAGCACAAATATCTTCCTCCTTAGTTTACCTGATATTGACCACATACACAGTGTAATTCCAGTTCTGGAAAGTACGGTTCAGCTGAAAAACAGGAAGACATTGATCACATGAATGGCAAGATGTTAATGGGGCTCTTTGTTGCTTAAAGCAGTGTTAGAATTTCACTCTTTTGCCCCTTGAGAAATCCCCTTCAGTTTTGCAAAGCAAAGAGAATGCTCACTTTTCAGTGAGGTGATTTTTGTACAGCTGGTAGTGAGAGATGTGGCTTTTTTTTAGACAGAAAGAAATCTGTATAAAGTCATAACAGAGTGAATAGGTGAGTGCACAGGATCCTGACCTTTTCCTTTTCTCCTTCTCTTCCACATCTTAAATTCTCAGATACGCTTTGAATAGGATAGATTTACTGAAAAAGCTACCAGCTAAATTTTCACCTGAAAGTCTTCAAACTTATGATGACCTTCTTTTCAGACCTTTGTACACTTTATTCTGAGTGTTCAACAGCTGCTCAGTTTTCCCCCAAGAGACACCTTTGCACACTCTGCTAGGGCCAAGTGACACCTTTTCAGTTTCTTTGGCTCAGGCACCTATGTACATTTCCTGGGTACTTCTGCTAAGGGGTACTTTGGCAGGTGTGGACAACTGCAATTCTGTTTTGTAGATTACCATGTATATATATATATATAGATTCTGGTTTATGGATTCCTTAGCTTATGGTAGCTGATATATCCAGATTTATTAAATGAAAAATAAAGAATAGTAGCCATATTTCATGGTATCGTATTTTTGCATAAGTAGTTAGTAAAAAGGTTTTACAAATTGTGTGAGTGGGACTATGTGAACTGTCAAAAAGGACAGATAATATCTTTGTTCAGACAAGAATTTTTAGAGGAAAGAACTTCAAGAATCCCTCACCCAGAGAGGAGCTTATGTCCGCTAAAATGGGCTGAAAGACCAAGGACTACTAGAAACCTCAGCAACAGACCTATGGCCAAAACCTTTTGAAGTAGCAAATGTTAGGATAAATTGGAAAAGTTTATTGCCTCACGCAAATCAACACTGCCTGGTGTTTCTAGGATTTCTGCCACAATACAGCTTCAAAACTGTATCAGCACTTGGGAAGAAAGTTTTTGTCCTGAGTAGTGATGTTGGAACTCAGACATGTTCCTCTTTTGGTGGACAATTCTGATTTCTCCATACTTTACAAAATCTCACCTACTATTTACATTTCTTAAGAAGCTAGCAAGTATAGTGCAGACATTTCAAATTTTATCCATAGTGCTGAAGAGCCCCATCTAGACCTGAATTTATTACTGCACAAATCAAAAGGAAAGATATTTGGAGAACTCGTGTGAAGAGGTTTTTCTGGTAGTCTCTCTTTTTTTTCCCCTTTCCAACTGATAACAGTGATGGGCCAGATACATATATGTAATCACACAGGAACGAAAACTTAACTTACCCATTCCGCAACAACATCATGTACTTTCAACACCGAGTTGGGGTTGGAACTAGAGACAACTATAGATATCCTGTAGAATAGCCCACCTGTCCATTAAAAACAGCATTATAATGTTAGAAACTGAGCAGATCTAGCTTTTTAATAATGAAACTTTAACTTAATGATTAATATGAAAGTGCTGAACCCCAGATACAAGACCACCTCACACTCTTCTTGGCATTTAAAGTCTGAAATGAAGAAGCCCTGCAGGTTTGGGCCCATTCTCACTAGTCCTTTTGATTTTGACAAGAATTCCCTCCCCTTCCATATTTTCAGAGGTACCTGAATTGTGACATGGAAACTCACAGACAACACACATCAAAACAGTATTTTGCACATGCCTCTACTGTGATGTGTAAAATCAAGATCATGACAGTGTTAGAAATTTAAACAATTATTTTAATTAATGATGTCTGTAAACACAGATAAATTCTGCTCCTAGGCATATTGTTATCATATTGTTATATGTTCCAGAATTGAACCACTGCAGATTAGAGTTTAAATATTGTGAGAGCAGATAAAACTCATCAGTTAAAAGTAGCAAGGTAACTGAGGACAGAATTAGGTGTGAGATGGAATATAGAGCTCTTGTTTCCAAAGTACAGTCTTGCTCTCAGGCCTGGCAATGGCCAGACAGTAGAAGAATCCATATGAGCTTTACAAAACTGGCAGCTGAACACACCATCTTTCAGTCACAAAATGTGTAACACTTGGCATAGTGCAATTTTATATTCAGAAAACTGTTTTGAAATTGCACTGGGTAAATATAAATTCTCTTTAAGCTCATGAGTGGGTAGGCAGCATTACAAGATTTCACATCTAATAAATAACATCAATTCATTTCATAGTTATGCTCTGTGCTAAAAGTCTGTACTTTCCACAGGTCTATTTTTTTTCATCAAGCTACTAAACATTCTGTAAGCTCTAGTTGGGTAAAAATTTCCCAGGATGTGGGGGAGGTTTAAAAACTTCTGGATCAATTCACTTGCATCTCTGTGCATTTGTGGCATTGCTTGGTTTTGGGCTGTTACCAAGATTGTAGGTCTTAATCATAGATACATGCATTTATATAATCTTATGTAAACTTTACAGAGACGCTACTTAGGACAGAGCAGGACATGACAATAATTATACGGAAATCCCTTTCCGTCTCTGATTGGAAGGGAACTGCTCTATCTTTCGGAATCTAAATAAAAGACCTTTTATTCTAAATGGAGGAAATGTCATAATTTTACAACTTCATAGATAATTATTGTACAAGAGCTTGAAATGAAGGCATCTGGAAAAAAATTGAAGGAAGTATTTTCCAATTTAAGTGTGCATGCATTGGTTACAATTCATGAAATTGTTGGAGTATTGTTCTTTCTTTACAATACGGAATTAATTATATGGATATTGAGATTCGTACAGAAATTCCTTTATGATAAAACACTAAAGAAGATGGTATACTAAATACCTTCTTTGAAAAGCTATGATTAAATTTTTGATATGAGCAGAATGAACTTCGTTTTAATTTACTGTCTTTTTAAATTCTCCTAAGGAGGCACACGAATTTGGTTCATAGCGTAATCTGAAAATGTACTTTAGTTTACTATTACTGTAATAATTTCAAATAACAATTAAAAAAAGAGTAAAAAATTAAATCTTTGGAAGTAGAAATTTGGACTTTGGGCACATTGAAAATACTTGCAAGAACTGAGTGACCTTTATATGTATATATATCTGGATCAACACATTCAATTTTAAATCTATAATGTACCTTTTATATGTGCCATACAGATACACACATACAGAAAGTGTGCATCATATATATTCTCACAGACTCGTATATAATTGCATTTCTAATTATAACCTGACTTAGATGATTACGTATAGTGACAAAATCCCAATACAGCAATATACAAAGTATTGTAAAAATCAAACTAAGCAATAGCTTCAAGATCTCCACCGGATGGTGACCCAAAGCATGTTTTAATGAGGCAAGTTAAAAAAAAAAAAGAAGAAAAAAAAAAGAATAAGAACTAATCTGCATTTTAAAATACTCTCAGGAGATTGCAGTGACAGAGTAAAATCTAAAACTTACTTATCCCAATTCAAATTAAACAGTTGAAATCCCAGCTCAAAATGCTGAATTAAAAAAAAAAAAAAAAAAAAAAAGAAAGAAAAAAAGAATATAAACTTGGTCAAAAGTAGCCAAAAAAAAAAAAAAAAGAGGAAAAAAAAGAGGAAAAAATAGCCTTGAAAATAATGCTCCCTACATCCACCACCAAGTACAAAAATATAATGATCAATCAAGTGTGAATATTTTTTAAAATTGTGTTAGGAAAATTTATCCAAAAATTTATTAAAAAAAAAAATCTTTTATTTTTGAAAGTGAAATCCTTAAAAATATGTCAGTAAAAACATTCATATAGTCCCAAACAATAAATTGGCATTTAATTATATAAAATACATGGAAACCAGTATATTATCCTCACAGTCTCATGAGAGCTGTCTTAGAGAAGTACACAAATATTAGAAATAACACATTAATGACATTTACTATCACTAAGATGTTACAAATTCCCTTCTACTGTAATTATATTATTATTCCAAAACATAACCTAAATGGTCCTATATCTAAAGGACAAAAGACAGCTACTTCTACATTCAGTCTACAAACTGAATATCTAATAGATAAGATGATCTGGGTTTTTTTCTACATCTAACTAAATGGCTTGACATACTGTAGTTGAACTCAGGTCGACACAGGCACCCCAGCTCAGTGAGGGAGTCACACAAACAAGGCAAGAGGACTGCAGCAGAGCTAATCAGTTGTTTCAGTGGCGGGTAAGAGGTGCTGCTTTGGCTTGTCCCAGATGGTAAATTGGCCAAGGAATAAATATGGGCTGAAACTGATGGCTCATGGTACGTCACAGAAGAAAGTGATGTTTGGATCTGCTTGAGAGAGTGATGGATGGCTGCTGCAGCTGTTGTCAGAGTGCCTGTCAAGATGATCTCTTTGTGCTGAACAAAAACTCTGCTATATGAAGATGGCAGAGGTACCACATCATTCCGTATTGCAGTTCTTGATGACTCCAGAACAGAAGAGAGATTTGCAAAATGTCCATAATCTGCATTTTCAAAATCCAAGGCATTAGCAGTAATAATAGACATTGCTTCTCTGCTCCTGCTACAGGATCCATACACCTCCCCTTCTGAATTCCATTCAGAAAGCTTTGGTATGTTTATTGATGCCAGAACAGCAAAATGTCTTATGTCTTTATTATTGCCAATGATTTCTTGTTCTACTGCCCAGAGAGAGTATCTTGGACTGTCCACTTGATTTTCAATAGAGTTTTGTCCTAAAGCACTTAGATAATTTCTTGGTGTTTCTGTTGTTGGCAAGTTTAACTCTTCTACATCCCACTGAGGGAGCAGGCTTGGAGAAATTGTACCAAGATGGTTATGAAAACTTTGTGGGAGTGGAGGTGTGGAATAGCTGTTAGGAGGTACGCTGCCTCTGAATTTGGAGTCTGAATGAAGAAGCTGCCTTAATTCCAAAGACACTGGAAGAAAGTCAGAACTCATAGAACTGATGTTTTTTAAAAAAATACCTTCATCTTTCTGAACTTTACTTCTTGGTTTATCAATGGTATTTTTTATAGCATCATTCTCCGGAAGACTTTGAGACTGTGGTGTTCTCTGTGCTCTTGTACTATTTATCAAACTCTCAGCTATCCAAGTAACCTGAGTCCCAGGTGTACTGATCAAGAAAGGAGCTCGGCTATCCCTGGAACGAGAAGTCTGGGCTCCAGCATGTGTTGGAAAGACAGAAAAAGGCTGATGTCTACTGTTTAGGAAGGTCATGCCAGTTTGATCACTTACTCTGTCAGTTTGTATTTGCATGGTCAAACTATCTGCAGAGTTTTCAAGTACCTGATTAAAAGGATTAACCTGTGCCCATACAGGGGATTGAATGTAAGGTGCTTCCAGGGAAGGAAAAGGAAAATCAAAATAAATTTCACTGTTGGAAGTCACAGTTAGCTGTGCAAAGTTCACTGTTGACTGCAACTTGGATATTGACCCGCCATTACTTTCTGAAATTCTTTTTGAAATGCCTGGAACAAATGAACTAAAAATTTGTGTTTCCAAAGTTGATACATGACTAGAAAAATTAATTTCTTCAGCTTTGTGACCTAAAAATCTAATGGCAGATCTTTGTTCAGAGATACCGTCAGACTTAGCATATAAAATAATGGGCAGCAGTCTCTCTGTTGGGGAAGAAAGCAATTTATTAAATGAGAGCCAGAAAGTTTCTGATGGCTCCCCAGAAAACACTTGAGATGCTTCTTTCAAGTGATGGGAAACAGTCCAGAAACTTGGTCTTAAAGAGGGGGAAATACCTACATATTTTGTTGGAAAATCCAAGTAATCTGAGTCCCGGGAGTCAGCAACTGGATTAATGTTCTGTGGCTCTAAAACGGAAAAAGCTGACTTTTCATTTTCATTACTACCATGAAAAGTATCTAATTTTCTCTCCAGTGCTCCATTTCTGAGGGTCTCACTTGGGTTTTGAAAGTATAATGAATGCTGTAAATAATGAGACCAGCAATTGCTACTAGATATATATATGCTGTCACTTTTCAAATATGTGTCAGTCAACAGCTGTTGATAAACAGGCAGGGTTGTTACAACATGCTTCAATGCTGAGCTTGTCCAGCCTGGTTCCACCAAAAGTGCTGAAAATGTTAATAGTTTTCTACTGTGTCCTTGGACTGAATTTGTCAGTTGGCTGTCACACATAAATATTGTGTCTGTTTTTTCCATGTTCTGAAAAAAACTTGTTGGTTTTGCATGTAGAATCTCCACAGAGGTTAAATTTGTAATGCCGCCTGAGTGATGTTCCTTAATGTGCATAGATTTTCTAAACTGAAATGCACTGTGTGCTGCTAGTGTAGAAAATGTTTTCCTGTCAGCATTGCCTTCTATCACTTCCAGGTAAAAATTTTCAGGTGCCAAATCTAACCTACTTTTGTGGAATGGTGGTTTCTCATCTGTAGGTGATACAGACAAGCTAGAAAGAACATGATGTCTGTCTTCTTGAATATCAGAGGTGATATGGTGATGAAATGCAGGCTCATTCCACCAGTTCACAGGCTCCAAGACATTGCTTGTATGCATGAAATTGTTTGTGTCACTGTGGGAAGATGAAATCCACAGAGTTTCTATTTTGTGTTCGTAAGCAGTGTTGCTGCTGCTAATGGGGAAGTGGAAGGCTAGCCCAGAGTAAGAATGATGGAGCCTACTTGCCAAAGTCCTTGCCAGCTCTGCATTAGGATTCCTGCTGTGAAGAAGAGGAACTGCTGCATTCACAGGCAGCAGTGTAACTGCATCTTCTGCACCAGAAGGACCATGGAAAGGACTTCTAGAATAATCAAATATATTTTCATTTGGCAAATGATTCATTACAGCGTTATCTAGGTTGATGTTTTCTGTCAAAGCAGACAAAGTTTTGTTGCGCGTCTCCTCAGAAGAAGTTGGTGTGGACAAAGTTGGAAGGAACAAGCTGTATGGGTTTTTTCTCTCTGGGTTACCATCTGCCGAATTTTTACTGAAACGCAGAGGCCTTTGCTTCACTGGCCAAATAATTGGGGTTGAGATAATTCCTATTGTTTTGATCCCTTCTATCTTAGATTCTTGCTGCCTCTGTGGTCGTGAATGGGAATATTCAGGTGAATTTCTCTTCATTCTGAAGATAATTGTAGCAGGAAGTCTGAATTCCTGCAGGTCTGTGTGTAGCAAGCCACATAGTTAATGGATTAAGGAAAATATATGTAACTTAACTCTCTCTTCTTGGCTGGCTGTTCTTGACCTAAAATTCAACTTACCAGGAGTGGAAAATGATGCCTGTTAGTTGAGTGAAAGTTTAATTTGCTTCTATCATAAGTGAACTTGGCTAATTTTCATAGTCTTTCTACTTTTTCTTGGGACTTTCAAAGCTAGAGAAAGGACTTAATTGTCCAATTTTTTATTCATATTAATATTAATAAGATTTAGTTCATTCTGTTGTTAAAAAAATCAGAGTTAACTGCTCATGGTGCCACTTGTGAGTGGCACCACAAAAAGGACACAAACACTACCTGGAAGAAATTCTCAATATTTTCTTCTTACTTCTATAGCTTACTAAAACCAAAAAGTCTGGATTCAGATAAATTCTTTTGCACTGTGTACTGCACTGCCTGACTGCCAGTGTACAATAAATGATCTGCCAAGAGAAAAAATACTCCAAGAGTTTAAAAGACTACAGTAACAACTGATGGATTGGGGGAAAAAAACACCCAACAAAAAAAAGGCAACCTAAAAACCAAACCACAAACCCCACCCAGATTCTAATTTATTTCTGTGGAGTACACTGGAAGAATAAATCTTTAAAAAAATATACATTTAAGCCTGTGATGAAAACTGGCAAAAAGCTATCTCTGTGTTTAACAACCAACTTTAACAAACTAATAAATATTTTAGCAGCACTTCACAAAATGATGCTCAGTCTTTAGGAGACAGTGATATCACAGAATTTGAGAAAGCCTCAAAAGAAATCCTGGCTTTATTCCTGTGCTATTAATAGGTTCATTTACTACCTTATTTTTTCCCTTAATCTTTCTAAATGAAAAGTAAACGATATCTGATACTGTCAACATTTTCCCTAGTAAAGTCCGATCCAGCTCCTTTAGTCAGTGGAAAGATTTCTGTTGACTCAGTGGAAGTGGCTTTGCTCCATAGGAATGGTTCCACTTGGCTCCTGAGCCTGAGGAATGGCAAGGAACTAGTGAGGAGCAGACAATCCAAGCATACTACCACCCTGGCTGCACAAGCAGGAGCTACACAGTGTCTGACAGTCTGCAACCCTGAAACACTTCAACAGCACGGCTCTTTTCAGACCCTCTCCAAAAATCCCTCTCCCTTCCCTTGCTCTTTGCACTGTTAAGTGCAATGGGTTACACAAAGTTAGTCCCTTTCACAGAAGAGCCAGGTAAACACGAAACAAATAAACACTGAGTTTGGTTCTGTTCTCATTTGCACCATTCTCATGTGGTCCAGAGATTTAGACCTGATTCATTCAGTATAAATGAGATCAGAACCGAGACATGACCCTTGACATTATGATGGTAGGAAAAACACACCTTAAAATACAACAAATTTGCTTTAGACACAGTACAAGGAAAAATGTAACACAGGATTTCTTACCATTGTTTGGCTTATCGTTTCTATTAGTATCAGGCATGTTAGTGGTGACAGTGGGTGGTGTAGGAGTAGTAGCATTTACAGTAGCTGGTAATAAAGATGAGAAAGAGGTGAACTTGAATGAAATATGAATGTTAATAAGGTAGAGACAAAATGGGAACAATGCATGACAATGTAAAATGAAACCATCTACACACAATGCCGTAAATGTTAAAAAAACACATAATTTTTTCTGTACAAAGTGATGAACAGATATAAACTGAGGCCCCAATCCTGCAATCTTCACTTGTGCTGACTTCAGTGGGAATTTTGCCAGTGTAAATTTTGCAGGATCAGTCCTGCACTCCCTTCATAAACTCAAAATCCTCTCATGAGAGCCTTAGTTGTGTGAAGACCAGAAAATGAAGTTCTAAGATGTGTGCACTTAGAATGCGGCTTGTGAAAAGAACCTTTGTCCCTCCTCAAAGACTGAATATGACAAACAAATGAGAAACTGAAACAAGGATTCAATTAACTCCACTGAACTCAAAACAATGAAGAGAATTGAAATAAGACTTGGAACAAGTGAAGTAAAGTATCTCTTCTGAGAGCTTTATGGAGAAGCTCGGCTGTACTGCTCCCACTGACACCAACAGGAGTCACTCCACAAAATCCTGGAGAACAAGCTGAATACTTTTAAAAATTAGGAGGAGCCAAAACTGCAAATTTCCCCTATGATGGAAGGGGAGGGTGTATGCTCCAGAAGAATTCAAAGATCATGACACTAAATTTTCAAATAATGGTTTGGAAAATAATTTAGTTTTGTTCAGAACTCCCAGGGAATGCAAATCCAGTCACTGATAATTTTTTTTTCCCTGAAAACCCTTATTTAAAATCTGAAGGTTGGTATGGTAAAATCTCCCAGTGTTACATGGCTTTGGAAGATTTTGACCAAGAATCAACCTAGGAAGTTTAAGCAGTTATATTTTGGGCAAGAAATCACATTTTTTATGTTTTGCTAGGTTGATTTATCTAACCTTTTGGGTCCAAAAGTCACAAACTTGTCACAGTTTAGTGAGCAGGTTCATGTTCAGGTTTCAGTGAGACCAGAAAATTAGGGAAAGAGAAGGAAAAGTTGGACATTGGAACAAACATATTCTAACTGGGGAAGGTGAGCATATAAAGTGACACCTTGAAATATAAAAAAAGCTCTTCCATGAAACTTCAGAGGTATATTGTCTGAGGAATAATTTACAAGGCTTCTTACAGATTGCGTCTTCCAGCCAATGCTGCTAAAGGAGGCATCTAATGAATAAAAATATTTACTAAGCATAACGGAGGAATTAGCTCTTTCATCAGACATAGCTGACATAGCCTGGCATCCATAAACATTTTTACTGTTGTTATTGCACAACACCCAACAAACAAAGGAATCCATACTGGCCTCTCAGTTTAGACAAAGTCTGTGGTATTGACAGAAATAGACAGTGAGACAGACATATTTTTATGATTTTCATTATTATGAAAATAATTATGATGGTGCTGAGTTGGATAAACCTGATCTGGCATCTTATTCCAAAGTGACAAACTGAACACGAAGGACACTTTATCAAACACTTTTTAGAGAAGGAAAGATTATTACCGTTATGAAAATACTCATAGTTTTTATTGAAGTCTTTATTGATGGTCTAAGAAGTTAAGAAGGCAAGTTTGAAAGGCAAAGTAAAAAGTTGATCTTTTATCAGAGGCAATATCTACTACTAGACAAGTTAATAAAGCTGGGACAAAGGATGAGCTTTTAGAAAGGCAGGCTTGTTTAGCTGAAAGTGTGTCCATTTCTGTAGACGTATTAGCTGATGTTATGAAATATATTCTCTCCCTTTCATACCATGCCATTTTAATGGAGGAAAACACTCAGAGATCTTTTAAGAGAATGGACAAAGATATCTATACAGTGGTACCCTTTACATATAAAAAGACTAATATTGAATAATTGTGGATGCCTCATTTACCCAAACTATTTGAGTTGCAGTATTTAGATCATACTGTGCTTTGTGAATATGATGTCTGAGAATTACTGCTTAAAACCTGATTATGGACGTTAATGGCATTTCACTTTCCCTGTGGACAGCAGTACAATATGCTCCAAGAACCTGAACCAAATTTATCACAGGAAAATCTGTGAAAAGTACACTGAAAACTGACATGGATCTCTTAGTGGCTTTCCAAGCAGACTGCATTTTCCCTTTTATTTTTAAACTAAATCCAATTTATTTATAAATATTGGTTTTGAAAGAGTTCTGAGACTTCTTCTCCTCTTTTATTTCATTCTCTCCTGTCTCTTTCTTCTGCCATTCAGCTGAAAAGGGGTTACAAAGCTAGATATTTTTGGTGCAGTTTACTCTATAAATAAAGTTTAATATAGCATGCCAACACATTGTAAGGCCTGTTCTCATGAAGGCATTGTGGAAATGGGTTGATACTGCTCATGTCAAGTACTCTTTACGGAACTTCAGCAACTGAGCAGAACATCACAAATTAACCATCCTTGCATGCCCATTGATTGATGTAACATGGAAATCTGTAGGATTCACCCATTCCTTGCGTTCAACTGAGCTGATCTTTAAAAACACCTAATGAATTTTTATATGTGGTGACTTTTACATTATTAATCCATCACTAAGTGCCATTGCATGTGTTTCTTTCTCTAAAAGCTGCTGAATTTTGCAATTTGATGGTAATTGTTTTAACTGCTAATCTCAAAGTATCTAGCCTCAAAGTAGATTATTGAAAGAAAAACAACCTAAATAACAGCTAGTTCCTTTATTTACATCAACTTTTTTTGTTCTATTTTCTTTTTTTTTTTTTCTTTTTTTTTTTAACAGATTTACCTACTACTTATACTGGTTAATATTTTACTATGAAAATGTGCAGGAGGAAAAGAGGTGAAGAAAGAAATGAAACCAGTCAGTTACTTCAGTTTTGATATAATGGAAACTATTTGAAAAACGTGTTATCAAGGGAGTGATCACATTTTTTCCACATATTGTACATACAGGACACCCACATACTTGATGAGACTAAAGAATTCCTTTCCTTGCCATTTTTTATTGCTGCTCACCCTTTTATAAATGATAATAAAAAAGAAATGGAATTAAACCCTGAGGCAAATAAAGATTTCCCAAAGATGAAACCATGAAAAGGATCTGGGTTTCTTACCTTGGCAAAGGCTTCCTAGGTTTGCACAACTGGTTGGTTCAATTGAAGAAGAGGGAATTAGATATGAACCTTTAAAAGAAAAAAATCAAATAATTTAGAAAGGGTTAGTTACTGCACCTAAAACACATGATATTGTGCACATTCCTCTTCCTAATTTCTCTCAGTGGCAAAACTGACACTGCCATTTTCCTATAAGTCTTACAAGTTTTCAATTTCTGTTCAAGGATCCCTGCGGCTCAGGGATCCTTGAGAACCCTGCTGACTCGTAAGTTAGAGTCACATATCCTTCCGTGGTTTCCTTTGCTTTGACTAAATAACATCACATTAAAGGAATGCAGCTTGTGTGTACTCCATGAAATGGGTTTAAGCAAAGGGGTCAGTATGGCCCCATATGGGATTTATGTGATTTTCATAACAACGCGTGCCTTGGAGGAGCAACTACACTCTGCTGCTGCAACACAGGCAACCCAGAACACACTTCTGAGTAATCTGCCTATGACAGACACCAACCAGATAAAAGGTGATTAAACTTGTTCCTCTGCCCAGGGCAAGGGTGTGATTAATATTCTGGCATGCATGAATTATAAACAGATAATGTTATAAGTCTGTATCTCTACAGAATTATTCATAACAACAAGCATTACACTTTGATGATCTGGAGACAAAACCGAGGCACATGAGAATGGCTACAGAAAAATAATTGGTGCAACTGCATTAATTACACTTCACGTATCCCAGAGGTTCAGCTGCAGATACAGATGCCTTTGCACACTATATTGAATATAATGGGACCATAGAGCTCTGGCAAAATGTGAACCCACTAGGAGTTTTGCCCTTTTGGCTTTTGCTTTACCACTTCAGAATCATATGGACTCAATGAGGTTCTCTCATAAAACACATCCTTCCATAAAATTAAATAGCCACCACCCATCAGCTAAGAAAATAAGCATGGAGCTTTGACACAGAAATAGTATCATGCCACAGATAACACTATATGTATTGCCAACAAATATAGGGTGTAATTAAAACAAGCGTTCCTCAACAAATATCAAATTTCACTTTTTTTTTTTTTTTTTTTTTTAAATGGCTCAAGAGATAGAGGCAAATTCACTTTCTTGGTACACTACTTATGAACTCCAGGAAGGATATTCTAGGTGAGTGTACTATCCCCTGCAGGAGGTGGATTTTTTCTCCCAAAATAAATTTGCTAATATTAAGCAGTCAATATCCAAACCTAATCTAAGTTTCACCATGTTATGTAACATGGAAAGATGACCTGAGAATTGGCTGGAAATACTGCGGGCGTTCATATTTTCTTCACTGAGTATTTAAAGAAAGATTGTGATTTTGTTTAGTGAAACTAAAAAAAAAAAAAAGAAATAAAATCCAAATTTACGAAACATCTGAGTCAGAAGACTATTGCATTGAGTTTGCATATCATGCATTTGGCAGCAGGGGGGTTACAGGGGGCTTCTCACAGTTATCCTTATGTCCAGTGGAGCCAATGCCAGCTGGCTCCAAGATGGATGCATTGGCCAAGGCTGGGCCTGTAAGCAGCAATGGAAGTGTCTCTGGCACAATGGATTTTAAAAGGGGGAAAAGTTACTGCACAGCAGCAATTGTGGCCAAGAGAGGAGTGAGAAAGTGTGAGAGCAAAATCCCACAGACACCAAGGCCAGTGAGGCAGGAGGGGCAGGAGGTGCTCCAGGTGCCTGAGCTGAGATTCCCCTGCAGCCCATGGTGCAGACCGTGGTGAGGCAGCTGTGTCCCTGCAGCCCGTGGAGATCCATGGTGGAGCAGGGATCCACCTGCAGCCTGTGGAGATCCATGGTGGAGCAGGGATCCACCTGCAGCCCATGGAGATCCATGGTGGAGCAGGGATCCACCTGCAGCCCATGGAGATCCATGGTGGAGCAGGGATCCACCTGCAGCCCATGGAGATCCATGGTGGAGCAGGGATCCGCCTGCAGCCCATGGAGATCCATGGTGGAGCAGGGATCCACCTGCAGCCCATGGAGATCCATGGTGGAGCAGAGATCCACCTGCAGCCCCTGGAGATCCATGGTGGAGCAGAGATCCACCTGCAGCCCATGGAGATCCATGGTGGAGCAGAGATCCACCTGCAGCCCATAGAGATCCATGGTGGAGCAGGGATCCACCTGCAGCCCATAGAGATCCATGGTGGAGCAGGGATCCACCTGCAGCCCATGGAGGACCACATGCTAGAGCAGGTGGATGCTTGAAGGAGGCTGTTACCCTACAGAAAGCTGGCACTGGAGAAGACTCCTGGTGGGACCTGCAGTTGCATGAAGACAGAAACCCATTCTGAAGCAGATTTGCTGACAGGACTTGTGACCCCATGAACCTGTATTACAGACACTTTGTGTGATACATCTCACTTCAGATGTCTAAAACTCAGACATCCATATCTGCTTGTCATGCTAGACCTTATAGTCAGTGGAGAGGAACAGGCACTCCTACAGCAAAAGAACTTTGACTTCACTGAGACACCTTTTCCAGCATGAGATGCACTGACCTGTGGAATAGCCTTTTTGATTCCACTATTCATAAACAGCACGGGGGGCAATTATCTTAGCCTGAAACATTGTCCAGCTGCCTAAGGCAGACACAACCCACACTGATGAGTGTGGGATGCCTAAGGCAGGCACACCCTACACTCTCTAAATCTGAGTGAAATTAAGGATTCCTTTGGCCTTTGGGAATGAAGGACCCATGAAATGCACATGGAAAAGAAAAAAAAAAAAAACCACCTAATTGCAGGCATGGATAGATACGTGGCCACCTTACCCTTAAAAATGAGTAATTGTATCCTGC